>NC_086128.1:63146312-63163812 GCF_963921235.1 Mobula hypostoma | reverse complement strand
TGAGGGGTAATAACTGTTCCTGAACCTGGTGGTGTGGGACCTGAGGCTCCTGTACCTCCTTCCTGATGGTTGAGGGGTAATAACTGTTCCTGAACCTGGTGGTGTGGGTCCTGAGGCTCCTGTACCTCCTTCCTGATAGTTGAGGGGTAATAACTGTTCCTGAACCTGGTGGTGTGGGACCTGAGGCTCCTGTACCTCCTTCCTGATGGTTGAGGGGTAATAACTGTTCCTGAACCTGGTGGTGTGGGACCTGAGGCTCCTGTACCTCCTTCCTGATGGTAGAGGGGTAATAACTGTTCCTGAACCTGGTGGTGTGGGACCTGAGACTCCTGTACCTCCTTCCTGATGGTTGAGGGGTAATAACTGTTCCTGAACCTGGTGGTGTGGGTCCTGAGGCTCCTGTACCTCCTTCCTGATGGTAGAGGGGTAATAACTGTTCCTGAACCTGGTGGTGTGGGAACTGAGGCTCCTGTACCTCCTTCCTGATGGTTGAGGGGTAATAACTGTTCCTGAACCTGGTGGTGTGGGAACTGAGGCTCCTGCACCTCCTTCCTGATGGTTGAGGGGTAATAACTGTTCCTGAACCTGGTGGTGTGGGTCCTGAGGCTCCTGTACCTCCTTCCTGATGGTTGAGGGGTAATACCTGTTCCTGAACCTGGTGGTGTGAGTCCTGAGGCTCCTGTACCTTCTTCCTGATGGCAGCAGCAAGAAGGGTGGTGGTGGGGGGTGTGTCCCTGATGACGGATACTGCTTTCCTGTGACAGTGTTTCATGTCAATGTGCTCAATAGCGGGGAGGGCTTTACCCGTGATGGACTGGGCAGTTTTAACCAACTTTTAAGGGATTTTTCCATTCAAGGGTATTGGTGATTCCATACCAGGCTGTGATGTGCCCTGTATGGTTTCCAACACACATCGAGAGAAGTCTGTCACAGCTTAGGTGCCCCCAGTATATCAGCGTGCCTGGCGGGACGGAGATACGTCTCTACCAGAGGAGGTGTAAGGCGCTCCTACCCTCCACTAGCCTGCAGGTCACCCTCGGGCAAATATCTCCCCAGCCCCTTCCCTCACCCAGCCCTCCCGATCAGGGAGCAGGAGGTGGACGGTCGTATGAGCATCCGGTGCAGATCACAAGTCCTGGTGATGCGACCACTGACACCAGGCAGACAATCTCTGCAGAGTATTGATAATGACTGGGGGTCACCCGTCTTGTAAAGTCACTGCCCAGAAGAACATGATGGCAAACCACTTCGGTAGAAAAATTTGTGAAGAACAATCATGGTCACGGAAAGATCGTGATCGCCCGCTTCGTACGCATAATGGTGATGTCATACAACATGGCGCATAATGATGATGTCACATGATACAGCTCATAATGATGGTGATACTTATTGTAATTGAAAGTTGTGATATTCTGCCACAAGACAGCACATCTCACGATATGCCGGTGATATTAAACCTGAGTCTGATTCAAAATTTCGTTTTTATATTTTTTACCGTAAGTTGTAGTAGTTTTGTACTGCGCCGCACTGTGGCCGCATAACTACAAACTTCACGCTATACGTCGGCGGTAATAAACCTGCTTATGATTCAGATTTTGTACCAAGTTACCGGTGGAAACCGTGCTTCGCTTGCTGTCCAGAAAACCGTAAGTTATCGGATCAGGAGTGGGCCATCGAGTCCGCTCTGCCATTTTAGCTCGGCTGATCCATTTTCTCTCCCAGCCCCGATCTCAATGCCTGCTCTCCAAACTTCTTCATACCCCGACTAATCAAGAACATATCAGCCTCTACCTTAAATACTCCCAATGACTTGGCCTCCACAGACGCCTGTGGCAACGAATTCTACAGATTCACCACCCGCTGGCTAAAGAAATTCCTCCTCATCCCTGTTCTAAAAGGACATCCCTCCATTTCAGACTGTGTCCTCAAGTCCTAGACTTCCACGCCATACGCACTACCCTCTCCACATCCACTCTATCGAGGTCTTTCACCATTTGATAGGTTTCAATGAGATTCCCTCCTCGTTCTTATGAACTCAAGTGAGTACAGGCCCAGAGCCATCAAAGACTCCTCATGTGACAAGCATTTCAATCCCAGAATGTTCTTAGGGAACTTCCTTTGAACCCTCTCCAATGTCAGCACATCCTTTCATAGATAAGGGGGCCAAACCAGCTCACAATACTCCAGGTGAGGCCTCACCAGTGTCTTATAAGGCCTCAACATTACATTCTTGCTTCTAGTCCTCTCAAAATGAATGCTAACATCGCCTTTGGCTTCCTCACCGCCCATGCAACCTGCTAGTCAACCTTGAGGAAGTCCCGCACGTGGACACCCAAGTCTCCTTGCAGCTCAGAATTTAGAACTTTCTCTCCATTTTTGAAAATAGTCTGTGATTTTATTTCTTCTATCAAAGAGGCGTGAGCAGGCACAGTATTCCATATATAAAGTTATCGAGGTAACGCCAAAAAAAAATATATGGCAGAGGGGAAGAAGCTGTTCCTGAATCGTTGAGTGAGTGTCTTCAGGCTCCTGTACCTCCTCCCTGATGGCAGAGGGGAAGAAGCTGTTCCTGAATCGTTGAGTGTGTGTCTTCAGGCTCCTGTACCTCCTCCCTGATGGCGGAGGGGAAGAAGCTGTTCCTGAATCGCTGAGTGTGTGTCTTCAGACTCCTGTACCTCCTCCCTGATGGCGGAGGGGAAGAAGCTGTTCCTGAATCGTTGAGTGTGTGTCTTCAGGCTCCTGTACCTCCTCCCTGATAGTAGCAATGAGAAGAGGGCATGTCCTGGGTGGTGGGAGCCCTTAATGATGGACGTCGCCTTTTTGAGGCATCGCTCCTTGAAGATGTTCTGGATGCTGGAGAGGCCGGTGCCCGTGATGGAGCTGACTGAGTCACAACTTCCTGCAGCTTATTTCGATCCTGTTCCGTCGTGCCCCACCCCCACGCCCCTCCGTACCAGACGGTGCTGCAGCCAGTCAGAACGCTCTCCGCGGTACATCGGTAGAAATTTGCGAGTGTCTCTGGTGACAGGCCAAATCTCCTCGGACTCCGAGCAAGATAAGAGAAAGCGAAATAGTGGGGTCGCCACGAGAAGAGGGAAAGTTCCGGATGGCGTGGGCCCTTCCTGAAGGATGCCTCCTTCCTGAGGCAACGCGTTTCGGAGATGTCCCTGGACGTGCGACGACAAACCGCCGGGAGTTGCTTCGGGAATGTGGCGGGAGTGCACCGGGGGGGCTCGCGGTGGGGCAGAATTTCAGGGTTGGAGCCCCAGGCGGGAGGGGTGGGGGTGGTCGGGCAGCCTCTGGCTATCTATCCATCCCATAGGATGATGATGGTGCCTTTCAGTCAGTTAGTGGGGTTTGAGGTTACCCCACTCCTCAACAGCGTGTGCGTGAATGGATTTTAGGTGAGTAGGGGGTTACACAGGTCCAGACCCACCCTCTCGACATCCCCTCCCGGATCCAGCGGCAGGGTGGGGTCCAAGACGGCTGGGGGACGTTCTGTCACAGCGAACGGCCAGACCAAGCTTCCATGCAAGGGATGCCTTTCCGTGCTTCACGGCATGTGTTTGCTAGATGGCCGTTGACCCTACGAGAGGGTTCATCCGCCCTTTGACAGGTCCTGTTTTTCATCCTGCGGGGTGTCTAGCCACCCTCCTCACCAGGCAAGCCTGGTGGGGGAGCCGGTTTAGTGTCCGACCACCCGACCATGCGACAGGTAGTACTGGGTTACACGGTACCAGTAACACTCAGACCAGTGACCTGACTTAGCACTGCTCTATCGTGCACACAATGGAGAACAGATTTGAACCCCTCCGTCAATCACAGACCCAAGCCCAAGGCAGGAAAATCCCCAACTGACAGGGAACCTTCCTCCGTCCGACAAACACTCTCCCCCAACACCCGTGACTTCCACAAAATTATGTTAAAAGTCAAAGTTGGTGGGGTTCTTTTGCCAAATGTTATCATTTAATTTGAATTAATTTATATGGTTTCCTTCCAATTTTATGTTATATAAATGTGATCTGGCAGCTGTTGTTTTCTTTAACTTCTTTTATATATATAATTGGTGGGAGGAGAAGATGGCAGCCCGATGTGCGTGCGCAGCTCTCCGGTGAAATGATATCGTATCTGTTAAAAAGGGGCCGTGGACAATTCTGATTTGATGGAGACAGACGTGAAAGTACAGAGGAACATCTGGAGAAATTTCTGAAATGCCCGTTTGCTGCCACTGTTACTGGGCGATCGAGAATCTTCCGGAGGGAAGGCCCCAAAATCCCCGGCTTTGCCTGCTGCTGGCGACCGAGGCTGGGATCGAATCGTTCGGCAGAGATGGTGCTCAGTACTCGGTGTCGGAGAGCTGATCAGAGCTCGAAGTTTTCAGACGACTCAGAGTCGGACTGTGGTCGGGCATGGCAGGGAGAGTTTTCTTCCTTCTCCCGTCTGCGTGAGATGTGGGACATTTGAGAGACTTTGAACTTTTTTACTGTGCTCACCGCCTGTTCTTCATCAAGTTATGGTATTGTTGCACTGTTGTAACTATATGTTATAATTATGTGGTTTTGTTAGTTTTTCAGTCTTGGTCTGTCCTGTGTTTTGTGATATCACACCGGAAGAATATTGTATAATTTCTTAATGCATGCATTACTAAATGACAATAAAAGAGGACTGCGTGTCTTCATCATCTAAAAAAAATCTAAATGATTGTAAGACGTATTGCTCTAGGAGTTGGTTCCTAATGTTTTTCTTTCCTTTTCTTTGGTTTTGTAGTTAGTGGGTTTTTTTTCAGTTAGTTGGGGTTCTCTTTTTTCCTTCTTTTTCCTATAAAAAACTATTTCTTTCATTAGCATATATGTGTTTTCCAGCTTTATTAATTATATATATATTAATTTGCTGAACTTCTGTATTTTATAGCTGTAGAAGACTATATATCAATAAAAAGATTTTAAAAATGAAAATGGAAAGTCAAAGTTACAGTAAAGTTCATATACCTTAACAGACGCGACCCTGAGATTAATTTTCTTGCAGGAATTGACAGGAAAGTAAAGAAAGACAATAATATTCCTGAAAAACTATACAAAAACAAAGACGGGCAAAGAACCAACATGTGTAAGAGGACGAACAGTGCAAATAAAATATAAAAATTAATCGTACCGAGGACGCGAGTTGTGGAGCCCTTGAGAGTGAGTCCCTTGGTTGTGCGATTGCACAGGCACAAAGTGCTGGAGGAACTCAGCAGGTCAGACAGCGTCTGCAGGGAGGGTTAAAGTGTTGACACTTCAGGCCAAGACCCTTCGCCAGGACTGGAAAGGTGGGGGGGAGGGAAGAGTCCAGAAGGAGGAGGTGGGTGGAGGAGAAGGACTCCGAGCTGGAAGGTGATAGGTGAACCCTGCTCCTTCCGTGGTCCGTTGTCATATCAGATTCCTTCTTCTCCGGCCCTTTGCCTCTTCCACCTATCACCTCCCTGCTTCTTACTTCATCCCCCCAACTGCCCACCCACCTACCCTACCCCGGTGGCGGAGGGGAAGAAGCTGTTCCTGAAGTGCCGAGTTTGTGCCTTCTGCCGGTGCCCCCCACCCCGACGGCAGCAATGGGAAGACGCGATTGGGGCACTTCCTGACGGATGCCATCTTTTCTGAGGCCGCGCCTTTTGAAGGTGTCCTCACGGCTGGGGAGACCGGTGCCCGCCGTGGAGCTGGCGAAGCTCTTTCCGATCCTGTGCAGTGGCCCCTCTGCCCCCCCCCACCCCCAGACCAGTCGGTGATGCAGCCAGTCAGAACGCTCTCCACCATACAACTGCAGAAACTGTAGAGAGCCTTTGGTGAAGTATGAAAAATGGCCGACGTCGTGCCTCCTTCCTAACTGCATCGACCTGCGGGGCCCGGGATAGACTTTGACACCCAGGAACTTGAAACCTCTCACCCTCGCCACCCCTGATCCCTCGATGACCGTCAATCCTCACTTCATCCTGTTTAAGACGGGGGCCTGTGGTATCGTTCTCACGTTCTCCCTTCCCCCCCTCATATTCCCAGGCCAACTTCAATTTCAAAAACGATAAAAAGTACGTGTGGTACTGAGCAAAAGTCTTTGGCGCATGTGAAAAAAAGTTCAGTAAAGCGAAGATGCTTCTAAAAATATTTCTAACTATCAAAGTTATTACCATAAAGAGCAGTAAACAGTGAAGAACGAAATCAAATCAGTATTTGGTGTGACCACCCTCTCTGACTTTTAAAACTGTTGTAAGAAAATCGGCTGGTAGGTTGTCCCGAGCATCCTGGAGAACTTTCCAGTGCTCTTCCGCAGACTCTGGCCGTCCCTCGGAATCCCGGACAGCCCCGATGACGTTGAGATCGGGGCTCTGTGAAGGACAGGCCAACTGAAACAGTATGTTAAATTCCAGGGGGCCTGAGACCTTTGCGGGCGCTGCTCTGTGGGATGAATGGAAAATGCACGAGGGACCTGTTTCACCACTTTCCGGTACGGAAGTTCCAATGCACCGGATGGCGCGTGGCCGTGGAGATTGCGCAGGGACCCCCCCCCCCCGGCTAATGGTAGCATCCCACATGGTGTTAAAGAAAGGCTTATGAACCCCCTGGTTTGGGCTCGGCCACTCCCATCATGGAAACCCCCCTCCCCGTCATCGGCGGCAAGAGGAAAGGTGGAGTCCGCCCTCTGAGAGAAGAGAGGAGATTGCGGTCGAGAGGGACAATACGTCAGCCGTGCTGGACTGCACACCTCCAGGGAAGTTCGTCAAAGTTTCTGATGTCATGCTGAATCTCTGCAGACTCCTGAGGAAACGGAGGAGCTGTCGTGCTTTCTTCGGCGGGAGGAGAGAGAACAGCGCGCCGCGTGTGCGTAGCCCTCCGGTGAAAAATGATATTGTATTCGTTAAATAGGGGCCGTGGACAATTCTGATTTGATGGAGAATGGACGTGAAAGCACAGAGGAACATCTGGAGAAATTTCTGAAACGCCAGTTCACTGCTGTCGTTACTGCGCGATCGGGAATCTTCCGGAGGGGAGGCCTCAAAATCCCCGACTTTGCCTGCTGCTGGCGACCGAGGCTGAGGTTGAATCGTTCAGATAGAGATGGCGCTCAGTACTTGGTGTCGGAAGGCTGATCGGAGGCTCGAAGTTTTCGGACGACTCAGAGTCAGACTGTGGTCGGGCATGGCAGGGAGAGTTTTCTTCCTTCTCCCGTCTGCGTGAGATGTGGGACATTTGAGAGACTGTGAACTTTTTACTGTGCTCACGGACTGTTCTTCATCAAGTTATGGTATTGTTGCACTGTTGTAACTATATGTTATAATTATGTGGTTTTGTTAGTTTTTTTCAGTCTTGGTCTGTCCTGTGTTTTGTGATATCATACCGGAGGAAATATTGTATCATTTCTAAATGCATGCATTACTAAATGACAATAAAAGAGGACTGTGTGTCTTCATAATCTAAATAATCTAAACCCACATTTATATGGTGAGTCCAGGGCAGGTCCTCTGAGCTAGTGACACCCGGGGATTTAAAGTTACTGACCCTCTCCACCTCTGTTCCTTCGATGGATACTGGCTCGTGGACCTCTGGCCTCCCTCTCCTGAAGTCTACAATCTTTTCCTCGGCCTTAATGACATTGGGTGAGAGGTTGTTGTTATGACACCACTCAGCCAAATCTTCAATCTCCCTCCTGTTTCTTGATTCATTCCCCGCCCTGTGATGTGGCCCACTACAGTGGTGTCATCAGCAAACTTGTATATGGTGTTAGGGGTGTATGGGGCGTCAGGGAGGGGTAGCACCTCTGGTGGGGGAACATGTTGCATCCTTTTCAGGGCGGTTTGTCCACCTTTGGTCCCCACCTGGCACTCAGCTCTCACCTGTGGCTCCCCGTAGCTGTTTGCATGTGACAGCGGCCACACCCCGGGCAACGGCTTCGACAAGCCGGCTAAACCAGGTGAGGGTAGCCGACGGGTCTCAAACCCTCGGTGAGATAGGGAGTTGTCTATCCCAGCATGTGAAGACAGACTCCGGCGGACTGAGCAGACGAGACCAATGGAAGGTCCAACGGTCCAACGGTCAAGAAGGCGGTCTCTGCAAGCGTCGTGGGACGTGTGGAACAGAAGGCGTCCTGATCATCCACTGCGCCTAGTCCCACCTCCAGCCGTCTCGACTCTTGTCTTGCCACTGGATCTAGATGGGAATTGGGAAGAGAGATCCAAAATCCAAATCCAATCCAAATCCATATCGAGCACGAGTCTCGACACCATCATCATTTGACGAATGGTGTCGAAGTCCTCATTGACGACGATGGACGAACACACATATGGCGTTGAAGCTGTACTCAGCCACACAGTCACAGGTGTAAAGCAAGCAGAGCAAGGGGCTAATTACACGTCCCTGTGCTGATGGAGATTGTGGAGGAGATATTTTTGCCAATCAGAACTGACTGGGGCCGGCAAGTGAGGAAATCCAGGATCGAGCGGGCGCTGAAGCAATTTACCGGAATGCTGCCCGGATTAAAGAACACGTCTTTACTTGGGGAAAGGTTGAGCGAGCGAGGGCTTTTCTCTTTGGAGAGGAGGAGCATGAGAGATGACTTGATGGGGTTGTACAAGGTGATAAGAGGCACAGAAAGTGTGTGCAGCCAAAACATGGTCACTGTCATCATCATCATCATTATGAGCCATGTTGTATGACACCATCATCATGCGCCATGTCGTATGTCATTGGCGATCATGGTCTTTCCGTGACCATGATTGTTCCTGGCAAATTTTTCTACGGAAGTGGTTTGCCATCGTGTTCTTCTGGGCAGTGACTTTACAAGACGGGTGACCCCCCCGCCCCCGCCCCCCAGCCATTATCAATACTCTTCAGAGATTGTCTGCCTGGCGTCAGTGGTCGCATCACCAGGACTTGTGATCTGCACCGGCTGCTCGTACGACCGTCCACCACCTGCTCCCATGGTTTCACCTGACCCTGATCGGGGGGCTAAGCAGGTGCTACACCTCGCCCGAGGGTGACCCGCAGGCTGGTGGAGGAAAGGATCGTTTCCTTTGGCAGAAACCTTCTTTCTCCACCCTGCCAGCCAGGGCACAGCAATGGCTGTTGGAGAGGGCTTAACTTGAAGGTGATTGGAGGAACGTTGGTGGGGGGGAGATGTCAGAGGTAAGTTGTTTACACAGTGGGTGCCTGGAACGCTGCACCAGGGGTGGCGGTCGAGGTAGACACACTGGGGGCATTTAAAGGACAGGCACGTGGATGATAGAAAGCGGAGATCTAACAGGGAAGAGGAGGGCTCGATTGATCTTGGAGCAGGTTAAGAGGTCGCCATAACGTCATGAGTAGAAGGACCCATACTGCGCTCCACTGCTCTCCGTTCTGTGTTTCTAAGTTCCAAGAAATCTCTCAGCGCTGGAGCCCCCTCGGTCCCGCGGACCACGGACGGGTTTCCCGATTAGCACGTGGAGGGCGTGAAGTAGAACGGGGCACGAGGATCCTTCCCCACCCCTCAGGAAGGAGAGATAGCTGGGTGAAGGTGGAGCAGAAGTTAAAGGAGGAGCCAAAGGTCAAGGAAAAAAAAGTACTGAATATTAACGCACTCAACAACCGGAAGGCAGAACCAGCGGAGAAAGTGTGGTGTAGGTCGAGAAGCCTGTGCCAGGGAGAGATAGTTTCTGGGGTTGAGGATCCATCTTATCACTCGAGGGACCTACCCACACCCTCACAGACAGAACTTAACAGGATAACTTCCTGTTTCCCTAAACTCTTTTCTTTTTCAATCTTTTTATTAGTTTCATAATAATAAACCTACCATAGTATTGATACAAAGTTGTTAATCATAACTTGTTATGATTAACGTAGTTAAATATAAACCTAGTTGGCACATGAGTATTAAACCTCCCAAACATACAGGACGCAAATGTAATATACAAAAAAAAAATAGAAAAAAAAACCACAAAAGAAAAACTAACTTAAACAGTGCTGATCAACTAAAAAAGAC
Organism: Mobula hypostoma; assembly: GCF_963921235.1. Lineage (NCBI taxonomy): Eukaryota > Metazoa > Chordata > Chondrichthyes > Myliobatiformes > Myliobatidae > Mobula > Mobula hypostoma. Next base: position 63,153,828 of record NC_086128.1, on the reverse strand, counting down.
ATGGGCTGTTATATAACATGTGATAGATGTCACTTTGAGATATCTTGTTTAACTCATATGTTTTGGTCATGTCCTTTTTCTTGAGAAACTATTGGAAAGATATTTTTGATATTATTTCAACTGTTCTGAATATTGATTTACAACCTCACCCTATTACTGCAATTTTTGGGTTACCAATGATAGAACCAAGTCATTTAACCTCTTCAGCTTGTCGGATGATTGCTTTTCTTACGTTAATGGCTAGAAGATCCATTTTGCTGAATTGGAAAGAGATCAATCCTCCGACCACATTTCATTGGTTCTCTCAAACTATATTATGTTTAAAGTTAGAAAAAATTAGAGGTGTTATGTTTGATCCCTCTATTAAATTCCAAAAGACTCGGAGGCCATTTATTCAACATTTTCATATGATGTAATTGGACCTTTCCAAACTTATTCTATTCCTTTTTAATATATGTTGAGAGGAGCAGAGGTTTTTTTTGATGTTACATAACAGCGCTGTTTCCCTAAGCTCCATAGAACGAGTTAGGCAGGAGGAGAAAATGGCAGCGCGCGCAGCTCTCCGGTGAAATGATATCGTATTTGTTAAATAGGGGCCATGCACAATTCTGATTTGATGGAGACAGACGTGAGAAGGCACAGAGGAACATCTGGAGAAATTTCTGAAATGCCCGGTTCGCTGCCGCTGCTACTGTGCGATCGAGAATCTTTCGGACGGAAGGCCCCAAAATCCCCGGCTTCGCCTGCTGCTGGTGACCGAGATTGGGGTCGAATCGTTCGGACAGAGATGGCGCTCAGTACTCGGTGTCGGAGAGCTGATCAGAGCTCGAAGTTTTCGGATGACTCAGAGTCGGACTGTGGTCGGGCATGGCAGGGAGAGTTTTCTCCCTTCTCCCGTCTGCGTGAGATGATGGGACTTTCGAGAGACTTTGAACTTTTTTACTGTGCTCACGGCCTGTTCTTCATCAAGTTACGGTATCGTTGCACTGTTGTAACCATATGTTATAATTATGTGGTTTTTGTTAGTTTTTCAGTCTTGGTCTATCCTGTGTTTTGTGATATCACACCGGAGGAATATTGTATCATTTCTTAATGCATGCATTACTAAATGACAATAAAAGAGGACTGCATGTCCTCATAATCTAATCTAATATTACTCGAGGGAACTACCCACACCCTCACAGGTGTAGAACTTAACAGGATAACTTCCTGTTTCCCTAAACTCCATAGAACGAAGGGTTATTCTCCTCAATCCCTCCCCAGGCGTAGAAGGTTAAGCCTGGGGTCGGATTTCAAAACACGGATCTCAGTATTATAAAATTGTAATTCACGCTTTAGATTTGAGAACAACCTGTTCGTAAAGAGAGCTTTCGGCACGCTGAACCTCATAAATCAAAGCACTGAGTGCTGAAGTTATATAGCTTTGTGGCATTGGCCCGGTAGCCTGGGGGTTAGCACAACGCTTCACCTGTACTAGCGACCTGGGTTCAATTCCTGCCGCTGCCTGTAAGGAGCTTGTCGGCTCCCCACCCTGACCATGTGGGTTTCCTCTGGGAGCTCTGGTTTCCTCCCACTGCTTGGTAGGTTAACTAGTCATTTTTAAATTGCCCCATGATTGATACTAGACCATACAACATAGGAGCAGAATTAGGCCATTCAGCCCATCGAGTCTGCTGTGCTATCCCACCATGGCTGACTCTGAGTCCCACTCAACCCCATCCACCCGCCTGCTCGCCATAACCTTTGCTGCCCTGACCGATCAGGAGACGATCAACTTCCGCCTTAGATATTCCCACGGACACGGCCCCCACTGCAGCCCCCACTATGGAATCCGTGGCAGGGCATTCCACACATTCACTGCTCTCTGGCAGAGCAAAAAAGCTCCGTTCTAAAAGGTTCGCCCCTTTAATTTGAGAGCTGCGGCCTCTGGTTCTGGATTCTATGGGGAGTTGCTGGGCAGCACAGCTTGGAAGGGCCGATTCGATGACACACATCAAAAATAAATAAATAAATAAGACATTGGCGAGGCCTAATTTGGAGTACAGGTGTCCCCCGCTTTACGCCACTTCGCTTTTTTTTAATTATGAGAACACTCAGTCCTCTTTTATTGTCATTTAGAAATGCATACATGCATTAAGAAATGATACAATGTTCCTCCAGAGTGATATCACAGAAAAACAGGACAAACCAAAGACTAACACTGACAGAACCACATAATTATAACATATAGTTACAGCAGTGCAAAGCAATATCACAATTTGATGAAGAACAAACCATGGGCACTGTAAAAAAAAGTCTCAAAGTCCCCGAGTCGATCGACTCCCGAGTCCCCGAAAGCAGGCGGCAAAAGGGAGAAACTCCCTGCCATAAACCTCCAGGTACCGTCAACTTGCCGATACCTTGGAAGGAGCCGACCACAGCCGATGCTGAGTCCGTCCGTCCGAAAGCTTCGAGCTTTCAACCAGCCTCTCCAATACAGCCTCTCGAGCACCATCCTCTGCCGAGCGCCTTCAACCTCGCCCTGGCCGCTGAAACACGCAAAGCCGAGGATTTCGGGGCCTTCTGCTCCGGAGATTCCGGTTACCACACAGTAGCAGCGGCAGCGAAGCGGGCATTTCAGAAGTTTTCCAGATGTTCCTCCGTACTCTCACGTCCGTCTCCATCAAATCAGGAATTGTGCACGGTCCCCTACTTGACAGACAACAGATATTCATCACCGGAGAGGCCGCACGCACTGCCGTCGCGCCGCCATCTTCTCCCCCCTCCCGGGAGGCTTTGACGAAAGACCGACATTGGTACAGTATTGTGTGCAGTTGTGGTGACCCACCTTCAGGGAAGCTATCAGTAAGACTGAAAGAGCGCAGAGAAAATTGACAAGGGTGTTGCCGAGGCTGAAAGACCTGACTTAGAGGAAGGCTGAACAGATCAGGGGTTTATTCCCTGGAGCGTAGGAGAGTGGTGGGGGAGATTTGAGAGGGGAACGCAAGATTATGAGGGGTGTGGACAGGATCAGTGCAAACAGGCCTTTGACTTAAGGTCGGAGGTTACGGGTGGAAGGTGAAAGAGCAAAGGGGAACCTGAAGTGGGGGGGGCTTCTTCACTCAGAGGGGCGGTGAGAGTGTGGAACGAAGGTTGGGATAGGTACGTGGACGGGAGGGGTGCGGCGGGCGACGGTCCAGGTGCAGATCGGTGGGACGGGGCGGAGTAATAGTCGTGGCTCGGACTAGATGGGCCGAAGGGCCTGTTTCTGTGTGGCGGTGGTTTTCTTTTTAACTTGGAGACAACGTGCAGAACAGGGCCTTGCGGCCCACTGAGGCACGCCACCCAGCTACCCGGCAGCTTAACCCTAGCCCAATCACAGGACGATTCACCTCCGAGCCAGTCCGCCTTCAGAATGTTGGGAGGAAACCGGAACGCCCGGCGGAAAACCCATGCGTCCGACTGTGAACTGTGACCCCTGACGACCCGAGCTGTCATGGCACCCCTACTTTGTCGTAGCTCTGTGACGCTGCTGGATTAGCGTGCCGGGACCCCAGGATTAACGCAAGTTTGGATGAGAGGGCGGGAGAGTCTCGGTGTTGCCGAGAGGATCAGGTGAGGATTTCAGCGGCAGGCGAGGCTGGGCGGGGTGAAGGCAAACGGCGTTCAAAGCTCCCGGGAAGGCCCCGCAGTAAGCCTGCAAATTTGCAACCAGAGCAGCCACGGGCCCGTTGAAAAAGGGGCCAGAAAAATTCAGACTGAAAAGTGCTAACACTAGGGGACTCTGCAGTTGTCGGGAATCCACATCAACACCACACAGAACTGCTGGAGGAACTCAGCAGGTCAGGCAGCAGCCGCGGAGGGGAATAAACGGGTTGACGATTCGGGCCGAGACCCTTCGTCAGGACTGGAAAGGAAGGGGCAAGATGCCAGACGTAAAAGCTGTGGAGGGGAGGGATTGGGGGGGGGGGCGAGTTGGAAGGTGAAAGGTGAAGCCAGGCGTGTGGGGTATTGGAGGGATGAGGTGAGACGCTGGGGGGTGATGGGTGGAAAAGGCAGAGGGCTGGAGAAGGAGGAATGTGATAGGAGGGGAGGGTGAACCATGGGAGAAAGGGAAGGAGGAGGGGCACCAGTGGGAGGTGATAGGCAGGTGAGGAGAAGAGGTGTTGGGGGTGGAGGGGAATAGAAGAAGAGGGAAGAGAAGAGGGCAAAAAGAAATTACCGGAAGGCAAAACCGATGCCCGTGCCATCGGGTTGGATGCGACCCAGACGGATTATGGGGTGTTGCTCCTCCACCCCGAGGGTGGCCTCCTCCTGGCACAAGGGGAGTCCGTGGATCGACATACCAGGACGGGAATTAAAATGGTTGGCCACCGGGAAATCCCGCTTTCCGCGGACTGAGCAGAGCTCCTTGACAAAGCAGTGCCCCCCGCCCCCACACCCCACACCCAATTGGTGTCGGGTCTTACCGAATCCTACTGAGTACTCACGTACATTTGCATTGGCACGGTTTGTTGTCTTCTGCACTCCACTGATCCTGTTACAGTTCCTGTACTATAGCTTGGTGTCGTGTGGCTGTGAGAGCTGGACCATTCGTAAAGGCTGACTCGTACTTGTGCGTCAAATGTATGTCGTAGGGTTGGCGTAGCTGCGCACCCTACGCTGTACTCTACGCCAACCCTACCATATAACATATAACAATTACAGCACGGAAACAGGCCATCTCGGCCCTTCTAGTCCCTGCCGAACTCTTACTCTCACTTAGTCCCACCGACCCGCAGTCCGCCCATAACCCTCCATTCCTTTCCTGTCCATATATCTATCCAATTTAACTTTAAACGACAACATTGAACCTGCCTCCACCACTTCTGCTGGAAGCTCGTTCCACACAGCTACCACTCTCTGAGTAAAGAAGTTCCCCCTCGTGTTACCCCTAAACTTTTGCCCTTTAACTCTCAACTCATGTCCTCTTGTTTGAATCTCCCCCACTCTCAATGGAAAAAGCCTATCCACGTCAACTCTATCAATCCCCCTCATAATCTTAAACACCTCTATCAAGTCCCCCCTCAACCTTCTACGCTCCAAAGAATAAAGATCTAACTTGTTCAACCTTTCTCTGTAACTTAGGAGATGAAACCCAGGCAACATTTTAGTAAATCTCCACTGTACTCTCTCAATTTTATTGACATCTTTCCTATAATTCGGTGACCAGAACTGTACACAATACTCCAAATTTGGCCTTACCAATGCCTTATACAATTTCAACATTACATCCCAACTCCTATACCCAATGTTCTGATTAATAAAGGCCAGTAAACCAAAAGCTTTCTTCACCACCCTATCCACATGAGATCCCATCTAGGCCATAGCCTACGCCGTAACCTAACGTGCACCTCTCCCAAAATGTTACTACGCATCGCGGTGACGCAGACTGAACAACTGTGATTGGTCCGCTTGATAGCATCGCATTTCCTCCTACGCTGCAATAGCTTCCCATTGGGCGACTGAAGGGCAGGGAAGGAACTCTGGCTGCAATGCTTTCCATAAAGCTTTACAGACCTCCGAAATTACGGAGGACCCTGTGCTCGACGCCAGTTTGTAGCTGGCTGCTACAGCCTGTTGACTGCCACCTGAAGCTAAAACTCGAATGGTGATTGCCAGTCGCTGTGCGTACACTGATGCGAAGTAAATGGTTGGAGACGATGAACCAAATCGTCAAATCTACCTGCCGACATCCGAAAATATTTGAAATGCATTTCCTCGTCCGTCTCTCTCAGTGGCCGGACAAGCACAGAAAATCCACCCTCATTCAGTTTCAGTCGCCATTGTCTGAAGTTTGAGTTTCTTCGTTTTGAGTTTCAACGCGAAGAAAGTCAACACAGTGGCACAGAAACTCCACCGCCAACTAGTGTTTTGGTGGTGAATTGCAGAGCGACGCAGACACACCAACACACAGGTATAAATGCTCACAACGGCTTAGCCCACTTGCGTAGGCTACGGCGTAAGCTCGTACACACAAGTATAAAATACAAAAGATCCAAGCCTTCGAACCTGGACGCTGGGGGGAAAGCGCTAAGAGTTCGTTGGACAGAAAGAAGATCCAAAAAGTCAATATTTGAAGAAATAGAGCCAGGCTGCTGACTAGGGGGGCACAGCTCAAATACTTTGGCCACGTCATGAGAAGACGGGATTCTTTGGAGAAGGCCTCTCGTGTTGGGTGAAACAGAAGGTAAAAGGAGGAGAGGACAACAGAGGCTACGACAATAGATAATATTACTCGGTCAATGCGCATGACCGCGGGGGATCTTAGAGAGGCAGTTCCCAATGAGAAGGCTTGGTGCGCAGGAGTCTGTGAGGCCACAGAGGGTCGGACTCAACGACTTAACGCCCGAGCAACAACAGTATTGGAAGATTTGCTGAGGATGCCCGCAGGGCAACGAACCTCACGCTGACATATACGTACTTCGATAACAAACAAACTTTGAACTTTACAAGTGACTGTTCCGTGAGGCGCCGGCAGCCCCCTCGCACGCCGAACATCGGCCATGTCTGGAAATAGAACGCGGTCAGCCTGAAATCCTTTCTTTTCTTCATTATTCTTTTTATTGATTTAAAAAAAGCATAAGTACAATCAAGAGGAGAATTAGTTCAAATATATATATCAGGAACAGTATAAATCAAGATTAAGATAGACATTGTCAAAATCATAGATATTGTTAAACTAGTATAAAATATCTAATAATACTAAACAAAGAAAATAACAATTCTCCTCTTACCAGTTTATGAAGAGAAAGGAAAAAACATTGGGTTTTAAATGAAAAAAAAAACACTACAGTATAAAAAAAAACAAAAACAAGTCCATTTTGAGGATACGACCAAAAAAGAAAGAAAGAAAGACTTCCTGATCAAATCTAAAACTTCGAAAAAAAAGATTGCAAGAGTAATAAATCACATTAAATGAAGATATTGGATAAAAGGTCGTCATATTTGCTCAAATTTAAAGGATGTGTCAAACGTCCGACTTATTTTCTCTGAACGTAAACAGGACATGATGGAGGAGAGCAGGCTGAAATCCTGTCGGTGCAGAGGCATCGCTCCGCACCGCCGGGGCAGGCCCGCCTCGGGTAAAGAAACGTGAGAACGGAACCCGTGCGAGACTTGAATTGCTTACGCAAGCGCGCCCTGGAGCCTCAGCTGACAGAGATCAATTCAAGGTCAATTGCTCCGAGGTCAATTCAACGCGCAATGAGATAAATGAATAGGGGAGTGGGGCCGGTTTTATTATTTATTTCCTGTCCCGCCAACGCGAAGCAAACACGCTCGCTGATCAGAGAACTGCATCCGTGTCCCCCACCCCCAGCAAATGCAATGTTCGCATTCACGGCGAGATGACTGGAAGACGCACCCAGTCATCTGCTGTACACCTGCCCGTTAATGCAAATACCTCATCAGCCAATCACGCGGCAGCAACTCCGTACTGAAGAGCACGCAGGCCTGGCCAAGAGGCTCAGTTGTTGCTCAGACCAAACATCAGAAC
>NC_086128.1:63108812-63138812 GCF_963921235.1 Mobula hypostoma | reverse complement strand
TCTGTAGTAATTTTACGTTTTGCACTGTCCTGCTGCCGCAAAAATAGACAAATTTCATGACATGTGTGAGTGATGATAAACCTGATTCTGATCTGGGTCTCTATTGTGGACTGAGAGTGGGAAGGCGGGCAGGGAGAGGGGAATCATGGTTTGGAAAAGGGGAAGGGAGAGGGGAATCATGGTTTGGAAAAGGGGAAGGGAGAGGGGAATCATGGTTGGGAAAAGGGGAGGGAGAGGGGAATCATGGTTGGGAAAAGGGGGAGGGAGAGGGGAATCATGCTTGGGAAAAGGGGAAGGGAGAGGGGATTCATGGTTGTGAAAAGGGGGAGGGAGAGGGGAATCATGGTTGGGAAAAGGGGAAGGGAGAGGGGAATCATGGTTGGGAAAAGGGGGAGGGAGAGGAGAATCATGATTGGGAAAAGGGGAAGGGAGAGGGGAATCATGGTTGGGTAAAGGGGAAGGAAGAGGGGAATCATGGTTGGGAAAAGGGGAAGGGAGAGGGGAATCATGGGGAAAAGGGGAAGGGAGAGGGGAATCAAGGTTGGGAAAAGGGGGAGGGAGAGGGGAATCATGGTTGGGAAAAGGGGGAGGGAGAGGGGAATCATGGTTGGGGAAAAGGGGAAGGGAGAGAGGAATCATGCTTGGGAAAAGGGGAAGGGAGAGGGGAATCATGGTTGGGAAAAGGGGAAGGAAGAGGGGAATCATGGTTGTGAAAAGGGGAGGGAGAGGGGAATCATGGTTGGGAAAAGGGGGAGGGAGAGGGGAATCATGCTTGGGAAAAGGGGAAGGGAGAGGGGAATCATGGTTGTGAAAAGGGGGAGGGAGAGGGGAATCATGGTTGGGAAAAGGGGAAGGGAGAGGGGAATCATGGTTGGGAAAAGGGGGAGGGAGAGGGGAATCATGCTTGGGAAAAGGGGAAGGGAGAGGGGAATCATGGTTGTGAAAAGGGGGAGGGAGAGGGGAATCATGGTTGGGAAAAGGGGAAGGGAGAGGGGAATCATGGTTGGGAAAAGGGGGAGGGAGAGGGGAATCATGATTGGGAAAAGGGGAAGGAAGAGGGGAATCATGGTTGGGAAAAGGGGAAGGGAGAGGGGAATCATGGTTGGGAAAAGGGGAAGGGAGAGGGGAATCAAGGTTGGGAAAAGGGGGAGGGAGAGGGGAATCATGGTTGGGAAAAGGGGGAGGGAGAGGGGAATCATGGTTGGGGAAAAGGGGAAGGGAGAGGGGAATCGTGGTTGGGAAAAGGGGAAGGGAGAGAGGAATCGTGGTTGGGAAAAGGGGAAGGGAGAGGGGAATCGTGGTTGGGAAAAGGGGAAGGAAGAGGGGAATCATGGTTGGGAAAAGGGGAAGGGAGAGGAGAATCATGGTTGGGAAAAGGGGAAGGGAGAGGGGAATCATGGTTGGGAAAAGGGGGAGGGAGAGGGGAATCATGGTTGGGAAAAGGGGGAGGGAGAGGGGAATCATGGTTGGGAAAAGGGGGAGGGAGAGGGGAATCATGGTTGGGGAAAAGGGGAAAGGAGAGGGGAATCATGGTTGGGAAAAGGGGGAGGGAGAGGGGAATCATGGTTGGGGAAAAGGGGAAGGGAGAGGGGAATCATGGTTGGGAAAAGGGGAAGGGAGAAGGGAGGGAGCGGGAAGCACTACAGAGACATTTTGTGATGATCAATAAACCAATTGTTTGGAATGAGATGACCTTGCCTGGTGTCTCGGGCCTGGGTGTGTCTGCACCCCCCTGACCCCTGACACTCCTTCTCTGCCACCAGTCTCACACTCCTCCCACGTCATTCCCAACTTCCTTTGCTTCTGCCTGATTTACAAACTCTCTCTCCTGCTCCACGTTGACAAAGCAGTTCAAAGTTCAAAGTGAATTTTTTTATATCAGAGTACATACAAGTCACCAGATACAACCCTGCGATTCTTTTTCCCGCGGGCATAGTCATCCAGTCTGTGACTATAACTCAGTAATTATACCAGGATCAATGAAAGATCAACCAGAGTGCAGAAGACAACAAAGTGTGCAAATACAAATATAAATAAATAGCAATAAATAACAAGAATTTGAGATAATGAGATAAAGAGTTCTTAAGGTGAGAGCATCTGTTGTGGCAACATCTTAATAGATCAGGGCAGTTATCCCCTTTAGCTCAAGAACCTGATGGTTGAGGGGTAATAACTGTTCCTGAACCTGGTGGTGTGGGACCTGAGGCTCCTGTACCTTCTTCACGATGGTTGAGGGGTAATAACTGTTCCTGAACCTGGTGGTGTGGGACCTGAGGCTCCTGTACCTCCTTCCTGATGGTTGAGGGGGTAATAACTGATCCTGAACCTGGTGGTGTGGGTCCTGAGGCTCCTGTACCTCCTTCCTGATGGTTGAGGGGGTAATAACTGATCCTGAACCTGGTGGTGAGGGTTCTGAGGCTCCTGTACCTCCTTCCTGATGGTTGAGGGGGTAATAACTGATCCTGAACCTGGTGGTGAAGGTTCTGAGGCTCCTGTACCTCCTTCATGATGGTTGAGGGGTAATAACTGTTCCTGAACCTGGTGGTGTGGGACCTGAGGCTCCTGTACCTTCTTCCTGATGGTTGAGGGGTAATAACTGTTCCTGAACCTGGTGGTGTGGGTCCTGAGGCTCCTGTACCTCCTTCCTGATGGTTGAGGGGTAATAACTGATCCTGAACCTGGTGGTGAGGGACCTGAGGCTCCTGTACCTCCTTCCTGATGGTTGAGGGGGTAATAACTGATCCTGAACCTGGTGGTGAGGGTTCTGAGGCTCCTGTACCTCCTTCCTGATGATTGAGGGGTAATAACTGTTCCTGAACCTGGTGGTGAGGATTCTGAGGCTCCTGTACCTCCTTCCTGATGACAGCAGTGAGAAAAGAGCACGGCCTGGGCGGTGAGGAACTTTGAAGATGGATGCTGCTTTTCAACAGCAACGTTTCATGTAGGTGTGCTCGATGGTTGGGAGGGCTTTAGCCACGATGTATCGGGCCGAATCCACGACCTTTTGAAGGGTTTTCCCACTCAAGGGCATGGCTGTTCCCACATTAGGCTGTAATGCAGCCAGGACTGTGCAAAGATCTTACGCACCGTAGCTCTATACACGTGTCTGAGGCATCTGCAGAGATCTGTTGTCCGCGCCGAACTATTGATCTGTCCAGTCATTGACCTGCACCAGAACCAAAGGCCCTCCATACCTCTTCCATCCATGTATCTGTCCAAACTTCTCTTAAACTTTGAAATCCAACCCGCATCCGACAGTGCGCTTCACACTCTCACCACCCTCTGAGTGAAGAAGCTCCCCCTTTAGTCCTCCTTAAACCTCTCACCCTTAATCTGGTGTTGGGCGCGTGGCCAAGTGGTTAAAGCGTTCATCTCGTGATCCGAAGGTTGCCAGTTCGAGCCTCCGCTGTGGCAGCGTGTTTGTGTAAGTGGTTAAAGCATTCATCTCGTGATCCGAAGGTCGCCAGTTCGAGCCTCCGCTGTGGCAGCGTGTTTGTGTAAGTGGTTAAAGCATTCATCTCGTGATCTGAAGGTCGCCAGTTCGAGCCTCCGCTGTGGCAGTGTGTTTCTGTAAGTGGTTAAAGCATTCATCTCGTGATCCGAAGGTCGTCAGTTCGAGACTCCGCTGTGGCAGTGTGTTTGTGTAAGTGGTTAAAGCATTCATCTCGTGATCTGAAGGTCGCCAGTTCGAGCCTCAGCTGTGGCAGCTTGTTTGTGCCCTTGAGCAAGGCACTTAACCACACATTGCTCTAGTGTCTGCGCGAGGAGTGACGCCCCACACAGACTTCCAATCTGCGCCTCTCATGGTCTGAATCGACGTTCCCTCCCACCCTCCCCCTTGATCTAGGCCTCTAGTTCTAGTCTCACTCAACCTCAGAGGGGAAAAAGCCTACCGCTCATAGTTGTGCCTACCTTTATCAAATCGCCCCTTGCTCCCCTACGCTCCAGGGGACAAAGTGCTCACCCGTTCAACCTTTCCCGCTAAGTCGGGTCCTCGAGTCCTGGCAGCAACCCTCTTGGCCCCCGCTCAATCCCGTTCCACTCTGAATGCCCGCAAGAGATTCGGGTGCCTTGGCAGCGCATCAACTTGCGCAACCCCATTCCGGCTCGGGTCATCGGGGTTCAGAGTTCGGAGTTCAATCCGGGCGCCATCCGTAAGGAGTCTCTGTACGACTTCCTGGTGGGACGCGTGGGTTCTTTCCGCGTTCTCTGGCTCCCCCCTCTGCGGTACAAAGGTGTATTGGGTAGGTTAGTTGGTCATTGTAAGTTGTCTCGTGATTAGGCTCGGGTTAAGTCAGTGTTGTCAGGGGGCTGCTGGGCTAAATCAATAAAATAAACCTGGCTGACATCCCTCCTGCAGGCCGAGGACCGAATCTGCACACCATGATCCAAAATCAGGCTTCGCCAACGCCTGATACGACGTTGGCGCAGCCCCCCATCTCCCGCACTCAGTACTCTAACCCTTCCTTCCCACATAGGCCTCCAACTTCTTTTTAAATTAACTTTTTTACTGCATTTCTGCAAAGAACTACAGAGAGAAAACCCAACAACGAAATGGAGATTTATACAGTGTGAAACAAACAAATCCAATATGTAATTCATATCAACTGCATCTCAGTGTGGTATGGCAATTGTCCCGTATCGGACCGCAAAGCACTCCAGCGTGTGGTGAAAACTGCCCAGCGGATTATCGGCACCCATTTGCCCACCATCGAGAACATCTACCATAAATGCTAACAACAGGAATTCTGCAGATGCTGGAAATTCAAGCAACACACATCAAAGTTGCTGGTGAACGCAACAGGCCAGGCAGCATCTCTAGCAAGAGGTACAGTCGACTGAAGAGGAATAACTGTACCTCTTGCTAGAGATGCTACCTGGCCTGCTGTGTTCACCAGCAACTTTGATGTGTGTTACCATAAACGCTGCCTGGGCAGGGGGAAAAGCATTATCAAGGATGCATCTCACCCTAACCATGGACTTTTTACTCTCCTCCCATCCGGTAGGCACTACAGGAGCCTCTGCTCCCACACCAGCAGGCACAGGAAGAGCTTCTTCCCTGAGGCTGTGACACTGCTGAACCTCACATCACAGCGCTAAGCAGTATTGCATCTGTATTGTACTGTCTCAGTACTTTTATATTTGTGTGCTGTAGCACTTACTTATTATTTGCAGTTATTCTGTAAATAACACTATTCTTTGCATTTCTGGTCGGATGCTAACTGTATTTCATTGGCTTTGTATCTTTACTCAGTACAGAGACAATAAAGTTGAATCTAATCCAATCTAATAACAATAAAAAAAGTACCCAAAAGAGACTTATGTAAAATTAGTATCCACTCCAACCTCCCACTGAAAAAGAAAAACCCAGGCCAACCATTTCCATATAAAAGAAAAAAAGAATCAGTCGGAGCATTCAACCCCAGAGAACCGTAAATTTATATAGGAAAAAAGAAAGTATAATGCAGACTACCAAAAGTATAATGTAATTCACAACAAAACACCGTATAACTTACAAAAAAAAAAGCTGAAAGTAAGGGATTGTAGCATACGAAAAAAAGGGACAAACTTACCCGAAAGAAGAATTATGAAAATATTCAAGAAAAAGTCCCCACACCTCATGAAACTTTATGTCGGAATTAAGAGGTGAATAATTAATCTTTTTGAGGTCTAGACAAGCCACAGTATTACTAAGCCATTGAGCGTGAGTGGGTGGGGAAGCATCTCTCCACCTCAGAGGAACCAACCGTCTAGCCAAGAGAGAAGCAAGAGATGATGTATGGCCTTTCGTTGGACTCAAGTGCAAATTTATATCACCCAAGGTGCCAAAAAGAGCCTATAAATTTGTAGTAATTTTTTAATGTCTTAGCACTGTACTGAACTTCCAACATTACAGCCCAGTGGTGACCTGTTAGCCTGTTCTAAGATCAGTCTGACCTCTCCCTCCGCCATGTGCCTATCTAAGATTTTTTTTTTAAATGCTCCTTACGTATCTGCCTCTTGGCAGGGTATTCCACACACCCACCACCTCTGTGTAAAAAAATTCTACCTCTGACATCACCCCTTCCAAATCACCCTAAAATTATATCTCCTCTCATATTAACCATTTCCGCCCTGGGAAAAAGTCTCCAACTATCCGGTATATCTCTTATCGTCTTGTACACCTCCATCAAGTCATTTCTCTTCCTCCGTCACTCCCAAGAGAAAAGCCTTATTCTCAATCAACCTATCACGCTCTCCAATCCGGGCAGCATCCTCTGCGCCCTCTCTAAAGCTTCCACACCCTCTCTATAACGGGGAGGGGGGGGGGGCGGCCAGAACTGGATGCAGTGCTCCAAACCTGGTCTCAGCTGAGTGTGTGTTCTTGGGGTCCTATTACCTCTTCTCTGAAGGTGGCAATGAGAAGAGGGCACGTTCCTGGAGGGAGGGTGGGGGTCCTGTAATGATAAACACCACCGTTTCTTTTGGGGCATCGCCTTTAGGAGGTGTCCTCGACGCTGGGGCGGGGGGGCTCCTGCCCTTGACGGAGATGGTTGAGTTTCCAACACCCTGTAGCAATCACCTGCGCAGCTAACAGGTGAGAATCACACGCCAAGTTTAAAGATAAGATCCAGGTTAGATGCCCAGGTGGCGGGGTGGGTTTGCGTCTCTACCGAAGGAGGCGTGAGGTGGTCCTTCCCTCCGCCAGCCTGCAGGTCACCCTCCGGCAAGGTGTAGCACCTGCTTAGTCCCCCAAGATCAGGGTAACGTGAAACCGTGGGAACAGGTGGTGGACGGTCGTACGAGCAAAGATGTACATCGAAGAGTACGGTGGAAGGTATCAACTGTGTTAACAGCCAACACAGCACGCCCACCGTTTACTCCCCCTGACCCACACGTCCTTGTGGAATGCGGGAGGAAACCCAGGGAGAACCTGCAAACTCCCCGCAGACAGCAGCAGCGGGATTTAAATCCCCGCTCGGCGCCTGGGGAGGTTTAGTGGTCTCCCCCACGCTACCGTGCTGCCCAAACTTCTGGAAACTGAGGTTGCATCTACTGAGGTATCTGGTCCATCGACACTTTGGGCTGTCTAGATGAAGGGTCTCAACCCCTAGTGACCATCATTGCTCCAGACAGACATCGACACTGGCTTATTATCATTCTCACATGTAACCATGCCTCACTGTTCATTCAGATCGTCCGCTCTCCCTTGTACGTCCAGTTTGCTGGAAGACCTCAGCTGCTCGAACAGCTGTGGGAGGAGAGGAAAACTTTTCAACGTTCAAAGTACATTTGTAACACTGGACGAAAAGTTTTTTTTCCAGAAGTCTTGCTTCCGCGGAAACTTTTTTAAGACCACAAGACACACAGGAGCAGAAGTGGGCCGTTCAGCCCATCGAGTCTGCTCCACCGTTTTAGTTATCAGAGAGCGTGATCCCGCGAAGTTCCTCATTGGACAAGTAGGCCGGTCTCCTCAGTCATTTAAACTCCAAGGCAAAATATTGTAAAAGCTTTTAGCAAGAATTTATTTCTGTCTGTCTTTATTGTTCCATGACCGAATGTGAACGTAACGGAGTAATGTGAACGCGCTAATCTCTGTTCAGGTAGCGTGAGCGAGGAGGGCACGTTTCAGAGTCGGGCCTGTATGTGTTCGAAAGTTAAGCCTGTGTGTGCCAAATCGCTTAGTTACGACCTGATGCCTTTATTGGTATTTTTGATGTTGTGTATAAGGTACAGGGTTGGTGGGATTCTAACATTGTTTGAGTTGTTTTTTTATTTAGAATTTCCACCACCGTGGTTGAAAAGAGATAAATATTTAATGAATGTACTGCTGGTGGCTGGTAAAAAGACCCTTACCAGGAAATGGTTATCACAGGAGAGCCCAGCTTTAAATATATGGATGGAAATTGCAATGGACATTTACAAAATGGAGAAGATAACAGCATCTTGTTAATCGTAGGTTGGAACAATTTTATTCATTCTGGAAAAAATGGTTTAACTACATACTTCATACTTTATTGTCGCCAAACAATTGATACTAGAGCGTACAATCATCACAGCGATATTTGATTCTGCGCTTCCCGCTCCCTGGAGTACAAATCGATAGTAAATACACCTCATAGGCCTGATTTTATTCTCACAAGTCAATGAATATGTTGTAAAAACAGGTCACTCCCTACCCTGTACATAGATTTCTTCTTTCGATTGTTCTTTCTTTCCTCTCCTTTCCATAAGTGTATGCCTCAGACAAGTATTATGTGGAGATTTGTGACAAATATGATTATATGATATATATGTACAGTATCTGAAATACATCTTACGGAAATGTTTGTTTGATGATGAAATTCAATAAAAAATAAATTACAAAGAAAAAGAATTTTCACTACCGTATTGGTTGTCTATTTTGTTGTAGTTATTTTCACACTGCATACGTAACAAGACTGAAGTTAAACTGAGATTGTAACAACAGGAACGGTGTGTGTTTTTTTTGGTTAAAAATCAGCTGGCCTGTCGAGCCTGCTCCACCATTCAGTAAGATCATGGCTGATCTGACCATGGACTTGTCTCCACCTACCAGCCTTTTCCCCATAACCCTTAATTCACCTACTGTGCAAAAATCTATCCACCCTTGTCTTAAATATATTTACTGAGGTAGCCTCTACCGCTTCATTGGGCAGAGAATTCCACAGGTTCACCACTCTCTGGGAAAAGCAGTTTCTCCTCATCTCTGTCCTAACTCTACTCCCCTGAATCTTGTGGCGATGTCCCCTAGTTCTAGTCTCACTTACCAGTGGAAACAACTTTCCTGCCTTTATATTATCTATGCCTTTCATAACTGTGTATGTTTCTATAAGGTTTCCTCTCATCCTTCTGAATTCCAGAGAGTATAGTCCCAGGTGACAATCTCTCCTCATAGTCTAACCCCTTCAACTCTGGAATCAACCTGGTGAACCTCCTCTGCACCGCCTCCAAAACCAGTCTATCCATCCTCGAGTAAGGAGACCAGAACATCATGCAGTACTCCAGGTGCGGCCTCACCAGGTTTATTTCAATGCGCACATGATAAATAAACCTGAATCGGGACATGAATCATTTTTCTCTCCTGAGACGCTGCTCGTCCCGTTGGGCTCTCCCCGCATTTAATCTCAGGTTCCCGGCATCTGCAGCATTTCGCTCGCCAGCATTTCCGGAGACCGATGGATTCTCGATCGCTCGGGGAGGGGGAGGAATGGGGTTGAAAAGAAAATTATCAGCCATGATGGAATGGCGGAGCAGACTCAACGGGCTAAGTGGCCCAAATCTGATCCAACGTCTTATGGTCTTATCCCTGACCCCAGTGTAGCAAAGTCGGCTGGCAGCCAGTTGAAGCAGGGACTCAGACCCCAGGATCTAAGATGCGCTCTTATGCTGGTCTCTGGTTTGAGTGAGCCTCTTGCTGACATCTGTACCCTTCCAGTAGTGACGCTGGGCGTGTGTTGTGTGATGCTCCCTCCTCACACTATGTGACAGAGGGATAAAAGCCTGGTCCACAGCAGCTGGCACTGTTGTGACGCCTGGTTACGGTCACCTTGCTGTCAGCTTGAGCCAATCTGGCCTCTGTCCTCTGACCTCTCTCATCAACAAGTCATTTTCACCCACTGGGTGTTTTTGAGTTTTTCACACCACTCTCTGTAAACTCTAGAGACTGTTGTGCGTGAAAATCTCCAGGAGATCAGCAGTTTCTGAGATACTCAAACCACCCCATCTGGCACCAACAATCATTCCACTGTCAAAAGTCACTTAGATCACATTTATTCCCCCTATTCTGAAGTTTGGCCTGAACGACAGCTGAACCTCTTAACCGTGTCAGCATGCTTTCATGCATTGAGTTGCTGCCACATGATTGGCTGATTAGCTATTTGCATGAACAAGCAGGTGTACAGGTGCACCTCAGAAAGTGGTCACCGGGAGTAATGTCTGACCTCCTCAAATGCACAACCTCACACTCCCTCCCACCAGCTTTTTACTTCACCCCCTTCCCCCACCCATCTTGCGCCTCACCTGGTCTCACCTGTCACCTGTCAGCTTGTCCTCCTCCCCCTCCCACCACCCACTTTCTTTTTCTGGCTCCTGCCCCCTTCCATTCCAGTCCTGATGAAGGGTCTCGGCCCAAAACGTCGACTGTTTATTCCCCTCCATTTGTACTGCCTGACCTGCTGAGTTCCTCTGGCATTTTCTCTGTGTGTCTCTCTCTCAAGTCCTCAGTTCTCGCGACATCGCGTTTACAGTCCTGGGGGCCGCGCAAAACTGTTATGTTTTGTAACTTCAAAGGAGACCAAAATGGTTCAGTCTAACTTTGTAACACACATAAAAGTTGCTGGTGAACGCTGCAGGCCAGGCAGCATCTCTAGGAAGAGGTGCAGTCGACGTTTTGGGCCGAGACCCTTCGTCAGGACTAACTGAAGGAAGAGTGAGTAAGGGATTTGAAAATGGAAGGGGGAGGGGGAGATCCAAAATGATAGGAGAAGACAGGAGGGGGAGGGATGGAGCCAAGAGCTGGACAGGTGATAGGCAAAAGGGATACGAGAGGATCATGGGACAGGAGGTCCGGGAAGAAAGACGGGGGGGGGAACCCAGAGGATGGGCAAGGGGTACATTCAGAGGAACAGAGGGAGAAAAAGGAGAGAGAAAGAGAAAGAATGTGTGTATAAAAATAAGTAACAGATGGGGTTCGAGGGGGAGGTGGGGCATTAGCGGAAGTTAGAGAAGTCTATGTTCATGCCATCAGGTTGGAGGCTACCCAGACGGAATATAAGGTGTTCCTCCAACCTGAGTGTGGCTTCATCTTTACAGTAGAGGAGGCCGTGGATAGACATGTCAGAATGGGTCTAACTTTGTGTTTACTTTTTGCAAGGCGTGCATGTGTGACATGGTAGTGTGATGATGTATGCAATTCACATACTTACACATCATCATCATGTGCCGTGTCGTATGACATCATCATTATGTGTTATGTCGTATGACATGGGCGATCACGGTCTTTCCCTGACCATGATTGTTCTCGGCCAATTTTTCTAACGGAAGAAGTTTGCCATCGCCTTCTTCTGGGCAGTGACTTTACAAGATGGGTGACACCAGCCATTATCAATACTCTTCAGAGATTGTCTGCCTGGCGTCAGTGGTCACATCACCAGGACTTGTGATCTGCACCGGCTGCTCATACGACCATCCACCACCTGCTCCCACGGTTTCACCTGACCCTGATCGGGGGCTAAGCAGGTGCTACACCTTGCCCGAGGGTGACCTGAAGGCTAGTGGAGGGAAGGAGCCCCTCACACCTCCTTTGGTAGAGACGTATCTCCACCCCGCCATCATATATACACATATAACCCTGTAATGAATTATTTAAACGGACAAGACTGCTTAATCAAATGATACATCTACAAGATTACTCAAACAACAAATACAAAACATGGGCAAAATGTGGACATAATCGGCTAGTACCACAAGCCACATTACCATTTGCTATGAAGGGGGAAAGGGTCACTGCACAGGATCGGAATAAGCTGCAGGAAGTTGTGAACTCAGCCAGCTCCATCGTGGGCACCAACCGCCCCAGCATCCAGGGCATCTTCAAAAGGAAATGCCTCAGAAAGGCGGCGTCCATCATTAAGGACCCCCATCGTGCAGGACACACTTGCTGGTACAAAGCAGTTTGGGGAGGTTTCGAATCTCACCAAAGGGACTAGCAAATTTCTCCAGGTGTACTGCGGGGAGCATTCTAAGTGGCTGCTTCACTGTCTGGGATGGTGGGGTTGGAGACTCTGCACGGGACTGAAGTAAGCTGCAGAAAGTTGCAAAATTAGTCAGTTCTGTCACGGGCACTAGGCTCCGTCGTACCCAGGACATCTGCAAGGACTGGGTGTCTCAGAAAGAAGGCGTCCATCAGTAAGGACCCTCAACACCCAGGATGTGCCCTCTTCTCATTGCTACCATCAGGGAGGAGGTACAGGAGCCTGAAGACACACACTCAACGATTCAGGAACAGCTTCTTCCCCTCTGCCATCAGGGAGGAGGTACAGGAGCCTGAAGACACACACTCAACGATTCAGGAACAGCTTCTTCCCCTCTGCCATCAGGGAGGAGGTACAGGAGCCTGAAGACACACACTCAACGATTCAGGAACAGCTTCTTCCCCTCTGCCATCAGGGAGGAGGTACAGGAGCCTGAAGACACACACTCAACGATTCAGGAACAGCTTCTTCCCCTCCGCCATCAGGGAGGAGGTACAGGAGCCTGAAGACACACACTCAACGATTCAGGAACAGCTTCTTCCCCTCTGCCATCAGGGAGGAGGTACAGGAGCCTGAAGACACACACTCAACGATTCAGGAACAGCTTCTTCCCCTCCGCCATCAGGGAGGAGGTACAGGAGCCTGAAGACACACACTCAACGATTCAGGAACAGCTTCTTCCCCTCTGCCATCAGGGAGGAGGTACAGGAGCCTGAAGACACACACTCAACGATTCAGGAACAGCTTCTTCCCCTCTGCCATCAGATTTCTGAATGGACATTGAGCCCATGAACACTACCTCACTTTTTTATTTCTATTCTTGCACTACTTACTTAATTAGAAACCTACCATAATTCACAGTTTTTTCCCCTCTGTTATTACGTATTGCAATGTAATGCTGTGGCAAAGACAACAACTTCCACAACGTGTGGCGGTGATGTTGAACCTGACTGATTCTAAGTAGATTGCTGACACGCACACGAAATGCTGGGGCAATTCAGCAGGCCAGGCAGCACCTTTGGACGTTTCTGGCTGCTGGAAATGAAGTGGGGGGGACGTTTAGTGGAAAGGGGGAGGGAGTTTTTCTTTTCAATTTTTCAATTTTTTTGCCCTTTGCTTGACAAAACGCTGGAGGAACTCAGCAGGCCAGGCACCATCTATGGAAATGAATAAAACAGTCGATGCTTTGGGCCGAGGTTCTTCAGCAGGACTGGGAAGGAAGCCGGGGTGGTGGGGGAAAGAAGCCAGAATAAAAAGGAAGGGGGTGGGGGCAGTGGAAGGAGACCAAGCTAGAAGGTGATAGGTGAAGCTAGGTGTGTGGACGGAGTAAGAAGCCGGGAGGTGATTTGTGGAAAATGTTAAAGGGCGGGAGGTGATTGGCGGAAAAAGTTAAAGGGCGGGAGGTGATTGGTGGAAAAAGATAAAGGATGGGAGGTGATTGGTGGAAAATGTTAAAGGGCGGGAGGTGATTGGCGGAAAAAGTTAAAGGGCGGGAGGTGATTGGCGGAAAAAGTTAAAGGACGGGAGGTGATTGGTGGAAAAAGATAAAGGATGGGAGTTGATTGGCGGAAAAAGTTAAAGGACGGGAGGTGATTGGTGGAAAATGTTAAAGGACGGGAGGTGATTGGTGGAAAAAGTTAAAGGGCAGGAGGTGATTGGCGGAAAAAGATAAAGGATGGGAGGTGATTGGTGGAAAATGTTAAAGGACGGGAGGTGATTGGTGGAAAAAGTTAAAGGGCAGGAGGTGATTGGCGGAAAAAGATAAAGGATGGGAGGTGATTGGTGGAAAATGTCAAAGGCGGGAGGTGATTGGTGGAAAAAGTTAAAGGGCGGGAGGTGATTGGCGGAAAAAGATAAAGGATGGGAGGTGATTGGTGGAAAATGTCAAAGGCGGGAGGTGATTGGCGGAAAAAGTTAAAGGGCGGGAGGTGATTGGCGGAAAAAGATAAAGGGCTGGGGAAGAAAGGATCTGATTGGAATGGAGGTGCAAAATCACACAACAATAAAGTTCACAACATATGCCAGCGATAGTAAGCCTGATTCTGATACCTTCTTACCATCAGAATGATTAATTTACGCTGATACGATTGTATTTCTATGCTACATCGACTGTCCTGTCGTACATTCTATGTAGTCCAGATCACTATAAATTGCATATTTAGACAGAGACGAAACGTAAAGACTTTCTCCCTCGTGTATGCGAAGGATGTAAATAATCAAGGTCAATTCAGCTCAGCAACTGGGGAATCACGGCGCCGTGTAAAACCCAGTGGAATGTGGCAGCGCTCTTCCAATTCTGCTTTGCCTCGCAATGCATTTTGGAGCAGGCCAGCGAGATTGGAAAGGACATTTAATAAGCAGAGAGGTTTTTACCATGAGGCTCAAATCACTGCTACTGCCGAGTCCATTAAAAATAGGGCAAAGCTCCTCAACCGGCCCCCTCCACCCCCAGAGCGGAGCGGTCATTAATTGACAAAGGATATTACACATCATTAAACGATGATAATTTCCATTAAGACCTCAAGGTTTGCCAACCCGCAGCAAAAGAATATTAAATTAGAACGTGCAATTTTAATTGAAAAAAACAAGCCAGGAGGATAGTTAACCTTTCACCTTGTTTGCTTGCAATATTTTAGAGAGACTCGCCAATTTAGACCATCAGATATAGGAGCAGAATTCGGCCATTTGGCCCATCAGGTCTTCTCCCTGCCATTTCATTATGGCTGATCCATTTTCCCTCTCAGCCCCAATCTCCTGCCTTCTCCCCGTCGTATCCCTTCATGCCCTGACTAGTCAAGAATCTATTGACCTCTGCCTTAAATATACATAAAGACTTGTCCTCCTCAGTCGCCTTTGGCAACAAATTCCACAGATACACCAGTCTCCAGCTGAAGAAATTCCTCCTTATCTCCACTATTCTGAGGCTGTGTCCTCTGGTCCTAGACTCCCCCACTATAGGAAACATCCTCTCCACATCCACTCTATCTGTGTCCTCTGGTCCTAGACTCCCCCCACTATAGGAAACATCCTCTCCATATCCACTCTATCTGTGTCCTCTGGTCCTAGACTCCCCCACTATAGGAAACATCCTCTCCACATCCACTCTATCTGTGTCCTCTGGTCCTAGACTCCCCCACTATAGGAAACATCCTCTCCATATCCACTCTATCTGTGTCCTCTGGTCCTAGACTCCCTCACTATAGGAAACATCCTCTCCACATCCACTCTATCTGTGTCCTCTGGTCCTAGACTCCCCCCACTATAGGAAACACCCTCTCCACATCCACTGTATCTGTGTCCTCTGGTCCTAGACTCCCCCCACTATAGGAAACACCCTCTCCACATCCACTCTATCTGTGTCCTCTGGTCCTAGACTCCCCCACTATAGGAAACATCCTCTCCACATCCACTCTATCTGTGTCCTCTGGTCCTAGACTCCCCCACTATAGGAAACATCCTCTCCACATCCACTCTATCTGTGCCCTCTGGTCCTAGACTCCCCCAGTATAGGAAACATCCTCTCCACATCCACTCTATCTGTGCCCTCTGGTCCTAGACTCCCCCACTATAGGAAACATCCTCTCCACATCCACTCTATCTGTGTCCTCTGGTCCTCGACTCCCCCACTATAGGAAACATCCTCTCCACATCCACTCTATCAAGGCCTTTCACCATTCGATGGATTTGAAAGGGGCCATCCCTCATTCTTCTGAATTCCAGTGAGTTCAGGCCCAGAGCCATCAAATGCTCTGCATATGACAAGCCATTCAAACCTGGAATCATTTTTGTGAACCTCCTTTGAACCCTCTCCAGTTTCAGCACGCCCTTCCTGAGATTCGAGGCCCAAAACTGCTCACTATACTCCAGGTGAGGCCTCACCAAGCGTTTTATAAAGTCTCAACGTTACCTTCTTGCTCTCTCGAAATGAATGCTAACATTGCATTTACCTTCCCCACCGGAGACTCAACCTTCAAATTAACCTTTCAGGAATCTTGCACAAGGACTCCCTGTGCGTCTCAGGGGTTTTTTTGAACATTCTCTCCAGTTAGGCTGGAGGAGAAAATGGCAGCGCGCGCAGCTCTCCGGTGAAATGATATCGTATCTGTTAAATAGGGGCCGTGGACAATTCTGATTTGATGGAGACAGACGTGAAAGCACAGAGGAACATCTGGAGAAACTTCTGAAATGCCCGCTTCGCTGCTGTCATTACTGGGTGATCCAGAATCTCCGGAGGGAAGGCCCCAAAGTCCCCGGCTTTGCCTGCTGCTGGCGACCGAGGCTGAGGTTGAAGCGCTCGGATAGAGATGGTGCTCGGTCCTCGGTGTTGGAGAGCTGATCAGAGCTCAAAGTTTTAGGACGACTCAGAGTCGGACTGTGGTCGGGCATGGCAGGGAGAGTTTTCTTCCTTCTCCCGTCTGCGTGAGATGTGGGAGTTGCGAGAGACTTTGAACTTTTTTACCGTGCTCATGGCCTGTTCTTCATCAAGTTATGGTATTGTTGCACTGTTGTAACTATATGTTATAATTATGTGGTTTTGTTCATTTTTCAGTCTTGGTCTGTCCTGTGTTTCTGTGATATCACACCGGAGGAATATTGTATCATTTCTTAATGCATGCATTACTAAATGACAATAAAAGAGGACTGTGTGTCCTCATAATCTAATCTAAAATTTAGAAAATAGTCAACCCTTTCATTTCTTCTACCAAAGTGCATGCCCGTACACTTCCCGACACTCTGTTCCTTCTGCCATTTCTTTGCCCAATCTCCTAATCTGTCTCGGTCTTTCTGTGGCCTCTCTACTTCCTCATACGACCTCGTCCTCCACCTATCTTCATGTCGTCTGCAGCCCCAGGGTCGTTTAGCAGGACTCCCCACAGCAGCTCACGCTCAGTGCTGTCCAGAGGTCTCTGTCTCCCGGCCAGAGCCTCAATAAGCTGACACTAAGGTGTGCGGTGTGAGAACAAGGCTGAACACAAATCCCCTGATGGTCCCGTGTAAGGAGTCTGCATGTCCCCCTCCCCCCCCCCGCGTGGGTTTCCTCTGGGTGCTCCGGTTTCCTCCCACACTCCAAATATGTGCAAGGCAGGAGGTGCGTTGGTCACTGGGTGTCATTGTGAGGCCTGGGCTCGTTGGACCTGGAAGGCCCTGCTACCCTGTTGTATCTCAAAGTTTCAAAAAAAAACAGACAGACAGGTAAGATTTGACAGGTGCTGAAAATCCGCAGCAACACACACACAAAATGCTGGAGGAACACAGCAGGTCAGGCAGCGTCTGTGGAGAGGAATGTGTCCATCCATCGCCGACGTCGATGAGGACCTCGGCTCCGTTCGTGCCGACCGGAAGTGCACTGAGAGCGGTGAGCGTAAAGGAGTTGGGAGCTTGCTGTTCTGGTTGACAATGGATGGTGCAATCTTGGTCATATTACGATCGAGGAACATGTTTGTAGCCCGGATATTGAACCTTTTGCTGTTGGACTCCGGCCATATTCCACCGAGATGCAACACTGGGCGTCATGGGAGGTTGTTCCTGCCCGTGTCCATCGAACTTTGCAGCTCCTCCAGTGGAGGGTCAGACACCCTGAGCCAATAGGCTGGTCCTGGACTTATTTCCATCTGGCATAGTTTGCATTTTGTTGTTTGATTGTTTGTGGTTTTTCTATTGCTATATTTAGGCTCTATTCTTGGTTGGCGCAGCTGTAACAAAACCCAATTTCCCTCGGGATCAATAAAGTATGCCTATCTATCTATCTATTATGATGGTGTCAAGATTAGCGTGTGATTTGGATTTAAGTGAGGGAGAGTTGCGCAGAATTGTGGAGGGGAGTAAAGAGTTGATGTTTCGGGTCGAGACCCTTCATCAGGGCCATGAGTCTCAGCCCAAAACGTCGACCGGTTATTCCTCTCCGCAGATGCTGCCTGGACTGCTGATTTCCTCCAGCATTTTGACAGATTTACAAACTCTCTCTCCTGCTCCACGTTGACAAATAGTTCAAAGTTCAAAGTGAATTTTTTTTTTTATCAGGGTACATACAAGTCACCAGATTCTTTTTCCAGCGGGCATAGTCATCCAATCTGTGACTATAACTCAGTAACTATACCAGGATCAATGAAAGATCAACCAGAGTGCTGAAGACAACAACGTGTGCGAATGCAAATATAAATAAATAGCAATAAATAATGAGAACTTGAGATAAAGAGTCCTTAAAGTGAGATCATTGGTTGTGGGAATACTTCAATAGACAATAGACAATAGGTGCAGGAGTAGGCCATTCGGCCCTTCAAGCCAGCACCGCCATTCACTGTGACATTGGCTGATCATCCACAATCAGTACCCAGTTCCTGCCTTTCCCCATATCCCTTCACTCCGCTATCTTTAAGAGCTCTAACTCTTTCTTGAAAGCATCCAGAGAATTGGCCTCCATTGCCTTCTGAGGCAGAGCATTCCACAGATCCACAACTCTCTGGGTGAAAAAGTTTACCCTCAACTCCGTTCTAAATTGTCTACCCCTTATTCTTAAACTGTGGCCTCTGGTTCTGGACTACCCCAACATCGGGAACATGTTTCCTGCCTCTAGCGTGTCCAATCCCTTAATAATCTTATATGTTTCAATCAGATCCCCTCTCATCCTTCTAAATTCCAGTGTATACAAGCCCAGTCGCTCCAATCTTTCAACATATGACAGTCCCGCCATCCCGGGAATTAACCCAGTGAACCTACGCTGCACTCCCTCAATAGCAAGAATGTCCTTCCTCAAATCTGGAGACCAAAACTGCACAGAATAGTTATCCCCTTGCACACCTCTCCCGTGGCGCTGCACTCTCGCCATGCCCAACATCCTTTGCTCCCGCCAGATCCACAAACTCGCTCTCCGCTCCACCTCGACCGATAAGAGAACCGCGCGCAAAAGTCTTGGTCACCCTGTCTGTATCTATGTGCCTGAGACGTTCGCGCACAGTACTGTACATAGTTAAGTTTGTAATTTTCACGAAGCAGTTGGAATATTCAGTTTCTTGCAAACAACTGTTAATCCGCTTTTTATGTGTCTTCATCTTCATTCCTTTGCTGTCTGGGGAGTTCTTCCCGTTGGCCTGCTGCCTTGTTTGCGCCAGTAGAGACAGTAGTGAATTTATGTGAAATTAATGAAAGCTTTGAGTGTATTATACTGTCAGCTTGTAAAATATCACAATTTATTGATGCATAACTCATTGTAATTCACGGGTTCCGGTTTAAGCCAGGCAGCCAGAGGGGAGAGAGCAAAAGTACAGTGCAGCTTTAATCTGGACTCGTTCCCAGAGGCCGCTCAGAATTCCTGCGCCTCGGCCGCACACTGCGGGCACTGACCGCCGTTTCCCACTCCGGAACGAACCTCCTTCCAAAACCAACAGCGGCTCAGACAGCCTGACGCATCTTTATCGGTGACTCTCACAGTGGCCGTTCTCGTTTCACCTGGAACGGCCGCTCGCCGCATCGCAGCGATGCGGACCAAGGCGTCCACCCGAAGCCCACCGCCACTATTTTATCATTTTCCCGTCAGAGTCACCTCATGTACGGACACCCTGTGCCCAGCGTCACTTTACGGACACACAAACAAGCCACAGAACGAGAATTGGGATTTGTTTAAATCTGACATCCACCCCGCAACGTGAGGGAGTAAACATCTTAGCGTCTTGACTCCGCCGGTGTACCGGCATGTGAATTTAAAAGTCGAATGGCTTGTAATAGACAATAGACAATAGGTGCAGAAGTAGACCATTCGGCCCTTCGAGCCTACACCGCCATTCTGAGATCATGGCTGATCATATACTATCAATACCCGGTTCCTGCCTTGTCCCCATAACCCTTGATTCCCCTATCCATAAAATACCTATCTAGCTCCTTCTTGAAAGCATCCAGAGAATTGGCCTCCACTGCCTTCTGAGGCAGCGTGTTCCACACCTCCACAACTCTCTAGGAGAAGAAGTTCCTCCTCATCTCTGTCCTAAATGACCTACCCCTTATTCTTAAACCATGCCCTCTGGTAGTGGACTCTCCCAGCATCTGGAACATATTTCCTGCCTCTATCTTATCCAATCCCTTAATAATCTTATATGTCTCAATCAGATTCCCCCTCAATCTCCTTAATTCCAGCGTGTACAAGCCCAGTCTCTCTAACCTCTCTGCATAAGACAGTCTGGACATCTCAGGAATTAACCTAGTGAACCTACGCTGCACCTCCTCCACAGCCACGATGTCCCTCCTTAACCCTGGAGACCAAAACTGCACACAATACTCCAGGTGTGGTCTCACCAGGGCCTTGTACAAATGCAAAAGGATTTCCTTGCTCTTGTACTCAATTCCCTTTGTAATAAAGGCCAATATTCCATTAGCCTTCTTCACTGCCTGCTGCACTTGCTCATTCACCTTCAGAGATTGATGAACAAGTACTCCTAGATCTCTTTGTATTTCTCCCTTACCTAACTCCACACCATTCAGATAATAATCTGCCTTCCTGTTCTTGCTCCCACTTATTCACATTAAACGCCACCTGCCAAGTTTCTGCCCACTCACCCAGCCTATCCAAGTCACCTTGAATTCTCCTAACATCCTCATCACATGTCACACTGCCACCCAGCTTAGTATCATCAGCAAACTTGCTGATGTTATTCACAATGCCTTCCTCTAAATCATTGACGTAAATCGTAAACAGCTGTGGTCCCAATACCGAGCCCTGTGGCACCCCACTAGTCACCACCTGCCATTCTGAGAAACACCCATTCACTGCTACCCTTTGCTTTCTATCTGCCAACCAGTTTTCTATCCATGTCAATATCCTCCCCCCAATGCCATGAGCTCTGATTTTACCCACCAATCTCCTATGTGGTACCTTATCGAATGCCTTCTGAAAGTCAAGGACATCCACTGGATCTCCCGCATCTATCTTCCTGGTTACACCCTCGGAAAAACTCCAAAAGATTAGTCAAGCATGATTCGCCCTTGGTAAATCCATGCTGGCTTGGCCCAATCCTATCGCTGCTATCAAGATATGCCGCTATTTCATCTTTAATAATGGACTCTAGCCTCTTCCCCACTACTGATGTTAGGCTAACAGGGCGATAGTTCTCTGTTTTCTCCCTCCCTCCTTTCTTAAAAAGTGGGATAACATTAGCCATTCGCTAATCCTCAGGAACTGATCCTGAATCTAAGGAACATTGGAAAATGATCACCAATGCATTCGCAATTTCCAGAACCACTTCCATTAGTACCCTAGGATGCAGACCATCTGGACCTGGGGATTTGTTAGCCTTCAGTCCCATCAGTCTAGTCATCACCGTTTCCTTCCTAATGTCAATCTGTTTCAGTTCCTCTGTTACCCTATGACCTTGGCCCATCCATACATCTGGGAGATTGCTTGTGTCTTCCCTAGTGAAGACAGATCCAAAGTACTTGTTAAATTCGTCTGCCATTTCTCTGTTTCCCATAACATTTTCTCCCAATTCATTCTTCAAGGACCCAACATTGTTCTTAACTATCTTCCTTCTCTTCACATACCTAAAACAACTTTTGCTATCCTCCTTAACATTCCTAGCTAGCTTGCATTCATACCTCATTTTTTTCTCCCCGTATTGCCTTTTTAGTTAAGTTCTGTTGCTCCTTAAAAATTTCCCAATCATCCGTCTTCCCACTCACCTTAGCTCTGTTATACTTCTTTTTTAATGCTATGCTACCTCTGACTTCCTTTGTCAACCACTGTGGCCACTTTCCCCCCTTTGAATCCTTCCTTCTCCGGGGGATGAACTGATTTTGCACCTTGTGCATTATTCCCAAGAACACCTGCCATTGCTGTTCCACTGTCTTTTCTGCTAGGATATCCGACCAGTCAACTTTGGCCAGCTCCTCCCTCATGGCTCCATAGTCTCCTTTGTTCAACTGCAATACTGACACTTCTGATCTGCCCTTATCCCTCTCAACTTGCAGATAAAAACTTATCATATTATGGTCACTACCTCCTAATGGCTCCTTTACTTCAAGATCACTTATCAAATCCTGTTCATTGCACAACACTAAATCCAGAATAGCCTTATCCCTGGTCGGCTCTCGTACAATCTGCTCCAAAAATGCATCCCGTAGGCACTCTACAAACTCCCTTTCCTGGGGTCCAGTACCAACCTGATTTTCCCAGTTCACCTGCATGTTGAAATCCCCCATAACTACTGCGACATTTCCTTTGCCACATGCCATTGTTAACTCCCTGTTCAACTTGCACCCAATATCCATGCTACTGTTTGGGGGCCTGTAGATAACACCTATTAGGGTCTTTTTGCCCTTGCTGTTCCTCAGTTCTATCCACACTGATTCTACTTCTCCTGATTCTATGTCCCCCCTTGCAAGGGACTGAATTTCATTCCTCACCAACAGGGCCACCCCACCCCCTCTGCCTACCTTTCTGCCCCTTCGATAGCACGATTACTAGAAAGAAGTTGTCCCGTAGCCTATTGATCCTGGCTTTAATGCTGTGGTAGCATTTGCCAGATGGAAGCGGCTGGAACAGTTTATGGTTGTGGGGGTGACTGGTCTCCCCAATGATCTCCCAGTCCACCTTTCTGCACCTGCTGCAGTAAATGGTGTAGATAATGGACTGCCTTCATATCATGCCTTCAATGATTGCATCCTCCAGATCTTCCGTTTCATTGTAACTACCAGTGACGAAAATCAATGTTCTTTTTTTCTCACACAAACGCACACAACTGGTGCCATAGTGCTCCAAGTAAACGAAGGGAATCCCGGCAACACACACAAAATTGCTGGTGGGACGCAGCAGGCTAGGCAGCATCTCTAGGAAGAGGTACAGGCGACGTTTCGGGCCGAGACCCCTCGTCAGGACTAACTGAAAGAGAAGAAGAGATCCAGAGCCGGCAGAAGACCAGAGCGGGATGCCCATGAAGAGGAGGAGGGTTGAAGTCGGGAGAAGGGGTCATCGGTGGGGGTGGGGGAGTCCTTGCCGAAGGAGTGGGCTCGAAGACGGAGGCGGCGGAAGAAGAGTTTGGCGTCACGGCGCACGCGGTGTGGGCGAAGGGAGGACAAAGGTGAGGCCCTTACTGAGGACAGAGCGTTCTGCCTCAGAGAGTTGAAGGTCAGAGGGGATGGTAAAGACCCGGCACGGATGAGAGCTGGGATCAGAGGGGGGAGGTGGAGGGAGGCTGGGGGTGTCAGTGGAGAGGTTAGTTTATGGTCTTTAAGAGTTGTCCCAAATAAGTGGATACCCCAATTAACTGGAATCCACTGTCTGTATATATCTATATCATCATCATTGTGTGCCGTATCATGTGACATCATCATTATGTGCCCTCTCGTTTGATGTGGGCGATCACGGTCTTTCCACCACCGTGATTGTTCTTGGCAATTTTTTCTAACGGAAGTGGTTTGCCATCGCCGCCTTCTGGGCAGTGACTTTACAAGATGGGTGACCCCCCGGCCATTATCAACACTCTTCGGAGATTGTCTGCCTGGCGTCAGTGGTCACATCACCAGGACTTGTGATCTGCACCGGCTGCTCGTACGACCGTCCACCACCTGCTCCCATGGTTTCACCTGACCCTGACCGGGGGGCTAATCAGGTGCTACACCTCGCCCAAGGGTGACCTGCAGGCTAGCAGAGGGAAGGAGCACCTCACACCTCCTTTGGTAGAGACGTGTCTCCACCTCGTCACACCAAAAACTAGGTTGCTTTTTTAAAAAACTGGTAGGTGTATGTTGATGTCCTAGATTCCCCTCCGTTCCTTTGGGCTCATCGAAGTGGGGAGCATCCCCCCACCTCACCTGGTCTCACCTGTCACCTGCTAGCTTGCCCTCCTCCCCCCTCTCCCCGACTTCCTATTCTGGCATCTTCCCCCTTCCTCTCCAGTCCTGATGAAGTGTCTCGGCCCAAAACGGCGATTGTTTATTCCCCTCCATAGACGCCCGCCCCTGACTCGCCGGGTCCCTCCGGCAGAGACTAGTCAGGCCGGAGAGCTCGTACCCGCGCTGATGGATTCTGCGGTGGGGACGATACAGCACCCCCTCAGCCTCGCACTGGGGGAGAGTTCGCCATCGGCCGTTCGGTCCCGTAGCTCATAAGACACAGGAGCAAAATTAGGCCATTCAGCCCATCAAGTCTGCTCCGCCACTCCATCATGGCTCCCTCTCAACCCCCGTTCTCCTGCTTTCTCCCCGTAACCTTCGGCTAATCAAGAATCTATCGACCTCCGGCTTTAGATGTACCCAATGACCTGGCCTCCACAGTGGTCTGCGGCAATGAATTCCATGGGTTCACTACCTTCTAGCTAAAGAAACCCCTCCTCATTTCTTTTCTGATCCCTCAGTCCTGGGGCTGATCCTACATTCTAAGCCACCAGGGGAAGCACCCTCTTGACCTCTATTCCATCTGATGCTTCTCATGTTTGGTAGACAGCAAAGCTTTGTTCCATGTCTGTCCGTGGGGAGGCCAAACCTTGTTACAAGCATCACACACAAAACGCTGGAGGAACTCAGCAGGCCAGGCAGCCTCTAGGAAGAGAGTACTGCCGACGTTTTGGGCCGCAACTCTTCGGCAGGGCTGGCAAAGGGTTTCGGCCCCCAAAACATCGTCTGTACTTTTTTGCCACGGATGCTGCCTGGCCTGCTGAGTTCATCCAGCATTTTGCGTGTGTGTGTGCGTGTGTGTGTGTGTGTGTGTGTGTGTGTATGTGTGTGTGTGTGTGTTTGTGTGTTGCATGGATTTCCAGCATCTGCGGATTTTCTCTTTCTCTTTTGTGATTGGAATATCACACGCATACTTTGATAATAAATGTCCGAGGGGTGATTGATAAGTTCGTGGCCTAAGGTAGAAGGAGATGAGTTATTAACTTCAAACTTTCTGTATTATCACTCAAAGGGTTGAACTGCACGTGCATGCAACGAGAGCTGTATAACTCGTCTCCTTCTACCCTAGGCCATGAACTTATCAATCACCCCAGCTGTGGACCACCTGGAGGTCCAAGACGCTCTTATTACATCCACGTGCAGTTCAACTCTTTGAGTGAAAATGCAGGAAGTTTGAAGTTAATAACTCATCTCCTTCTACCTTAAGCTATGAACTTATCAATCACCCCTGCTGGGGACCACTTCTACAAAGAAGGGATCCGTATGCTCCACGACCGCTGGACTAAGTGCGTACATGGAGGAGGGGACTATGTTGAAGAATAAATTTTGCTAGGTTTTCTAAAACTGACCCCTTCTACCTTAGGCCACGAACTTATCAATCACCCCTCGCACTTTGAACCTTTGAATCCTCCCCTCATTCTTCCAAACCCCAGCGAGTACAGGCCCAGGCCCATCCAAAGCTCCTCGCGTCTTCCGTCCACGGGATCGTTCTTGTGAACCTCCTCTGAGCACATCCCCAGCGACCGCATATCCCTTCTTAAATTCAGGGCCCAGGACTGCTCCCAGTATCCCCAAATGCGTTCTAGCCAACGCCTGATGAACCCCCCCCCCCACCCCCACTATCCTAAAATCAAGAATGCCACAGTTTTGGTGCTGGGTTGCCAAACACGGCCCCATTTAGAAGGTCCAGCGGGCTGGCTACTGGGCACCCTCTTCAGTCAGTCACCACAGAGTGACTTGCAGAGAGTCGAACACATTTGGCACAGGAGGGAAGGGGGAAGGAGGGGGGGCGGTTGGCGTGGGAGTGCAGATCAAAGCTCTGGTTTGTTTGGGTTCAAAACTTGCACGGGGATTACCTACTGATGAGAAGTTAATGCTCATCTTTCTGCGACGCACCGCACAGCGGGACACTCTGTGCTCTTGAAGGAGCCCTACTGTTCTGGCCTGCCGCAGCTGGGTCTGAGGAGGACTGTTTCGTGCAGGGTGCTCGAAAGAGACAGGGGGAGGACTCAGCTTTTCAAAATCCACTGTAAGTCAGTTGAACCAGAAGATTTGCAGGGAGCACAAGACCTGCAATTATGATTTTTTTTTCGCTAGAAAAACAAGAGGGGCCTGGATCTTGATGCGGCTGCTAGTTAGGTCTGTGTGCTGGGACCCGCGCAGCCTGATGTCGGTGAAGTTTGCCAAAGCTGCTTGGCGCCACGACTTTCCTCTGCAGACAGGGAAGCTTTCTTCCCCTATCGCCGCAAGGGTGACACAAGCTCTATTAGTGATTCAGATCTGAATCTGCCCCCTGGCTCGCACCTCAAAACACCACTTGTGGTTAGACGGTAAGTGAGGTCGTGTTGCCACTGAACCGTGTGTTGAGAAGGCCCTCATTGTCCGACTCCGGGCTCCGGCTGTTCCAAGGTTCTGGTGCACTGAGAACCGTTTCAGCATTCACCCCTCACAGTCACCCTCTCTCTCTCTCTCTCTCTGCTCGGTAAACCTCTCCCCTCCCTCGCTTCGTAGGTGCCTGCCCGCCGACCGATCCTGCCAGAACTCCTCCAAAGCAAACGGCGCCCCCCACCCCCCCCAAAGAGCTGCCTTTCATCGCTGCCCCGTTGTCCCCCCCTCCACGAGCCGACCGGGGCAGGGAGGCTGGGTGTGTTTTCCTTGAGGCACAGGAGGTTGGGTGGGAGGAGGTAGAGCAAGCTCCCCCTCTGATGTGCCCAAGAAGGGAATGGCGGAGACTGACACAGTCGGCACCAGAGTAGCCAGTCAGCACTGAACTCAATGCAGTTTAATGTGGATAAATGTGAGGTTATCCACTTCGGTGGCAAGAACAGGAAGGCAGATTACTATCTGAACGGTGTCAAGTTAGGAAAAGGTACAACGAGATCTAGGTGCCCTTGTTCATCAGTCAGTGAAAGCAAGCATGCGGGTACAGCAGGCAGTGAAGAAACCGAATGGCATGCTGGCCTTCATAACAAGGGGAATTGAGTATAAGAGCGAAGAGGTCCTTCTGCAGCTGTACAAGGCCCTGGTGAGACCACATCTGGAGTATTGTGTACAGTTTTGGTCTCCAAATTTGAGGAAGGACATTCTTGCTATTGAGGGAGTGCAGCGTAGGTTCACGAGGTTAATTCCCGGGATGGCGGGACTGTCATATGTTGAAAGATTGGAGCGACTGGGATTGTATACACTGGAATTTAGAAGGATGAGAGGGGATCTGATTGAAACATACAAGATTATTAAGGGATTGGACATGCTAGAGGCAGGAAACATGTTCCTGATGTTGGGGGGAGTCCAGAACCAGAGGCCACAGTTTAAGAATAAGGGTAGGCCATTTAGAACGGAGTTGAGGAAAAACTTTTTCACACAGAGGGTTGTGGATCTGTGGAATGCTCTGCCTCAGAAGGCAGTGGAGGCCAATTCTCTGGGTGCTTTCAAGAAAGAGTTAGTTAGAGCTCTTAAAGATAGCGGAGTGAAGGGATATGGGGAGAAGGCAGGAACGGGGTACTGATTGTGGATGATCAGCCATGATCACAGTGAAAGGTGGTGCTGGCTCGAAGGGCTGAATGGTCTACTCCTGCATCTATTGTCTATTGTCTAATGCAAAGCCGCCTTAGGGACCCCAGCTCTGGATTTTCCCCCTCAGGGGGTCACTCCCGAAGCCTTCCCCATGAGTGGGGGGCAGCGGGAGGTTTGTGATCAGAGTTTTCCTTCTCCTCGATGAGCTGCCAAACACGGCTGACGAGCTCCATCTGCCCGGAGCGACTGGTTTTAAGGCGCCAGTGACCCACCTTTGCCCCTCCTCCTGTCAGTAGAAACTGTCCCGCCGGGCTTAGTCGCTAAGCCACAGGTGGAGGCAGGGAGCTGGACTGGTTGTCAGAGGCTAATTGAGGCGCACGCCATTGGGAGTATTTAATGGATAGTGGGTGCTTGTCCTCACCGCATTTCGGCCCCCCACCCGGCTTATAACAACCCTAAGGGTGGGGGCGCACGGACGGGGTAAACAGCAGGAAACATTTCTCCGTAACGGAGGTACTACAATGGACATCCAGAAGGTCAAAGGCCGTGAGGTTACAGGAGCGGGATTAGGCTGTTCGGCCTATCGACTCTGTCCTACAATTCAATCACGGCTGATTTATTTTCCCCCTAATACACAACCCATCAGCCACCACTTTAAAGATACACCAAGACTTGCCCCCCACCGCCCCCCCCCAGCCATCTGTGGCGACGTGGAGACTTCAAGGCGATTGGAGGGAAGTATGGGGGGTGGTGTGGGGTGGCGGGGGGGAGATGTAAGTGTTACATTAGGAATATTTCAGAGACTCTTAGATGCACTGATCATAGAAAAATGGAGGGCCAGGAGGGCCAGGAGTAATTTAAACAGCTGACATAGCTTTGCAGGCCCCAGGGCCTGTCTCTCTTCCCTTAAGCCTGACACTACTACCAGGGGCGCAGGCCGCCAGCCTCAGCTCGCCAGGGCCCTCTGTCCTGGGCCGAAGGCTGATCTTCTCCGTGGCCTCCGCCCTCCCCACACGACTTCCTACATCATCAAGGCAAAGGTCCGTCCTCCCCACTGGGGGTGAGGTCTTGGCGTCTCCGTGACCCTGGGATTGGGGGAACGTTCCCAGCCCCTTCTCCTTTCGCAGCCGGCCTTGGGGCCACCCCCGGCGGAGCGCAAAGGGCCTGTGCGCCCTGTGGTAACGGTCCCTGCTCCAGAAGTGAAAACGTTCTGGGGTAGGCGGGGAAGAGGAACAGAGGGGAGTTGAGATGGAAAGTTTTCAGGCCGGGGATGGTCGAGATCCGGGAACGCCCTGCCTGAGGAGACAGTGGAGGCAGAGACTCTCACAACATTTCACGAGCACCAGAATGGCCAAGGCACTGGGGCGACGGACCAAGTGTGGGCAGCTGGGATGAGTCTGGATCAGCTACCGAAGGCCAACGGGCCTGTTTCTGTGCGATAGAGTGCTGTCAGCCTTCCTCAGGAATAAGACAACTATCTGAGCACATGGATTAACATGGAGTCAGATTTAAGACCACGAGTCATAGGAACAAAATTAGGCCACTCGGCCCCTCCACTCCACGTCTGATTTACTATCCCCCTCAACCCCACTCTCCTGCCTTCTTCTCCTAACCTTTGACGCCACGCTGATCAAGAATCTACCAACCTCCGCTTTAAATATACCCGATCACTTGGCCTCCACAGCCGCCTGTGGCAACGAATCCCACAGATTCACCACTCTCTGGCTAGAGAAATTACTCCTCATCACCGTTCTAAACGGATGTCCCTCCATTCCGAGGCTGCATCCTCTGGTCCTAGACTCCCCCACTATAGGAAACATCCTCTCCACATCCACTCTATCTGTGTCCTCTGGTCCTAGACTCCCCCACTATAGGAAACATCCTCTCCACATCCACTCTATCTGTGTCCTCTGGTCCTAGACTCCCCCACGATAGGAAACATCCTCTCCACATCCACTCTATCTGTGTCCTCTGGTCCTAGACTCCCCCACTGTAGGAAACATCTTCTCCCCATCCACTCTTTCTAGGCTTTTTGATATTCGATAGGCTTCAATGAAATCCCCCCTCCTTCCCGTCTTCATTCTTCTAAACTCCAGTGAGTACAGGCCCAGAGCGCATACATTAACCCTTTCATATGTATTAATGAAGACCGGCGGGGGGGGGGTGTTGGGGGAGAGGACATTAATTGAGGTGAAACAGCACCAGAACCAACCCAATTACAAGGGGCTGAATGGCAATGTGCTATTAACAGGAGACATGATGCTGGTCTGTTTTCATTGCCACAGATGGCTGTGGAGGCAAACCCATTGGGTGTACTTAAAGCAGAGGTTGCTAGATTCCTGATTGGACAGAATAGGACAGTATTTTTTGGCTGCCGCTCAAGACGAGTTTGAAGTGCTGCTCCAGTCTGGGCAAAAGAGTTATTTACAACGCATGTGGTACAGATTAATTTTTAAAAATCTTGTTTTTGCATGCAACAAGTGACTTCCATAGTCCGTAACGCCCGAAGGGCACTGGTAAGCCAGGGTGTGACATTATTCAGCTGTACAGCAGCTCTCGGGAAGAAAAGCTGTTGTTCAGTTTCACTCTCTTGGCTGAGATGTGTTTGCGTCTCCAACCAGATGGCAGGAGAGTGAGCAGAGCCCGGGACGGGACGGAATTTCAACGATGCTACGGGCATCGAGAGTTGTAGATTGCTTCCAGGTCCTGTAGTTGAGTCCCAACGACGCGCTGAGCCGTCCTAATCACTCGTTGGAGTGCGCTTTGCGATCTGTCTTGCTGTAGCTGGACTACTGCACCGCCATTCCGTGTGTCTGTATGCCCTCTGCCGCACATCGATAAAAGCTGGCCAGCAATC
>NC_086128.1:62938812-63093812 GCF_963921235.1 Mobula hypostoma | reverse complement strand
GCAACAGACTTTGAACACCATAAATCAGCGAGTTGTTTGTTATGTCTCCCCTCTCGCTGTGAAATGGGGACATCTCTTTATCCCTTGTTAGGGAGAGAGAGAGCCTGTGGCGTATCGAATACCGGGTTAACGGATAGTCTTTGGGGTACTGCAAATCTGTGTCTTTACTGATGCTTTGCTGCACACTTGAGTGCTCGGTGGGGAGTGCTGATGTTTTTTGCCTGTGGGGAGGGGGGGGTCGTTGCTCTGATGCTGCTTATGTGTGGGGGGGGAACTGGAGGGGTTTTGGGGTTCTACGGAGGAGGGAAGAGAAGATGGCGGCACGACGCAGCGCACGCGGCCATTCCGACTGAATATCGTATGTGTAACTAGGGAGCCGTGCACAATCCAGATTTGATGGAGACAGACGTGACAAGCACGGAGGAACATCTGGAGAAACTTCTGAAATCCCCGCTTCGCTGCCGCTGCTACTGTGCGATCGAGAATCTCCGGAGGGAAAGGCCCCAAATCCTCGGCTTTGCCTGTTGCCTGTTGCCGGGGCCGGGGTCGAAGTGCTCAGCAGAGATGGTGCTCGGTGCTCGGTGTCGGAGAGCTGGTCGGAGGCTCGGAGTTTTCGGATGGACTGGGAGTCGGACTGTGGTCGGATGCTTCCAGGATGCTGCATCGGCAAGTTGGCGGCGCCAGAGGTTCACCGTCTGCGTGAGATGATGGGACTTTCGAGAGACTCTGAGATTTTTACTGTGCCATGGTCTGTTCTTATCAAATTACGGTATTGCTTTGCACTGTTGTAACTACATGTTATAATTATGTGGTTTTTGTCAGTTTTTAAGTCGGTTTGTCATGTGTTTTCGTGATATCATTCTGGAAAAACGTTGTATCATTTCTTAATGCATGCATTACTAAATGACAATAAAAGGGGACTGCACGTCCTCATAATCATAATAATAATAATGTTTAACGGGCATTCATCCTTTGGGGCACTCTGTTTTCGTGGATGTTTGCGAAGAACAGAAATTTCAGGATGTATATTACATACATTTCTCTGACATTAAATGTACCTATTGAGACCTATTGATTCATAAAACCCAAGAAGTTTGTATGCTGTGAACGGATACTTAACTGAACAAACCCTCAACCCGGCAGAAGACTCACCACACTAATTGTCTGCGGACTACGCGGAACTCCGTCAGGGCTGGCCGTGACGACAGAACCATAACCACTAGTTACTCTCAGCTCAGAGCCCCAGTCACATGTAACTCCTTCTCTCAAACAGGTACAAAGAAGGTTCACCAGATTGATTCCTGGGATGGCAGGACTTTCATATGATGAAAGACTGGATCGACTAGGCTTGTACTCGTTGGAATTTAGAAGATTGAGGGGGGATCTGATTGAAACGCATAAAATTCTAAAAAGATTGGACAGGCTAGATGCAGGAAGATTGTTCCCGATGTTGGGGAAGTCCAGAACGAGGGGTCACAGTTTGAGGATAAAGGGGAAGCCTTTTAGGACCGAGATGAGGAAAAACTTCTTCACACAGAGAGTGGTGAATCTGTGGAATTCTCTGCCACAGGAAACAGTTGAGGCCAGTTCATTGTCTATATTTAAGAGGGAGTTAGATGTGGCCCTTGTGGCTAAAGGGATCAGGGGGTATGGAGGGAAGGCAGGTACAGGGTTCTGAGTTGGATGATCAGACACAATCATACTGAATGGCGGTGCAGGCTCGAAGGGCCGAATGGCCTACTCCTGCACCTATTTTCTATGTTTCTATGTTTCTATCCGTCCTCGGCGACAACCCGGACTCTCTTGAGTTAGTGGTGGAGAGGAGGTCACTAAACAAGCTGTTATCCATTATGGACAATCAGGCACATTCTCTCCATGACCTACTGAATAAGCAGTGGACCACCCTTTCACAGAGACTCGTTCAGCTCCGCCGTCACAAGGATCGTTACAGAAAATCGTTCCTAGCAAATGCAATAAACATAGACAACAGTTCATCTCTGTGTGACAGCAGAGCACACATCATCGTACAACAGTCTCTGTTTTATTCATTCATTTCTAGAGGAATAGAGTATAGGAGCAGGGATGTGATGTTGAGGCTCTATAAGGCGCTGGTGAGAACTCACTTGGAGTACCGTGG
Source organism: Mobula hypostoma (assembly GCF_963921235.1). Taxonomy (NCBI): domain Eukaryota; kingdom Metazoa; phylum Chordata; class Chondrichthyes; order Myliobatiformes; family Myliobatidae; genus Mobula; species Mobula hypostoma. The sequence goes on along the minus strand of NC_086128.1, from coordinate 63,091,675 downwards.
GCAGTTTTGGTCTCCGTATTTAAGAAAGGATGTGCTGACGTTGGAGAGGGTACAGAGAAGATTCACTAGAATGATTCCGGGAATGAGAGGGTTAACATATGAGGAACGTTTGTCCGCTCTTGGACTGTATTCCTTGGAGTTTAGAAGAATGAGGGGAGACCTCACAGAAACATTTCGAATGTTAAAAGGCATGGACACAGTGGATGTGGCAAATTTGTTTCCCATGATGGGGGAGTCTAGTACGAGAGGGCATGACTTAAGGATTGAAGGGCGCCCATTCAGAACAGAGATGTGAAGAAATTTTTTTAGTCAGAGGGTGGTGAATCTATGGAATTTGTTGCCATGGGTGGCAGTGGAGGCCAAGTCATTGGGTGTATTTAAGGCAGAGATTGATAGGTATCTGAGTAGCCAGGGCATCAAAGGTTATGGTGAGAAGGCGGGGGAGTGGGACTAAATGGGAGAATGGATCAGCTCATGATAAAATGGCGGGGCAGACTCGATGGGCCGAATGGCTGACTTCTGCTCCTTTGTCTTATGGTCTTATTATTTTGTACATTATTATTGCACATTGGTAAATTATTATTGTGTGTACTGTTATTATTCTGTACTTTATTATTAGTTAACTCTGCACACTGCTAAGTCTGTTTTTAAACATTGCTGCTGTAAGGAAAGAATTTCTCACTCGGGATCAATAAAATATCTTATTATTATAATGATTATTATCTTCAGTTGGCTTTTGTCGGGAGATTGGAGCCCAGAGTTCGGGGAGCCATCGTTGGATGGTCCAGCGGTTTAATACTGAACATAGAACATAGAAACATAGAAAACCTACAGCACAATACAGGCCCTTCGGCCCACAAAGCTGTGCCGTACATGTACCTACTTTAGAAATTCCCTAGTGTTACCCACAGCCCTCTATTTTTCTAAGCTCCATGTACCCGTCCAGGAGTCTCTTAAAAGACCCTATCATATCCGCCTCCACCACCGTCACCGGCAGCCCGTTCCACACACTCACCACTCTCTGTTTGAAAAGCTTAACCCTGACATTTCCTATGATGGAGAATCACTGATAGACACCAAAAGTTCACAGTTCAAAATGTAGAAATGCAACCTTGAGATTTGTTTCCTTGCAGGCGTTCATGGTAAAGAAAAAGAAACACAACGGGGTCAATTAAATGCCCCGGCCCACACCGTAGAGGCAGTCAAATCGCCCGTGTGCGAAAGACGAGGGACTGTGGGACCGTGCCAAATTCACAAAGAAAAGAAAAATAAACAAGCCGTCAAACAGAAAAAAAAAACAAAAGTCTGCAGATTTGCTCAAGATCCACACAAAATGCTGGAGAAACTCAGCAGGCCGGGCAGCACCAAGGGAAAAGCGTAAAGAGTCGACGTTTTGGGCCAAGACCCTTCGTCAGGAATAAGTATTGAGAACAGGAGCCATGGAGCCCTTACAGGTGAGTCTGCAGGTTGCACAGGCAGTTAAGTGACGAAGTAAAAGAGGGGGAAGATCGAGAATGAGGAGAGATATGTAATAATAGAGGGCCTCAGTGTGTGGAAGACATGATGGACGAAAAGGAAAGACTCACGATCTTTTGGAGTCAGAGAGAGAGGAGTTAGGGTTCCGGGAGAGGAACGTGGAGGAGTTTGAGGTTGGGCCTGCACTCTGTGCTCCGCATTTGAAGGCCAGAGACGTGTACATCTGGAGTTCAGGCCTCTGCTCCAGGCTCCAAGCCCGGGACAGTGGACATTGGACAAGGGACATCTGGAGTTTAGGCCTCTGCTCCAGGCTCCAAGCCCGGGACAGTGGACATTGGACAAAGGACATCTGGAGTTTAGGCCTCTGCTCCAGGCTCCAAGCCCGGGACAGTGGACATTGGACAAAGGACATCTGGAGTTTAGGCCTCTGCTTCGGGCTCCAAGCCCGGTACAGTGGACATTGGACAAGGGACATCTGGAGTTTAGGCCTCTGCTCCAGGCTCCAAGCCCGGGACAGTGGACATTGGACAAAGGACATCTGGAGTTTAGGCCTCTGCTCCGAGCTCCAAGCCCAGCAAAATGGACATTGGACAAAGGACATCTGGAGTTCAGGCCTCTGCTCCAGGCTCCAAGCCTGGTACGGTGGACATTGGACAAAGGACATCTGGAGTTTAGGCCTCTGCTCTGAGCTCCAAGCCCAGCAAAATGGACATTGGACAAAGGACATCTGGAGTTCAGGCCTCTGCTCCAGGCTCCAAGCCTGGTACGGTGGACATTGGACAAAGGACATCTGGAGTTTAGGCCTCTGCTCTGAGCTCCAAGCCCAGCAAAATGGACATTGGACAAAGGACATCTGGAGTTCAGGCCTCTGCTCCAGGCTCCAAGTCCAGTACAGTGGACATTGGACAAAGGACATCTGGAGTTTAGGCCTCTGCTCCGGGCTCCAAGCCCGGTACAGTGGACATTGGACAAAGGACATCTGGAGTTCAGGCCTCTGCTCCGGGCTCCAAGCCCAGCAAAATGGACATTGGACAAAGGACATCTGGAGTTTTCCACTCTATCTGTGCCCTCTGGTCCTAGACTCCCCCATCCTCTCCACATCCACTCTATAAAGATCTTTCAGCAGTCAACAGATTTCAATGAGGTCACCCCTCGTTCTTTTGAATTCCAGTGAGTAGAGGCCCACAGCCAGCAAAAGCACAAGGTTTCAATGTACTGGCGATCTGTCAAGGCCCCGACTTATCGATGCAATTACAGTGGCTGTATTTCATTTGGAGTTTGAGATTTGGTAAGTCACCAAAAAACACTCGCAGATTTCTGCAGATGTACCATGGAAAGCATTCTGACTGGCTGCGTCACCCATCTGGTATGGGGGCATGGGGGGTGACAGTATGCTCCTGCTTGGATCAAAATAAGCTGCAGAAAGTTGTGAACTCAGTTAGCTCCATCATGGGCACCAGCCTACCCAGTATCCAGGACATCTTCAAAAGGTGAGGAATAGATAGAGCGGATAGCCAGCGCCTTTTCCCCAGGGCACCACTGCTCAATACAAGAGGACATGGCTTTAAGGTAAGGGGTAAGAAGTTCAAGGAGGATATTAGAGGAAGGTTTTTTACTCAGAGAGTGGTTGGTGCGTGGAATACACTGCCTGAGTCAGTGGTGGAGGCAGATACACTAGTGAAGTTTAAGAGACTACTAGACAGGTATATGGAGGAATCTAAGGTGGGGGCTTATATGGGAGGCAGGGTTTGAGGGTCGGCACATCATTATGGGCCGAAGGGCCTGTACCGTGCTGTACTATTCTATGTTCTATGTTCAGAAAGATGGCATCCATCATTAAAGACCCCAATCACCCAGGACCTGCCCTCTTCTCATTGTTACCATCAGGGAGGAGGTACAGGAAGACACACACTCAGCGATTCAGGAACAGCTTCTTCCCCTCTGCCATCAGGGAGGAGGTACAGGAGCCTGAAGACACACACTCAACGATTCAGGAACAGCTTCTTCCCCTCCGCCATCAGATTTTTGAATGGACAATGAACCCATGAACACCACCTCACTACATTTTTTTATTTCTGTTTTTGCACTACTTATTTAAAATTACTATTTAATGTGTAAATGTACTGCAATTTCCCTCTGTTACGTATCGCATTGTACTGCTGTTGCAAAGACAACAGATTTCATTGCATATGCCGGTGATATTAAACCTGATACTGACAAATAAATCTGAAACCTGAATCAATCAGCCTCCTTTATCAAAACAAAACATTAAATCGTGAAAATAGTTTTGCTCTCGGCTCCCTGATCTTCATGTTCCCTTGACATGCTGCAATTTTGAAAGCTCTCTGCTCGTAAAAACCCAACTGGGGGGTAGAGAACTCCCTTGACTATACCCCAGACAACCCCCTACAACAAATATTTTGCTGTCGAGGACGAGATTACTCCAGATAAAAGACCGCTGAGTTTGGCGGGCTTGGAACTTAATACTCGGAGGGTTAAAGACTTTCCACGTTTGGATATCTGGCCTATTTGACGGCATTATTCTTGGAGGCCGTCTGGAGACAAACGAGAGTTGTTCAGAGGGGGCAGGTCTACCCAGCGGCAGCTAACCACCGAGTCTCCGCGGACCCTGTGCCAAACTCTCTGGGAAGATATGCAGTGTTTTATTATAAAAGTCTATCTCTCGGAGAGACTGCACTGGCCAGATAAAGCATCATTCATATTTGGAAAATATGCAGTCGCTTCCTTAATATCTTGGAATTATAACACACAGTCCCTTCAGCATCGCTGGCATTGATCCAAATATATAATGCAGCAATGCCTTTTCTGACGGTCAGTTAGACGGAGTTTATCTCTCATCTTTAAGCGACCCGTTCAGCTTCACGGCGCAAGTCATCCGCAGAATCAGATTTATCACCACTGACGTATGCTGAGGAGGTGCTTGTTTTGTGACAGAGGTACAGCACGTAAAAAAGAAATACTCTACAAATTAAAATACTAAATATACTTCGGGACGTAGCGCTCAGCGCGACGCTGTGGCAGCCCGGGGCGACGGGGTTCAGAGTTCAAACCCGCCGCCATCCATACGTTCACCCCCCCCACCCCCACCCCAACCCCGTGACCGCATGGGTTTCCTCCGGGTGCTCTGGTTTCCTCCCACAGTCTAAAGAGGTACTGGTTGGTAGGTTAGTTGGTCACTGTGTAAATTGTCCTGTGATTAGGCTAGGGTTTAAATCAGGGGGTAGCAAGGTGGCGTGACTCGTTGCGTATTTACCATGCTGTATCTCTAAATAAAGAGATAGACAGATAGATAGATAGACAAATGAATAGACAGGTAGCTAGATATATAGATAGATAGATAGACAGTAGACAATAGGTGCAGGAGTAGGCCATTCGGCCCTTCGAGCCAGCACCGCCATTCACTGTGAGCATAGCTGATCATCCACAATCAGTACCCTGTTCCTGCCTTCTCCCCATATCCCTTCACTCCGCTATCTTTAAGAGCTCTATCTAACTCTTTCTTGAAAGCACCCAGAGAATTGGCCTCCACTGCCTTCTGAGGCAGAGCATTCCACAGATCCACAACCCTCTGTGTGAAAAAGTTTTTCCTCAACTCCGTTCTAAATGGCCTACCCCTTATTCTTAAACTGTGGCCTCTGGTTCTGGACTCCCTCAACATCGGGAACATGTTTCCTGCCTCTAGCGTGTCCAATCCCTTAATAATCTTATATGTTTCAATCAGATCCCCTCTCATCCTTCTAAATTCCGATAGATAGATAGGCAGATAGATAGATAGATAGACAGATGGGTAGATATATAGATAGCTATTTAGATAAATAGACAGATATATACATAGATAAATAGATAGACAGATACTGTATTAATCCCAAAGGAAATTACGGTGTCAGAGAAGCATTACAAGTGCACAGATGTGCAAGTATATAAATATTAGAAGAGAAGTAAGAAAGAATAAAAAATAAGTTACCTCAAACAGTCTAACAGGAGGGGGCGGGGGTCATCACTTCCCCGGCTACAGGTTGACTCATTATAGAGCCCAATGTCCGAGGGTTAGAATGCCCTCATATCGCGCTCTTTGGGGCAGCACAGTTGTCTCAGTCTATTACTGAAAGTGCTCCTCTATTCAGCCAAGGTGACGTGCAGAGGGTGAGGAACATTGTCCAGAATGGCCAGGATTTTCCGTAGGGTCCTTTGTTCTACCACAGCCTCCAGTGTGTCCGGTTTGACTCCTAAAACAGAGCCAGCCTTTCTAATCGGTTCATTGAGCCTGTTGGCATCACCCGTGTTGATGCCATTGCCCCAGCACACCACGGCATAGAAGATTGTCCTGGCGACAACAGACTGTAGTAACTTTACGCATTGCACTGTACTGCTGCCGCAAAAAGAATAACAAATTTCATGACGTGTGAGTGACGATGAACCTGATTCTGATCTGGGTCTCTATTGTGGACTGATAGTGGGAAGGCAGGCAGGGAGAGGGGAATCATGGTTGGGAAAAGGGGAAGAGAGAGGGGAATCATGGTTGGGGAAAAGGGGGAGGGAGAGGGGAATCATGGTTGGGAAAAGGGGGAGGGAGAGGGGAATCATGGTTGGGAAAAGGGGAAGGGAGAGGGGAATCATGGTTGGGAAAGGGGAAGGGAGAGGGGAATCATGGTTGGGAAAAAGGGAAGGGAGAGGGGAATCATAGTTGGGAAAAGGGGAAGGGAGAGGGGAATCATGGTTGGGAAAAGGGGAAGGGAGAGGGGAATCATGGTTGGGAAAAGGGGAAGGGAGAGGGGAATCATGGTTGGGAAAAAGGGAAGGGAGAGGGGAATCATGGTTGGGAAAAGGGGAAGGGAGAGGGGAATCATGGTTGGGAAAAGGGGAAGGGAGAGGGGAATCATGGTTGGGAAAAGGGGAAGAGTGAGGGGAATCATGGTTGGGAAAAGGGGCAGGGAGAGGGGAATCATGGTTGGAGAAAAGGGGGAGGGAGAGGGGAATCATGGTTGGGGAAAAGGGGGAGGGAGAGGGGAATCATGGTTGGGAAAAGGGGAGGGAGAGGGGAATCATGGTTGGGAAAAGGGGAGGGAGAGGGGAATCATGGTTGGGAAAAGGGGAAGGGAGAGGGGAATTATGGTTGGGAAAAAGGGAAGGGAGAGGGGAATCATAGTTGGGAAAAGGGGAAGGGAGAGGGGAATCATGGTTTGGAAAAGGGGGAGGGAGAGGGGAATCATAGTTGGGAAAAGGGGAAGGGAGAGGGGAATCATGGTTTGGAAAAGGGGGAGGGAGAGGGGAATCATGGTTGGGAAAAAGGGAAGGGAGAGGGGAATCATGGTTGGGAAAAGGGGAAGGGAGAGGGGAATCATGGTTTGGAAAAGGGGGAGGGAGAGGGGAATCATGGTTTGGAAAAGGGGGAGGGAGAGGGGAATCATGGTTTGGAAAAGGGGGAGGGAGAGGGGAATCATGGTTGGGAAAAGGGGAAGGGAGAGGGGAATCATAGTTGGGAAAAGGGGAAGGGAGAGGGGAATCATGGTTTGGAAAAGGGGGAGGGAGAGGGAGGCACCAGAGAGACATTCTGTAATAATCAATAAACTAATTGTTTGGAATCAGATGACCTTGCGTGGTGTCTCAGGGCTCTGGGTGTGTCTGCACCCGCACTACCCCCGACCCCTGGCACTCCTCCTCTGCCACCTGTCCCCACACCCCTCCCTCACCATGCCCAACACCCTTTGCTCCCACCAGATTTACAAACTCTGTCCCCGCTCCACAGTGACAAATACAGTAGTGTCTGCAAAAGTCTTAGGCACCCTGGCTCTATATATATGTCTGCCCAAGGCTTTTACACAGTGCTGAATTTAGATTGTATGTCCCAGACTGTACACAGGGGGACTGCTTGGGGGAGAGTCACTGTTTTTGAGTCTGGTGGTCCTGGCGTGGATGCTACGTCGCCTCCTCCCTGACGGGAGTGGGACAGACAGTCCTTGAGCAGGGTGGGTGGGATCCTTCATGATGTTGAGGCTTTATCAGGCACTGGTGAGGTCTCACTTGGAGTACTGTGAGCAGATTTGGGCCCCTTATCTCAGAAAGGATGCTCTGAAACTGGAGAGGGTCCAAAGGAGGTTCACGAAAATGATTCCGGGTCTGAACGGCTTGGGTTATCGTGACTCTGGGCCTGTACTCACTGGAATTCAGAAGAATGAGGGGGGAGTCTCATTGGGACCGATCGAACATCGAGAGACCTCGACAGAGGGGACGCGGAGAGGACGTTTCCCACGATGGAGGAAGTCTAGGACCAGAGAGGGGAGAGTGCTTTTAGGACGGAGGCGATGAGGAATTTCTTTCGCCAGAGAGTGGTGAATCTGTGGAATTCATCGCCACAGGCGGCCATGGAGGCTGACAGCTTAGACCGTCAACAGCCAAGGAAGGGTCAAATTATTCCACTAAGCCCTAGGTGCCGGGATTGGAAGCGTCTTCCTCTGTTTTGCTGGGATGAGATCCCAGCGGAGGAGGGAGTTGGGAATGAAACCGTTCAGATATAGGAGCGGAGTGAGGCCATTCGTCCCATCGAGTCTGCTCTGCCATTCCAACATGGCTGATTTATCACCGGGTTCTTCTGCTTCCTCCCCGTAACCTTCGACCCCCTGACCAACCAAGAACCTGTCGACCTCTGCTTTAAGGATACTCAATGGTGATTAAGAGCGTTGCGTTAACTGCCAAGCTACCTCGTGCGTAAAGAGGCTTAATTCTGAATCTCGCCTGCAGGTAACTCTCCACCCTACAGGTCGCATGCCAGCCAGATGTCGAAGGAGCCTTGCTCTCTCACACAGCGAGTTTCGTCTCTCATTTTGTGTGTGTGTGTGTGTGTGTGTGTGTGTGTGTGGAGGGGGGCAGGGAATTTGTTCCATAAAACGAAGGAGAATAATTTCTTATTTTGCTTGAAGGCATGTCAACTTGGAAGTAAGTTTGGCTCTTACAATCTGGGCTTAGTGGTTTGGGCCAAGCCGTTTTGGCTTTGCTCAGTGAATATCAATAAATGGAACAGCTCAGACAGCTTCGCACGGTTAAATGCAGCTTTTCCTTTGGGAAAATGTCTATTTATTTAGTACCTTGCACTTTAGGCTGTCGAATTTATAAGACCATGTTGAGAAATAACTTCAAGTGGTCGGTCTGAAGGCATTCTTACGGCTGCATTCCACGAAACTGAATACCAGTGGAGTGTTTACAAGGGCGAGATAAACACTGTGACACAGGCTGACCCAAAATTCTATTTTCCCAGAAGTCAAGAGGTTATGTTCCAACTTTATAAAACTCCGGTGAGGCCACATCTGGAGTATTGCAAACATTTCTGTTTGCCCCACTCTAGGAAGGATGTTGAGGCTTTGGAGAGGGGGCAGAAGAGGTTCACCGGGATGCCTCCTGGTTTAGAGGGCGTGTGCTATCACGAGAGGCCGGGCAAACTTGGGCTGTTTTCTCCAGAGCACCGGATACCAAGGGGAGATCTGGTAGAGGTTTACAAGATTATGAGAGGCATAGGTAGAACAGACAAGGGGTATCTTTTTCCCCAGGGTTGGAGTGTCTAACACCAGAGGGCAGGCATTGAGGGTGAGGAGGGGGTAGATTCAAGGGGGGACGGGAGGAGTAAGTTTTTTACTCAGAGAGTGGTGGATGCCTGGGATGGTGGGAGAGGCAAGGTGGCGAGGAGGGCAACTGTAAGGCCCTGGGCCCCCCCCCCCCGCCTTGAGGAAAGGCATTGGAGACGGTCCAGAAGGAGGTTCAGGAGGCTGTTTCCAAGAACGAGAGGGTTAACGGTACCAGGAGTACCTGCTGGCTCTGGGCCTGCGCTCGCTGGAGTTGAACAGAATGAGGGAGGGCCTCACTGAAATGCATCAAATACCAAAAGGCCTCAATGGAGTTAGATGCGGGGAGGGTATTTCCTTCGGTGGGGGAGTCGAGGACAAGAGGACGAGAGAGTCAGAATCCGAGGATGTTCCTTTAGAGCAGAGGTGAGGAGGAATTTCTTTCAGTCAGAGGGGTGGGGAATCTGTGGAATTCATTGCGGTAGATGGCCGTGGAGGACAGGTCACTGGGTGCATTTAAAGCAGAGGATGATAAGCTTTTGGTTAGTCAGAGCGTCAAAGGTTACGGGGAGAAGGCAGGAGAATGGGGTTGATGGGGGATAATTCTGCTCCTACGACCCAGTTTCAATTCCCGCCGCGTTCTGTAAGGATTTTATACATTCTCTCTTTGACTACACTCACTCAACCTTAATCCGGACCTCCTCGGGAATGCGGAAAGACGCCAGGGCATCGGGAGGAAGCGAGTGTCGTCGCGGGGAGAACGTGCGGGCTGCCTGCAGAGATGCGGCAGGAATCGAACTCCCAGTCTCTGTAAAGCGTTGCGCCAATCAGCATCTTATCGTGCAAACCCCATGCTGACAGCGCCCGAGCTCAGGGCGGAAATGAGGTCCCTGGCGCGCTGTGAGGAGGTGGCTCTGCCGGGCATCTCACTCTGCCACCCACCCGAGGGGAGGGGAGGGAACGTCGACTCAGACCGTGAGAGGCCTGTGTCGGGTATTTTCACGCCTTACAAGGCGCAGATTGGAAGTCCGTGTGGGGCGCCACTCCTCGTACGGACACTAGAGCAATGTGTGGTTAAGTGCCTTGCTCAAGGGCACAAACATGCTGACACAGCTGAGGCTCGAACTAGCGACCTTCAGATCACTAGACGAACACCTTAACCACTTTGCCACGTGCCCAACACACGTCCACCCAAAGTCTGAGCCAAACGTTTATGAGGGTCTACTCGAAGGGGTGGGGGGCGTGGGACTGGAGACTGGTGATCGGTGGGGTCCCCTAAGAATTTGCTCTGGGACCCCTGCTCTTTATAAGTGACGGGTGAGGGAAGTGGAAGGGTGGGTTAAGAAGTTGGCAGATGGCACAAAGGATGGCGGAGTTGTGGATAGGGTGGAGGGCTGTTGTAGGTCACATGGGGACAGGCGTAGGATACAGCGCCGGGCTGAGAAACGGCAGACGGCGTTCAGCGCAGGAAGGCGGGAAGCGGTTCGCTTTGGAGGGCCGAACTTGAAGGCACAGATCAGGGGTAACCGGAAGGATTTTTAGCAGTGGGGAGGAACAGAGGGGTGTTGGGCTCCACGCCCGCAGATCCCTCCGAGCCGGCGTGCAAGTTGATAGGGCAGGTTAAGAGGGCGCGTGGTGGAGGGATGAGAAGGTGCAGGGTGTGTTGGCCTTCACTAGTCGGAGGGGGGGTGGGGGTTGAGGTCAGGAGGTGCGAGGTAATGTCGCAGCTCTGTAAAAGACCTCAGAAAGATTCGGAAGTGTAGGTTGCTGAGCAGGGTAGAGGAATGGGTAGAAAAGACAATGGAAGCATCTGAGACTAGCTCAAATTGGCCAAACTACACTCGCCTTATCTCTTCACCCTATCCCTCCTTCCCGCTTCGCGACTTCAAATAACCTTTCCTTTGAATCTCTAGTTCCTGAATGTAAATGACAATGTTTTGAAGGACATATATATATAATACACCTTTGAACAAATATCTTGGTAAGTTATTGGTCCCAAAAGCTGACAATAAAACCCTGGTCTCTTTTACGTTGCCATTTGAGGAGGTATACCGTGGGGCACCATGCCAGCGTAGCGGTTAGTGCCACCCTGTTGCGGCTCAGGGGCGCTCCGGAGTTTGGAGTTCAATTCCGGCAAGGGGTTCTGCACATTCTCCCCGTGAGCGCGTGGGTTTCCTCCGGGTGCTCTGGTTTCCTCCCACATTCCAAAGGCGTGCTGGTTAGCAGGCTAATTGGTCGTTGTAATTTGTCCTGCACAGGTGGCGGGTTGGAGATAATACGTCCCTACCAAAGGAGGTGTGAGCTGCTCCTTCCCTCCGCTAGTCTGCGGGTCACCCTTGGGCAAGGTGTAGCACCTGCTTAGCCCCCCGATCAGGGTCATTTGAAACCATGGGATCAGGTGGTGGACGGTCGTACGAGCAGCCGGTGCAGATCACAGGTCCTGGTTACGCGACCACTGATGCCAGGCAGACAGTCTCTGAAGAGTATTGATAATGGCTGGCGGGGGGGGGTGGGATTGAGGGGGTGGGGGATTCACCCGTCTTGTGAAGTCACTGCCCAGAAGAAGGCGATGGCAAACCTCTTCTGCAGATAAAATTTGCCAGGAACATTCATGATCATGGAAAGGCCATGTAACGTCACAGCACATAATAAATGAACGAGCTTGTCTCGCGATTAGGCTACGGTTAAACGGGTGGGTTGCTGGGCAGTGTAGTTTGTTGGGCCGGAAAGACATGTTCCGCACTTTTTCTCTGAATAAAATAGATAAATACAATATAGTGTGCAAAAATTGGTTCCATATTTTCTACATTATACAATCGGGAGGAGGAGAAGATGGCGGTGCGACGCATCGCCCGCGGCCTCTCTGGTGAATGATATCTGTAATCTGTCAGGTAGGAGGCTGGGCACAATCCTGATTTGATGGAGACAGACGTGAGAGCACGGAGGAACATCTGGAGAAACTTCTGAAATGCCCGCTTCGCTGCTGCTGCTACTGTGCGATTGAGAATCTCCGGAGGGGAAGGCCATGGATCATCGGCTTTGCCTGTTGCTTGGTGGCCGGGGCTGGGGTCAAAACACTCGGCAGTGCTCAGTGCTCGGTGCTCGGTGTCGGAGGCTTGAAGTTTTCGGACGGACTCAGAGTCGGACTGTGGTCGGGTGCTTCCAGGGTGCTGCATTGGCAAGTTTGCGGTGCTGGAAGCTCATGGCAGGGAGAGTTTTCTCCCTTCTACCGTCTGTGTCAGATGATGGGGCTATCGGGACTTTGAGACTTTTTTTTTTACTGTGCCCATGGTCTGCTCTTGTCAAAGTACAGTATTGCTTTGCACTGTTGTAATGATAGGTAATAATTATGTGGTTTTGGTCAGTTTTAGTCTTGGTCTGTCTTGTGTTTCTGTGATATCATACCGGAGGAACATTGTATCATTTTTTAATGCATGCATTTCGAAATGACAATAAACGAGGACTGAGTGTCCTCATAATCTAATCTAATAAGTGTGAATATACATCAAAGTTCTCTCACTGGTTGGAAAGGGGGGTGTGTGGGGTGTCCGGGAGAGGGGAGGGGCAGCACCTCTGGTGAAGGGGCTTGTCTGTGCCCAGTCTGGGGGCAGCTCACTCACCCTTGGTCCCCACTGGACTCTCAGCTCTCACCTGTGGCTCCAAATCGCTGTACGCATGTGACAGCGACCGCACACCCTGGTACACCGCTTCATCAGGTGGGCTAAATCAGGTGAGGGTCTCCTACCCCGGTGGGATACGGACACGCCTGTCCCAGCATGCGAAGTCAGCTCTGGCGGACGGGGCGGACGAGATCTACAGTGAGATCCAAAGGCCAAGGAAGGCTGTTCTGCAACGCTCCGCGGAGAGCAAAGGACATCGCGAGGCATTGAAGACGTCACGGCCATCCACTGCAACCAAGGAAGACCCCCGTTTGTGACGCTTGTTCGTACCACTGGACCCGGACGTCTGAGGTTGAGCGAGAGTGGAACAGCCCCAGTGGAATGGCTTTTCCACTTTAAAAACTCTCCCGCACGGGCTTCCCGTCATCGCTGGACATGATGGACAACCGCCATCAGCTGCAAAGTCTTAGTCTGCCTCGCAAACTTCAGGACTCATCCTTATGAGAAATGACAATAGGGAGGAGAAGATGGCAGTGCGACGCAGCGCGCGCAGCTCTCCGATGAAATGATATCGTATCTGTCAAATAGGGGCCGCAGATAATTCTGATTTGATGGAGACAGACGTGAGAGCACGGAGGAACATCTGGAGAAATTTCTGAAATGCCCGGTTCGCTGCCGCTGCTACTGTGCGATCGAGAATCTTCCGGAGGGAAGGCTCCAAAATCCTCGGCTTTGCCTGCTGCTGGCGACCGAGGCCGGGGTTGAAGCGTTCGGCAGAGATGGTGCTCGGTACTCGGTGTTGGAGGGCTGATCAGAGCTCGAAGTTTTCGGACGACTCAGAGTCGGACTGTGGTCGGGCATGGCAGGGAGAGTTTTCTTCCTTCTCCCGTCTGCGTGAGATGTGGGACATTTGAGAGACTTTGAACTTTTTTACTGTGCTCACGGCCTGTTCTTCATCAAGTTATGGTATTGTTGCACTGTTGTAACTATATGTTATAATGATGTGGTTTTGTCAGTTTTTCAGTCTTGGTCTGTCCTGTGTTTCTGTGATATCACACCGGAAGAATATTGTATCATTTCTTAATGCATGCATTACTAAATGACAATAAAAGAAGACTGCGTGTCCTCATAATCAAATCTAATCTAAATCAACAACCTCTTGAAATCCGAATGTCAAGGGGGATTTTGGCATTCACTGGTTAAGTTCAAACTTGTTCTTAATCAACTGTGTAGAGAGAAAAAAAACTGACTGACCTTCCTTCTCCTCTACCTGGGGCACGAGGCCAGCTGATGGCTGGGACTTATTTCCAACGTACTGCTAAACTTAGTAAAATAAAAATTAAAACCGCATCATAGAACAGGCATCTCCATTCTCAGTACAGAGGTTGAACCGTGCGCGAAAGATGACGAGTTTTCTCTTGCACAGAGGGCGGTGGGTGTGTGGAACAGGCTCCCAGAGATGGTGGTAGAGGCAGGTACATATTTAAGATGGGAACACGAAGGGAAAATGGAAGGCTATGTGGGAGGGCAGGGTTAGATTGATTTTAGAACAGGTTAAAAGGTCGGCCCAATATTGCGGGCCGAAGGGCCTGTACTGTCATGGGATGTTCTCTGTTCCTCGTAAGGCACGAGGTTCCTCGAGGTTGCTATAGCTGGGGGTGGTAGTGGGGACTGGTGACTCAAACAGCCTCTGACAACCAAGGCCAGCTACTGGCCTTAACGAGTGGCTTAGCTACTAAGCCCGGCGGAACTGTTTCTACTGACAGGAGAAGGGGAAAAAGGAGGTTACTGGCGCCTTAAAACCAGTCGCTTTGGGCAGATGAGGCTCGTCAGCCGTGGTTGGCAGCTCACCTAGGAGAAAGAAAACTCTGATCTCAAACCTCCGCTGCCTTGTGGCAACACCCACTCACGGGGGAGGCTCCGGGGGTGAACCCTGAGGGAAAAATCCGGAACTGGAGACCCTGAGGCAGTCCCTACGTTGAGTTGAACGCTGACCGGCAACTCCTGGTGCCAAACTGTATCGGTCTCTGCCGTTCCTTTGGGTTCATCAGCTGCGTGGAGAGGGGGAGCTTACAGCCCTTTCTTGCATATCTAGACAGCTAGGACACACGGTTGATGCTGACCAAATGGAGGCCCTCCGAAGGCCCTACGCCCTTGCTTACGCGCACACTCGCCAAGGAGAATTGTCTCCTTCTCCGACAACTTCTATCTACAGTAACGTAGCAAGGCGTCACGCGGGGGGGAAGGCGACGCGCCAAAACCGTTTCAGAGACGAGAAAATGAACTCATTCACAAGGGTCCCAAGGGCACTTGTTTAAAGAATGGAGGGGGAGAGGTTCAAGGGGGCAATTCCACACTTGAAGATTCCATAGGAGCTGCAGATAGTGGAGAGATTCATGGGTGCATGCTCTCAGTAGACCTTACTGGCCCCATCACCCAAATGTTCCCATAACCAGCGGACTCACTTCCTCTTATTCTCAGGTTCTCAATATTAATTATTCATGTATTTATTTATTATTATTATTATTATTTCTTTTTTTGTGTTTGCACAGTTTGTTGTCTTCTGCACTCTGGTTGAACGCCTGGTCTTTCATTGATTCTGTTATGGTCATTATTCGATAGATTTATTGAGAATGCCTGCAAAAAATGAATCTCAGGGTTGTATATGGTGACATGCATGTACTCTGATAATAAAAATTACTTGGAACTTTCTTTATAGAGCTTGCAACAACCACTCTATTGATTTACTTCGAGATCCAGAATGGAAAAGGTCTTTTCGGCTGTTTGAGCCTCGTCGCCCAGCGACCCCACCGATTTAACCCTGGCCCAATCACAGGATGATTTACAGTGACCAATTAACCTACTAACTGTATGCCCTTGGGCCGCGGCCATGGCAGCCGGGGGCGGTGGGGGAGGAACTGGAGCATCGGGAGGAAACGCACGCGCTCGCAGGAAGGGCGGACGAACCTTCTCGAAGGGGACGCCGGAACTGAACCCCCGAACGGAGGGACGGGGAGAGGAAAGGCAGCCGAGGTATGAGTGACGGGCGAGGGCCGAGGGGGGCCTGCTTATTTTCGGGTAGGCATCCGCTGGCACGCTCGCCGAGACAACTGACGTTTGGTTCTTCCTATTTATAGCTGACGTGAGAACTGTTTAACACCACAGTGAGATGTACCTCAGTCAGCAGGGCTCTCTGTACAGGGTCGGCAAGAGTCCTTAAAGGGCTTTACGCTCAGTGGGCCCTGCATTAAGCACCTTTTCAAACTAATAAAGTGGCCATTGAGTGTGTGTTCGTGGTCTTCTGCTGCTGTAGCCCATCCGCTTCAAGATTCGAGGTGTTGTGCGTTCAGAGATGCTCTTCTACACACTGCTGTTGTAACGCCTGGTTATCTGAGTTACTGTCGCCTTCCCGTCAGCGTGAACCAGTCTGACCATTCTCCTCTGACCTCTCTCATCAACGAAGCATTTGTGCCCACAGAACTGCTGCTCGCTAGATGTCTTGTTTTTCTCTCGGTTCCTCCACACCATTCTCGGTAAACCCCAGGGGCTGCTGTGTGTGGAAATGCCGGGAGACCAGCAGTCTCCGAGATACTCAAACCACCCTGCCTGGCACCAACAACCATTCCTCGGACGAAGTCGATCAGATCACAACTTCTTCTCCCCATTCCGATGTCTGGTCTGAACAGCAACTGAACCTCGTGACCGCGTCCGCGTGCTTTTCAGTGGCTGCCTCACGGCTGGCTGGTTAGATATTGGCATTAACGAGCGGGTGCACAGGTCTACCTAATAAAGTGGCTGCTGGGTGTATTTTAGCTGCTCGAATCCCAACACTTCCACAGCTAATAAATTTCCCCAGAAGTGCTTTTATCACTGTAAAGTGTCTTCCCCCTCAGTCTCTGGTTTCGCTGCTTCAGACTGACTGGGCTGCCAGAACGGAATGATTTCTTTCACGGAGAGATTAATGTTCATGACACAATTAACGTGGTTTAAAAATCGAGAGAACAAGTCTATGATTGACTCTTGCCAAATTCTGCTTATGAATAATTCTACAGCACAGCCGGGAGATGTCAGCACATTTTTGCAGAGCTGCAGTTGAACTGACCAAGTTGGGAATAGACCCACCTGCTCAGCCGTCGGGTCCCTGAGCCAGAGGGGGATAACTTCACTCAACCTCACTCACCCTAGCAGGAGGCTTCAGAGAGGGCACAGAGGAGGGTTTTACCAGGACGCTGCCTAGGAGCGGAGAGCGTGTCCTATGAGGACAGCTTTAGCGAGCGAAGGATTTTCACCCTGGGGCGAAGGACGATGAGAGATGACTTGATAGAGGTGTACAAGATGTTAAGAGGCATCGATGGAGTGGACAGCGCAGAGTTTTCATCCCAGTGTGGAAGTACCTGGGGGCATAACTTTTGGAGGGTTGGAGGGAAGTCAGAGATAGGAGGGGTGTCAGAGACAGGATTTTACGCAGGGAGTGCTGGGCACGCGGAATAGGTTACCAGCACCGACGGTAACGGCAGGTACATTGGAGTTGTCCAAAACGCTGATAAACTTCTATAGATGTGTGGTGGAATGTATATTTATTGGTGGCATCACAGCCTGGCATGGAAACACCAATGCCCCTCAAATGGTGGGTACGACCCAGCCCATCGCGGGTAAAGCCCTCCCCACCATTGAGCACACCTACAAGGAACCCTATCACAGGAAAGCAGCGTCCATCATCAAGGACGACAACAACCCAGTCGTGTTGCCATCAGGAAGGAGGTACAGGGGCCTCAGGACCCACACCACCAAGTTCAGGAACAGTTATCACCCCTCAACCATCAGGAAGGAGGTACAGGAGCCTCAGGACCCACACCACCAGGTTCAGGAACAGTTATTACCCCCTCAACCATCAGGAAGGAGGTACAGGAGCCTCAGGACCCACACCACCAAGTTCAGGAACAGTTATCACCCCTCAACCATCAGGAAGGAGGTACAGGGGCCTCAGGACCCACACCACCAAGTTCAGGAACAGTTATCACCCCTCAACCATCAGGAAGGAGGTACAGGGGCCTCAGGACCCACACCACCAGGTTCAGGAACAGTTATTACCCCTCAACCATCAGGAAGGAGGTACAGGAGCCTCAGGACCCACACCACCAAGTTCAGGAACAGTTATCACCCCTCAACCATCAGGAAGGAGGTACAGGAGCCTCAGGACCCACACCACCAAGTTCAGGAACAGTTATCACCCCTCAACCATCAGGAAGGAGGTACAGGAGCCTCAGGACCCACACCACCAGGTTCAGGAACAGTTATTACCCCTCAACCATCAGGAAGGAGGTACAGGAGCCTCAGGACCCACACCACCAGGTTCAGGAACAGTTATTACCCCTCAACCATCAGGAAGGAGGTACAGGAGCCTCAGGACCCACACCACCAGGTTCAGGAACAGTTATCACCTCCCAACCATCAGGAAGGAGGTACAAGAGCCTCAAGACCCACACCACCAAGTTCAGGAACAGTTATTACCCCTCAACCATCAGGAAGGAGGTACAGGAGCCTCAGGACCCACACCACCAGGTTCAGGAACAGTTATTACCCCTCAAACATCAGGAAGGAGGTACAAGAGCCTCAGGACCTACTTCACCAAGTTCAGGAACAGTTATTACCCCTCAACCATCAGGAAGGAGGTACAGGAGCCTCAGGACCCACACCACCAAGTTCAGGAACAGTTATTACCCTTCAACCAACAGGAGTGAGGTACAGGAGTCTCAGGACTCACACCACCAGGTTCAGGGTCAGTTATTAACCCTCAACCATCAGGAAGGAAGTACAGGAGCCTCAGGACCCACACCACCAGGTTCAGGAACAGTTATTACCCCTCAACCATCAGGAAGGAGGTACAGGAGCCTCAGGACCCACACCACCAGGTTCAGGAACAGTTATTCCCCCTCAACCATCAGGTTCTTGAACCAAAGAGGATAATTTCACTCACCCCAACACTGAACTGTTCCCGCAACTAATGGGCTCACTTTCAGGGACTCTTCATCTCACGTTCTCGATATTTATTGCTTGTTTACTTATTTATTATTATTATTAGTTTCTTTTTTTTACTTGCACAGTTCGTTCCCTTTTGCAGACTAGTTGCTTCCCAATTTTCACTGATTCTAATGCATTCCTTTGTATTTACTACGAATGTCTTCAAGAAAGTGGGTCTCGGGGTTTGTATATGGTGACACATATGTACTTTGCTAATACATTTATTTGGAGCTTGGCTCATCAGTGGTTTGCACAACATCCACTCACTCCTCCCCAAAACAAGTACTGAGCCATCAAATCTCGAAAAAGCTGGAGTGGTGGGTGGATTTGACCGAAAAATGGGAACAACATTATCTTTAAAAGAGGAGTTGGGGGGGGGGGTCAGTTCTTCTAACTGTAACTATTTAAAATGTTTGAGTGAAGATTAAAATTAGCTTTATTCGTCACAGGCACGTCGAAGCATCATCGACCGACACAATCTGAGTGATGTGCTGAGGGCAGCCTGCAAGTGTTGCCACGCTCCCGGGGCACCAACATCGCGGGCCCGACAGCTTACTAACCCTGACCCGTACGTGTTTCTGGGCACGGGAAGGAACTGGGGCAGCTGCAGGAAGCCCATCTGACTGCGGCAGAGAGCGTACGAACTCCTTAAGGGCAGCCTCGGAAACTGAACCCTGACCGCGGGCGCTGTAGAGCGTTAGGCTGACTTTTCGCAAGGAAGGGTGGGGGGGGGAAGATACTCAGCTCATCAGGACCCGCGTCAGCCCGCAGTAGAGTAAAACCGTTCGCTCCCCTCCCTTATTTCTGTCGTGTGATCTGCACCCCACTGATTCCTTTGCCAACCTTCTGCCCCGGAAGATTGGATCAAAGATTAGATTCGATTATGAGGACACTCAGTCCTCATTTATTGTCATTTAGAAATGCACGCATTAAAAAATGATACAATGTTCCTCCAGAATGATATCACAAGAAACACACGGGACAAACCAAGACTAAAACTGACAAAACCACATAATTATAACCACATAGTTACAACAGTGCAAAGCAATACCATAATTTGATAAAGAGCAGACCATGGGAACGGTAAGAAAAAGTCTCAAAGTCCCGATAGCCCCAGCATCTCATGCAGACGGTAGAAGGGAGAAACTCTCCCTGCCATGAACCTCCAAGCACCGCAAACTTGCCGATGCATTGGAAGCACCCGACCGCAGCCAACTCTGAGTCCGTCCGAAAACTTTGAGCCTCCGCCCTCCGACACTGAGCACCGAGCACCATCTCTGCTGAGCACTTCGATCCCGCCTCGGGCACCGAGCAACAGGCAAAGCCGAGGACTCGGGGCCTTCCCCTCCGGAGATTCTGGATCACACAGTAGCAGCAGCAGTGAAACAGGCATTTCAGAAGTTTCACCAGATGTTCCTCCGTGCTCTCACGTCCGTCTCCATCAAATCAGGATTGTGCACGGCACCCTACTTGACAGATAACAGATATTCATTCACCGGAGTGGCCGCTGCAAGCTGCGTCACACTGCCATCTTCTCCTCTCCCTTTAAAGATTAGCTTTCTTTGTCACCCGTACATTGAAACGAAATCTGTCGTTTGCATCAAACCAAATCAACGTTCTTGGGGGGGGTGGTAGGGGACAGCCCGACACACTTCCGGGCATGCCCACAACTCGCTAACCCTAACCCATTTGGACTGTGGGAGGAAACCAGGGCACCCGGAGGAAACCCACGCAGCCACAGAGAGAGCAAGCTCTTCAGGGATGATGACAGGAGTTGAACGGTCAGTGAAGAGGATCTGAAGAAGGTGTCACCAGCGAACCACATGACCAAAGGCAACGCCTACCAGACAGTTCACGAAACCACTCCTTTACTCCTCCTTCTTCTTTCAAACGCGGTTCTACTGCTAAGCCGCGTGTGACTTCCATTTCTGATGGCGTGGTTTTGTTTTTGGGCCGACTGAGGTCTCCAAGGGAACTTGGGGTGTTCAGCACCGCCTGCCGCGGTGGACCGGTCTCTCTCCCTCTCGCCCGCTACTGCCAGCGGGTGGTGCTGGAGCCTTGGGTCCGCGGGCAAGGTTGAATCGAGGCGGTTTGTGGATTGGGCTCTGTAGTTGGTGTTATGTTGTGCTTCTGGTTTCTGAGCTACTCCCTCTTTGTGCAATTCTGATCGGGGCGGAGAACCAAAACTGCAGAGCTGGAACCATTTCGAGGAAACTTCCACTTGAATACCCTGTGCGTTTTTCGCTTGATTTTTTTTTCCCCGCCGTTTACGCAGTCTGCTCTCTTCTCTTTACGAGTCAGGTGTTGAATGTTTCCTTGAGACGGGTTCCATGGTGTTCCTTTGTTTTGTGGCTGTCCGCGGGAAGACAAATCGCAGGGTTATGTACCACAAATGTGCTTTGGTAAAAAATGCACTCCGAACCTTTGAAATCACTCTGGCGCCCAATAACTTCGGGCTATTCTTAAACCTGGCAATTAAATGCGGGATACTCCTACAGACAGAGATGTCCAGCGCAAGAAAGGCCCTTCAGCCCATCACCCCCCTGGTGACCCTCGCTGGAGCCAAAATGATTAGATTAGATTAGATTCAACTTTATTGTCATTGTGCCGAGTACAGATACAAAGCCAATGAAATGCAGTTAGCATCTAACCAGAAATGCAAAGAATAGTATTATTTACAAAATAACTGCTACAGCACACAAATATAAAAGTACTGAGACAGTACAATACGGGTGCAATACTGCTTAGCGCTGTGATGAGAGGTTCAGCAGGGTCACAGCCTCAGGGAAGAAGCTCTTCCTGTGCCTGCTGGTGCGGGAGCGGAGGCTCCTGTAGCGCCTACCGGATGGGAGGAGAGTAAAAAGTCCATGGTTAGGGGGAGATGCATCCCTGATAATGCTTTTCGCCCTGCCCAGGCAGCGTTTATGGTAGATGTTCTCAATGGTGGGCAACTGGGTGCCGATAATCCGCTGGGCAGTTTTCACCACACGCTGGAGTGCTTTGCGGTCCGATACGGGACGATTGCCAATGAGGATGAGAGGTGACTTGACAGGTGTGTGTGAGATGAGAAGAGGTATAGGTCGAGCGGACAGCCAAAGACCCTTCTTCCACAGGGCAGAAGCGGTTAATACGAGGGGGCGCTATTTGAAGGCAAACGCGGGGAAGTTTAAGGGGGACGTCAGAGGTAAGTGTTGATTTTACACAGAGAGCGGAGGGGGCGTGGAACGCGTTGCCAGGGGTGGCAGTTATGGCAGGAACTTTAGGGGCATTTAAAAAACTCCTAGATAGGCACAGAGGCGATAGGAGATGTAGTGCTCTGTGTGGGAGGGAAGGGTTGGATTGTTCTTAGAACTGGCTCGGACATCGCCCGTCAAAGGGCCCTATGGAGTACCATGTAAAACTGACCTTTCAGCCCGACACTTGTGCTAACCCGATCTAGACACATGGGCTTGGTGCTTGACCGACATCCACCCAAGCCAGGGGTTTCCCACTTTTCCTATGCCAGGGACGTTGACCATCAACCAAGAGGTTTGTGGACACCAGGTCGGGAATCTCAGAACTGAACCTTTCCTGTCCACGTAGCCACCCAAACATCTTCTCACCTCCACTGCTTCCCCGCTCCGACCACCCACCACCCCCTCCGCACGAGAGGAGCTGTCCCCGGCGTCCCTTTTCAAACCTTCCCCCTGTGAAGTCCACCCTCGATGAGGGGGACGGTGCTGTTAATACTGCACCCCCCCTCCCCCAAAATCATTTGCCAGACAGTTGCGTTTTGTCTTAATGGAAAATATTACCAGGGCCTATGGACATTTTCACAGATTAACAGTGTTTGTAACTTCGAAACGTTAACTTGATTCAAAGAGAACGTGGGAGTCCAAGTTCGAGCTAACTTTAAGCGAGGCGTGCTTGTATCACGTGGTGTCATGATGACGTATGTAATTCACGTATTTTTACATGTAACCCATAACTAGTTACTTAAGTGAACAAGATTTCTTCATCTATATACGTTTGTATAATATTTGAGTAATCTTGCATGTATATCTATCTATCAATATATACATGCAAGATTACTCAAATATTAATGAAATATTAAATGCACTCATTCGAGGTAAAGTACATTTATTGTCAAGGAATTTATAAATTATACAAACTTGAGATTTGTCTGCTTACAGGCAGCCACAAAGCAAGAAACCCAAAAGAACCCAATTAGAAAAAGCATAAAGACTGACCCTGGATGTGCAGAGAAAGAGGAAAAAAAACACAATTCATGCAAACCATTGAAGCGAGCAGCGACAACAGCAAACAGCCTGATAAATTCACTTTTATAACGTCCCCCCTGTGAGCTTAAGTTCTGTGAGGTTCATCTTTTGCCCCTTAAGTCATAACAATCATTAAAATTAAACCACAGTCACACAATCATAGTTGCAAAAAGCACCAAGTTGGAGACCTCACGTGACTACAGTCCTTAGACATTGTTTAGTAGATACATATTGTCTGTGTGCGTGTGTGAGAGTGTGTGTGTGTCCGTGTCCGTGTGTCTGTGTGCCTAGTGTGTGTCTGTGTGTGTGTGTGTGTGTGTGTGTGTGTGTGTGTGTCTGTGTGCCTGTGTGTGTCTGTCTGTGTGTGCGTGTGTGTGTGTGTGTGTGTGTGTGTGTGTGTGTGTGAGAGTGTGTGTCTGTGTGTATATGTGTGTGAGAGTGTGTGTGTGTGTCTGTGTGAGAGAGAGAGAGTGGTGTGTGTGAGAGTGTGTGTATGTGTGTCTGTGTGTGAGAGTGTGTGTGTATGTCTGTGTGTGTGTGTCTGAGTGTGTGTGTGTATATGTGTGTGTCTGTGTGTGTGTGTATGTGTGTGTATGTGTGTGTCTGTGTGTGTGTGTGTCTGTGTGTGTGTTTGTGTGTGTGTGAGAGTGTGTGTGTATGTGTGTGTGTGTGTGTGTGTATTCCTGTGTGTGTGTGCATGTGTGAGTGTGTGTCTGTGTGTATGTTTGTGTGTGTGTGTCTGTGTGTATGTATGTGTGTGTGTGTCTGTGTGTGTGTGTCTGTGTGTGTGTGAGTGTGTGTGTATGTGTGTGTGTGTGTCTGTGTGTGTGTGTGTGTGTATGTGTGTGTGTGTGTGTGTGTGTGTCTCTGTGTGTGTGTATGTGTGTGTGTGTCTCTGTGTGTGTGTATGTGTGTGTGTGTGTCTGTGTGTGTCTGTGTGTGTGTGAGAGAGTGTGTGTGTATGTGTGTGTGTGTCTCTGTGTGTGTGTGTGTGTCTGTGTGTGTCTGTGTGTGTGTGAGAGAGTGTGTGTGTATGTGTGTGTGTGTGTGTGTGTGTGTGTGTGTCTCTCTCTGTGTGTGTGTATGTGTCTCTGTGTGTGTGTGTGTGTGTGTGTGATTGCCTTGAGGCTGTTATATCCGGGACTGAGAATGGCGACAAGCTCCCGTTACCTATTAAATACTCCCAACACCATGTTACTCAAGTAGCCCCTGACAGTCAAGTTCAGCTCCCGGCCTTCATGTGTGGCCTAGCTACAAAGCCCGGTGGATTCGTTTCTACTGACAGGAGAAGGGGAAAAGACGGGTGACCAGCCCCTTAAAACCAGTCGGTTAGAGCCAGGTGGGGATCGTCAGTCGTGGTTGGCAGCTCATCTAGGAGAAGGAAAACTCTGATCTCAATCTCAATCTCGTGGCTACACCCACTCACGGGGAAGGCTCCGGGAGTGAATCCCGAGGGGAAAATCCGGAGCTGGAGTCCCTGAGGCAGTCCCTACGTTGAGTTCAACGCTGACTGGCAACTCTGGTGCCAAACTGTGTCGGTCTCTGCTGTTCCTTTGGGCCCATCAGCTACGTGGAGAGGGGGAGCCTGCCACCCGGGCAACAGCTCGCTCTCCATATCGTACTGCCCCGGCTCGCGTATCTAGACAGCTGGGACTCAACATCCATGGTTGTCCCCGATCAACCAAGGCCTCAGTGTGGGGGGGGGGGTTGGCGGGGGGGGGGGTGCTGCCCGGAGCAGGGAACAATTACGGCTCAGTTACTCACAGTTTCCTGTAAAAGAGTTGCGGCCCCGAAATTAGAATCACATTTCAAAACTTTAAAAAAAACCTAATGACACAGACCAAATGGCAGCTCAGTAAATTGTTAAAACCCTTTTATTTGCGAGAGAAGGCAAAAAAGAAAAATGTGGGCAGTAATTTTACAGGAGGCAGGGCTGCCACGGTGTTTGCTAATTACTTTCCAGATGAAAGTCGTTTACAGTGTGTGAAAAACAGTAAAGATATTGAAAGTATGCTGTATTTTTCAACAAGTGCTGAGTGAAATATCTCATGCACAGCAGGTTGTAATTTGTAGACCATTGAGTAATTTACAGCTGAACCGTGGCGTTTGATATTAACCCCTCTGCAATGGGAGACAGGGGCTAAGATGTCAAAATATATGGAAGCCAACTGTAACAGGCGAACATTTTTTCCCCCTGAAATATCACATTTTTTGTCCTCAGCATTTCTGCGCTATCACTTTCCCACAGAGCGAAGTCCACGGAGGTCTCCTGTGCCCCGGCGAGGAACCGGGGAGCGGGGAGCTCCTTCAGTCTGCTCGGAGTTTTGTTGAACTATGGCACGGGACGGGCCCTTCGAGTTTTATCCGAGCCCAGTCAAGGGACAACTTACAATGGCCAATTGTCCGACCAGACGTTATGGCTTCGGACTGTGGGGGGAAACCGGAGCACCTGGAGGGAAACCTCAGCAGTCAAGGGGCAGGACGGGCAGAGGTGGGAATCGAACCCGGGTCGCCGGTACTGTAAAGCGTCGTGCTGACCGCTACGCTACCGTGCCCCCGCCCCCTCTAAGTGCGTACATGTCACCATATACTACCCTCAGATTCATTTTCTTGCCAGCGTTCACAGTAGAACGAAGAAATACGATAGAATCAATGAAAAACTACACACAATCAAAGACTGACAAGCAACTAATGTGGAAAAGAATGCAACTGTGTTAATACAGATAAATAAATAGATAGATAGAGAGATAGATAGATAATACTGAGTCATTGAAAGTGAATCCATAGGTTGTAAAATCAGTTCCAAGTTGAGGTGAGTGAAGTTATCCACCCCACTTCAGAGCCTATTGGTTGAGGGGGTAATAACCGTTCCTGAACCTGTTGGTGTTGGACCTGAGGATCCTGCATCTCCTCCCTGATGGTTGAGGGGTAATAACTGTTCCCGAACCTAGTGGTGTGGGTCCTGAGGCTCCTGTATCTCCTTCCTGATAGTTGAGGGGTAATAACTGTTCCTGAACCTGGTGGTGTGGGTCCTGAGGCTCCTGTACCTCCTTCCTGATGATTGAGAGGTAATAACTGTTCCTGAACCTGGTGGTGTGGGTCCTGAGGCTCCTGTACCTCCTTCCTGATGGTTGAGGGGTAATAACTGTTCCTGAACCTGGTGGTGTGGGTCCTGAGGCTCCTGTACCTCCTGCCGGAAGGCAGTGGTGAGGGGAGGGGAGAGCACGGCCTGGATGGTGGGGGTTTTTGATGACGGATGCTGCCTCCCTGCCTCAGGGCTCCTTGTCGATATGCTCAATGGTGGGGAGGGCTTTCCCTGTGTTGGGCTGGTCTGTGTCCATTTTTTTTTGCAGGATTTCCCCCTTCATGGGCGCTGGTGTTCCCATACCAGACCGTGACGCCGCCCGTCAGGATACTCTCCTACGTGCATCAGTCTGTGCTGACACGCCAAACCTGTGCAAACTTCTGAGGAAGTAGTGCCTATATTTGTAGTAGCACTTGTGTCACCATTTTATGATCTATTTACGATGTGTTTACGATCTACTTGCACAGTGACCGGCCCTCTGGCCTGTGCGGATTATGCCTGAACGCGGAGTATCACAGCTGTTTTGATTTCGCTTGCTGGGCGGGGAGTGCGGGAGGTCGAATTGGAGTTCAGTCAATGTTGGCACGGCGTCCGTGCCCCAGACCGGAGGGTGTTGGGTTTGGTCCCGTCCAGCACGGGAAAAGTCCTCCCCATCTCTGAGTGTGTCCGCGAGGGAGCAGCGGCGAGGTCCAGCACCGTCCAGGCCGCAGTCTCTTCTCGCTGCTGCCATTGGGCGGGGTGTACGGGAGCCTCCAGGCTTGGGAGGGGGGGGAGGGCTAACAACCCTGACTGGGGAAACAAAGCAGTTATGGGAACACGAGGAATTGTGCAGATGCTGGACATTCAAGCAACACACATCAAAGTTGCTGGTGAACGCAGCAGGCCAGGCAGCATCTATAGGAAGAGGTACAGTCGACGTTTCGGGCCGAGACCCTTCGTCAGGACTAACTGAAGGAAGAGCTAGTAAGAGATTGGAAAGTGGGAGGGGGAGGGGGAGATCCAAAATGATAGGAGAAGACAGGAGGGGGAGGGATGGAGCCAAGAGCTGGACAGGTGATTGGCAAAAGGGATATGAGAGGATCATGGGACAGGAGGTCCAGGGAGAAGGAAAAGGGGGAGGGGGGGAAACCCAGGGGATGGGCAAGAGGTATAGATAGAGAGACAGAGGAAGAAAAGGGAGAGACAGAGAAAGAATGTGTATAAATAAATAACGGATGGGGTACGAGGGGGAAGTTAGAGAAGTCAATGTTCATGCCATCAGGTTGGAGGCTACCCAGACGGAATATACGGTGTTGTTCCTCCAACCTGAGTGTGGCTTCATCTTTACAGTAGAGGAGGCCGTGGATAGACATGTCAGAATGGGAATGGGACATGGAATTAAAATGTGTGGCCACTGGGAGATCCTGCTTTCTCTGGCGGACAGAGTGTAGGTGTTCAGCGAAATGATCTCCCACTCTGCTTCGGGTCTTGCCAATGTCTGGAAGGCCGCATCGGGAACAGATACTGAAGAGTGCTGACGGAATTCCCGAGTCCCCACCCGGGACTTGCGTGACGGACGGCAGCGAAGATCGAGAGGAAACCTCTGACATGACGAAGGAAGCCCTGAACATCAGGGAGACGGAGGGCTTTCATTGCCGCAGAACGCCGGCGGTGTAACAGGAAGTAGGTAATTAATTACCAAAATCCCTCACCTGGAGAACCGTGGCATGTATGGGCACAAATGTACTTTACGAGTTGAGCGTAACATATGGTCAAACTTAAATAAATACTGCAAGTTTATCTTTCATAGATAGAGTAAGTTAGAGTGGGAAAATGGATCTTAGGGCTGTATATGGTGACATACACGTAATAAAATTCACTTTGAACTTCAAAGCTGTCCTCTGATTGGACAAAATACTTATTTACAAAACTTCCACCACTTTCTGCACACCTTCCGAGGAGGCAACAAGAGTCCCGCCAGACACAGGAGCAGAATCGGGCCATTCAGCCCATCGAGTCTACTACCCCCCCATTCCATCATGGCTGATTTATTACCCCCCTCTCAAACCCTTTCTCCTGCCTTCTCCCCCGTAACCCTCGACACCCTTGCTAATCAAGAACCTGTCAACCTCCACTTTAAACAGACCCAATGACTTGGCCTCCACAGCTGTCTGTGGCAACGAGTTCCACAGATTCACCACCCTCTTGGCAAAAACAAATTCCTCCTCATCTCTGTTCTAAAGCAGGGAGCTCCCAACCTTTTTTTTTGTACCATAGACTGCAGTTTGAATTGAATTGACTTTATTTCTTACATCCTTCACACACAGGAGTAAAGATCTTTACGCTACATTTCCATCTGAATGTGCAATGTGCAATCATAGTAATTTATAATAAATACAACAGTCAATGTAATATAGAGTACACTCTATGAGTTCATCAGCCTGACGTCTGGTGGAAGAAGCTGTCCCGGAACCTGTTGGTTCTGGCTTTTATGCTGCGGTACCGTTTCCCGGATGGTAGCAGCTGGAACAGTTTGTGGTTGGGATGGCTTGGGTCCCCAGTGATCCTTCTGGCCCTTTTTACACACCTGTCTTTGTAAGCGCTAAAGGGACATCCTTGTATTCTGAGGCTGTGCCCTCTGGGTCCAAGATTCCTTCACTCTAGGAAACGCCCGCTCCTCGTTGACTCTCTCTACACTGATGGGGTTCCCTATCGATTAAAGATAGGGGTCCGTAGCATATAAAAAAAAGTCTGGGAGGTTCTGATCTACGGGGTTGCTGCTCTCAGACATCGCCTTTAGCGCCAGCGACTTGGCCCCAACTAGCGCCACGGTTTGTGAGGGGCTCCCCCGCGACCACATACCCGTCCCCTGGCTCTTTCAGTCTCCTCCCACCCCCCGAAGACAAATGAGTGTCGTCGCCGGAAAGACCGCGGTGCTCGCGGGCTGCCCCCAGCGCAACCCTCGGACTGCGCTGGTTGTTGGCACAAATCACCGCAGCTCATGGTAAGTCTCTAGACGGTGGCCGCTGTGTTAGGCGACTCCCGCCACCCTAATGAGTGTCTGTTCAAAGTACGGTTATTGTCGAGGTATCAAGCCTCGTATAACTTATGTTCTCGGACATTCAGGGTCTTCCGCCACTGCCGCCCTTTCACCTCAGGGTGCGACAAAAGCTTTATTGAAACAACAACTTGGCACCACCTTAAAAGTTCCCTCTCCCAGGCGATTAATCTGATCAACCCCCTGAACTTCAAACCACATATTAGAATGCTCTTTACCACTTCAATACAAGCCGGTATTTCTGTAATCATGCACACTTTTAACCCATATCCATAAACTTCAATCTCAAACTCTATGTTTTATATACTTTGTTTGGTGTAACTGTCGAATGTTCTTTTCTTTCGTTCTCGCATCTCGCTGCCTGACCAACGCACCGCAGTGAATCCCTCCTAGGTGTACTACATACATATACAGCAAATAAAGTTTTCAAAGGATCAGCTTCAAAAACTTTATTCGCTGGTCCTTTAAAAACCGGAGTGGATTGAGCACCGTGGCCTTGGTCAATAGATGGGCCTGATCCCCTGGAGTTGAGAACAGTTGCCTTCGACCATGCACCCCTGCTGTTATCTCTGTCCCGTCCCGGGCGATAACACTTTCAGCAACACCTAAGAATTCCACCAATGCTGCCGACGCAATCCGCAGGTCGGCAACGTGCCTCGCCCACTGAATAAACCCTCATCAGCTACAGCAGCTCGCCCAGCCTTAAATTCCACTCCCGCTTACCTCTGACCTGAAGTTCTTGCTGATATCTGGAAAAGAAAAGAGAGAAGTCGGTGAAACAAAACTCTCCGCCTTGAAATGTGCAGAATTTGTGATTACAGTGGTACAAAAAGACTCGTGTTTCATTTGGTGGAAGATTTGCTGTGTCACCAATAACTAGAGCCACAGAATCTCAGAACATTACAGCACAGAAGCAGGCCCTTCGGCCCGTCTAGTCTGTGCCGATCCATTTAAACTGCCTGGTCCTATCGACCAGCACCCGGACCACAGCCCCTACCACCCACGTACCTAGCCAAACTTCTTCTAAAGATTGAAATGGGGCTCGCCTGCATCGTTTGCGCCGGCAGTTCGTTCCACACTCTCACCCACCCTGTGAGCGAAGACATTTGTCCTCCTGTTCCCCCTTGAACTGTTCACCTTTCACCCTTGACCCATGACCTCTGGCTTGCAGGGTCTACACGCCAACCTCGGTGAAAAAAACCTGCTTGCATTTAACTGATCTATACTGAGAGTGGGGGGGGGGGTGGGGAGAGAGGGGGAGAGAGGGGGGAGAGAGAGCTGGGAGAGAGGGGGGAGAACCTCTATCAAATCTCCCCTCAATCTTCTACATTCCACGGAATAAAGTCCGAACCAATTCAATCTTTCCTTATAACTCAGGTCCTGCAGACCCGGCAACATTCTTGTAAATTTGTCCTGTACTCGTTCAACCTTGCTTACGTCTTTCCTGCAGGCAGGTGACCAAATCTGCACGCAATTCTCCAGATTGGGCCTCACCAACATCCTATAGAACTTCGACGTAACATCCCGTCTCCTGCACTCAATACAAAGACTTATGAAGACCAACGGGCCAAAGGCTTTCTTTACGCTCCCAGAAAATTTCTACAGACGTATCGTGGAAAGCATTCTAGCAGGCTGCATCATCGTCTGCACAGGATGTGAAAAAGCTGCTGAAAGTTGTAAACTCAGCCAGCTCCATCAAGAGCGCTAGCCTCCCCAGCCTCCAGGATGTCTTCAAAAGACAATGCCTCAGAAAGGCACCACCCATCTTCAATGATTCCTATAATCCAGGACATGCCCTCTATTCATTGCTACCATCAGGGAGGAGGTACAGGAGCCTGAAGACACACACTCAACGATTCAGGAACAGCTTCTTCCCCTCTGCCATCAGGGAGGAGGTACAGGAGCCTGAAGACACACACTCAACGATTCAGGAACAGCTAATTCCCCTCTGCCATCAGGGAGGAGGTACAGGAGCCTGAAGACACACACTCAACGATTCAGGAAGAGCTTCTTCCCCTCTGCCGTCGGATTTTGGAATGGACAATGAACCCATGACATTTTGCACTGCTTGTTTTGTTAATATGCATCTCTTATTGTCACTTCTAATATGTTCTACCTGCTGTGCCGTAGTACTGTCGCGAAACGACAGGTGCCTGGGTGGAGAACACGCAGCGGATGCGGAGTTTATAAGGATTTATGAAGATTGTGAAGTTGTCACCGGTACTTCGAAACATACCGTGAAATGTGTCGGTTCACCTCAAGTCAAACGCAGCGAGGGCCAAGTGTCTCCCCACGCTTCCGACACCCACACAGCACACCCACAAGTTCAGTAACCCTGACCCACCTGTCTTTGGAATGTGTTGGGGGGGGCAGTGTAGCACCTGCAGGAGTACAAGCTGGCAGGTAACAGGTGAGGCCAAGTGAGGGGGATGGTGGTGGTGGGGGGGTGGAATGAAGGTAAGAAGCAGGGAGGTGATTGGTGGAGGAGGGTGGGCCGTGGGAGAAAGGGAAGGAGGAGGTAATAGGCAGGCGAGGAGAAGAGTATAAAAAGTTCAAAGTTCAAAGTAAATTTATTATCGAAGTGCATACACGCCAACCCTGAGGTTCATTCTCTTGCAGGCATACTCAATAGACCTATAGTCCAATAACCGTAACAGAATCAGCGAGAGACCGCTCAAGTTGGGCATTCAACCCATGTGCAGAAGACAACAAACTGTGCAAGTACAAGAACAAAGAAATAATCATAAGAATAAATAAATAAGCAGTAGATCTCCAGAACGTGAGATGATGAGCCCTTGAAAGTGAGTCTGTGGGTTGTGGGAGAATTTCCATGATGGAGTAAGTCAGGTTGAGCGGTAAGAGGAGAGGGAGCCAATCGAAAAGACGAGCAAGTCAGCCGATGCTGGAAATCCAGGTGAAATGCCGGATGACCTCAGCAGGTCAGGCAGCACCTGTGGAGAGGAACACCCTTCTTCGGAGAGTGCGTCGACGGCCCATTGCCATGGCCGATCTGTCTCCTCTGAGCCCCTCTGAGATCTCTCCAGCCCACCTTGCGAAGCAGAAACTGCATCACAGGCCAACACCCATCGTGAAAACATTCCACCGTGTCGGCACGAAAGTTGAGCGGAAGGGAGACAGAGAGAGAGAAAACATAGCAGCACTTATGTTAAAACCAGCAAAAAAAAAACTTTCTTCACTCGCCAGAGGACAAATTGGAGCCGTTCCTTCCTAGTACAGCCAAGTGCTCATGAACTTCTCTGTTATTGTTGGAGGTGGCCAAATGGAAAGAGTCATTCAACAGTTAAAATGCAAATATAGCAAAGTTGTTTTTTTTTCCTGTAGCTCCAGTCCAGCCAGGACTGAATCTCTTGACTGTGTACAATCCATAAATCACCCCACCAAGCCCTGCCTCCTGTCCATATCTACATCATCAATTTGCAGGGGTTAATAAATATCAAGTAACGCTGCTGTGCCTGGGTATCAATGCCTCGTTTCCCCGCGTCCTCGATAAATTCAGTGCAGTTCCGCAGTGCTCTTGGCATCGGCCACGTTGATCTGTGAAACGTCTAACGAGGGAGCAACCCTCAGTCCCCAATCAGAGCGCTTTCTAAGCATGGCAAAGCTCCAGAACCAACTGAATTCCCAATTAAATAATGGCCTGCAAATGTTTAGGCATGACATTGATGTATGAGAGAAGGCTGGAGTGAAATAACTGGAATCTGTTATCTGAACAGTTGCCATTGAAGCCAAACCATGTGCCATTGTCTACAAAAATAACAAACTGCTTAAATATGCTTATGCTAATCTAACAGATGTGGTCCCGCAGAAGGAGCGGTGTTGTATCCAGACTACCATCTCATGAACTACGCAATTACCAGCGAAACAAGGAGCTAGTCTTGACCTAGAAAAATGAAGCTCTCTACTCGAACTTGGTTGGGCCGCAGTAATTTCCTCGAGGAGGTGAAGGGATCAGGCCCATTCAAGGGTTTAGCCTCCAACCACCACCCCCCAACACCTACCCAACACTTCCCCAATTCTGCACCCCCCCCAAAGATACTGCCACCACAAGGAAAGCCCTCCCCACCATTGAGCACATCTACAAGGAGCATTGTCACAGGAAAGCAGCGTCCGTCTTCAAGGACCCCCAACCAACCAACCAGGACGCGATCTCTTCCCGCTGCTGCCATCAGGAAGGAGGAACAGGAGCCTCAGGACCCACACCACCAGGTTCAGGAACAGTTATTACCCCTCAACCATCAGGGAGGAGGTACAGGAGCCTCAGGACCCACACCACCAGGTTCAGGAACAGTTATTACCCCTCAACCATCAGGAAGGAGGTACAGGAGCCTCAGGACCAAACCACCAGGTTCAGGAACAGTTATTACCCCTCAACCATCAGGAAGGAGGTACAGGAGCCTCAGGACCAAACCACCAGGTTCAGGA
The DNA here is from genome assembly GCF_963921235.1 of Mobula hypostoma. NCBI lineage: Eukaryota > Metazoa > Chordata > Chondrichthyes > Myliobatiformes > Myliobatidae > Mobula > Mobula hypostoma. The sequence continues at coordinate 63,058,160 of NC_086128.1, read as the reverse complement.
ACAGTTATTACCCCTCAACCATCAGGAAGGAGGTACAGGAGCCTCAGGACCAAACCACCAGGTTCAGGAACAGTTATTACCCCTCAACCATCAGGAAGGAGGTACAGGAGCCTCAGGACCCACACCACCAGGTTCAGGAACAGTTATTACCCCTCAACCATCAGGAAGGAGGTACAGGAGCCTCAGGACCCACACCACCAGGTTCAGGAACAGTTATTACCCCTCAACCATCAGGAAGGAGGTACAGGAGCCTCAGGACCAAACCACCAGGTTCAGGAACAGTTATTACCCCTCAACCATCAGGAAGGAGGTACAGGAGCCTCAGGACCCACACCACCAGGTTCAGGAACAGTTATCACCCCTCAACCATCAAGAAGGAGGTACAGGAGCCGCAGGACCCACACCACCAGGTTCAGGAACAGTTATCACCCCTCAACCATCAGGAGGGAGGTACAGGAGCCTCAGGTCCCACACAACGAGGTTCAGGAACAGTTATTACCCCTCAACCATCAGGAAGAGGTACAGGAGCCTCAGGTCCCACACCGCCTGGTTCAGGAACAGTTATTACCCCTCAACCATCAGGGAGGAGGTACAGGAGCCTCAGGACCCACACCACCAGGTTCAGGAACAGTTATTACCCCTCAACCATCAAGAAGGAGGTACAGGAGCCGCAGGACCCACACCACCAGGTTCAGGAACAGTTATCACCCCATAACCATCAGGAAGGAGGTACAGGAGCCTCAGGTCCCACACCGCCTGGTTCAAGAACAGTTATTACCCCTCAACCATCAGGGAGGAGGTACAGGAGCCTCAGGACCCACACCACCAGGTTCAGGAACAGTTATCACCCTTCAACCATCAGGAAGGAGGTACAGGAGCCTCAGGTCCCACACCACCAGGTTCAGGAACAGTTATCACCCCTCAACCATCAAGAAGGAGGTACAGGAGCCTCAGGACCCACACCACCAGGTTCAGGAACAGTTATCACCCCTCAACCATCAGGAAGGAGGTGCAGGAGCCGCAGGACCCACACCACCAGGTTCAGGAACAGTTATCACCCCTCAACCATCAGGGAGGAGGTACAGGAGCCTCAGGACCCACACCACCAGGTTCAGGAACAGTTATCACCCCTCAACCATCAGGAAGGAGGTGCAGGAGCCGCAGGACCCACACCACCAGGTTCAGGAACAGTTATCACCCCTCAACCATCAGGGAGGAGGTACAGGAGCCTCAGGACCCACACCACCAGGTTCAGGAACAGTTATTACCCCTCAACCATCAAGAAGGAGGTACAGGAGCCGCAGGACCCACACCACCAGGTTCAGGAACAGTTATCACCCCATAACCATCAGGAAGGAGGTACAGGAGCCTCAGGTCCCACACCGCCTGGTTCAAGAACAGTTATTACCCCTCAACCATCAGGGAGGAGGTACAGGAGCCTCAGGACCCACACCACCAGGTTCAGGAACAGTTATCACCCTTCAACCATCAGGAAGGAGGTACAGGAGCCTCAGGTCCCACACCACCAGGTTCAGGAACAGTTATCACCCCTCAACCATCAAGAAGGAGGTACAGGAGCCTCAGGACCCACACCACCAGGTTCAGGAACAGTTATCACCCCTCAACCATCAGGAAGGAGGTGCAGGAGCCGCAGGACCCACACCACCAGGTTCAGGAACAGTTATCACCCCTCAACCATCAGGAGGGAGGTACAGGAGCCTCAGGTCCCACACAACGAGGTTCAGGAACAGTTATTACCCCTCAACCATCAGGAAGAGGTACAGGAGCCTCAGGTCCCACACCGCCTGGTTCAGGAACAGTTATTACCCCTCAACCATCAGGGAGGAGGTACAGGAGCCTCAGGACCCACACCACCAGGTTCAGGAACAGTTATTACCCCTCAACCATCAAGAAGGAGGTACAGGAGCCGCAGGACCCACACCACCAGGTTCAGGAACAGTTATCACCCCTCAACCATCAGGAAGGAGGTACAGGAGCCTCAGGACCCACACCACCAGGTTCAGGAACAGTTATTACCCCTCAACCATCAGGAGGGAGGTACAGGAGCCTCAGGTCCCACACAACGAGGTTCAGGAACAGTTATTACCCCTCAACCATCAGGAAGGAGGTACAGGAGCCTCAGGTCCCACACCGCCTGGTTCAAGAACAGTTATTACCCCTCAACCATCAGGGAGGAGGTACAGGAGCCTCAGGACCCACACCACCAGGTTCAGGAACAGTTATTACCCCTCAACCATCAGGAGGGAGGTACAGGAGCCTCAGGTCCCACACAACGAGGTTCAGGAACAGTTATTACCCCTCAACCATCAGGAAGGAGGTACAGGAGCCTCAGGTCCCACACCGCCTGGTTCAAGAACAGTTATTACCCCTCAACCATCAGGGAGGAGGTACAGGAGCCTCAGGACCCACACCACCAGGTTCAGGAACAGTTATTACCCCTCAACCATCAGGCTCTTGAACCAGTAGGGATAACTTCATTGACCTCAACTCTGAACTGATACCAAAACGTGTGAACTCACTGTCAAGGACTTTACAACTCAGGTTCTCGATATTTATTATTATTATTATTTAGTTTTTTTTCTTTTTTGTGTTTGCACAATTTGCTGTCATTTTTGCCTTGATTGTCTGTCCATCTCTGTTTGTGACCGTTTTTCACCGAATCTATCGTGATCCTTTTTATTTACTGCAGATGACCGCCAGAAAATGAATCTCTATATGGTGACATAACTTGTCATGTGGTTCCTTAAGGTTGTCACAGCTGGGGAGGGGTGGGGGGCTGTAATGGGGACAAGCTCGCACTAGCTACTAAATGCTCCCAATGGCGTGTGTCTCAAACAGCCTCTGACAACCAAGTCCAGCTCCTGGCCTTCACGTGTGGCTTAGCTACTAAGCCCGGAGGAACCGTGTCTACTGACAGCAGAAGGTGCAAAGGTCTTAAAACCAGTCGTTCCGGGCAGACGGGGCTCGTCAGCCGTGGTCGGCAGCTCGTCTAGGAGAAGGAAAACTCTGATCTGAAACCTCCCGCTGCCTTGTGACTACACCCACTCACGGGGAAGGAGTCGGGAGTAAACCCCGAGGGAAAAATCCAGAGCTGGAGTCCCTACGTTGAGTTCAACGCTGACTGGCAACTCCTGGTGCCAAAGTGTATCGGTCTCTGCCGTTCCTTTGGGTTCATCAGCTGCGTGGAGACGGGGAACCTGCTACACGGGCAACAGCTTTCTCTCCAAATCGTTCTGCCCTGGCTTGTGTGTCAACATCCATGGCTGATCCCAACCAATGAAGGGCCCACTATGGTGAGATACATGTACTTTGATGATAAGTTTACTCTGAGCTTTGATCTCTAACAGAAGCACAAGAGCAACACGCACAAAGTGCTGGAGGAACTCAGCAGGTCGGGCAGCATCTATGGAGAGGAATAAACAGTTGATAGTTCGGGCTGAGACCCTTCATCAGAACTGGAAAGGAAAGGGAGAAGACGCCAGAACAAACAGGCCAGTTGAGGGGAAAGAGGAGAGCTGGAAGGTGATAGGCCGGTGGGGAAAGGTAAAGGGCTGGAGAGGAAGGAATCTGATCGGAGAGGAGAGTGGACCGTGGGAGAAAGGGAAGGAGGAGGGACACCAGGGGGAGGTGATGGGTGGGAAAGGTAAAGGACTGGAGAGGAAGGAATCTGATCGGAGAGGAGAGTGGACCGTGGGAGAAAGGGAAGGAGGAGGGACACCAGGGGGAGGTGATGGGTGGGAAAGGTAAAGGGCTGGAGAGGAAGGAATCTGATCGGAGAGGAGAGTGGACCATGGGAGAAAGGGAAGGAGGAGGGACACCAGGGGAGGTGATGGGTGGGAAAGGTAAAGGGCTGGAGAGGAAGGAATCTGATCGGAGAGGAGAGTGGACCGTGGGAGAAAGGGAAGGAGGAGGGACACCAGGGGGAGGTGATGGGTGGGAAAGGTAAAGGGCTGGAGAGGAAGGAATCTGATCGAAGAGGAGAGTGGACCGTGGGAGAAAGGGAAGGAGGAGGGACACCAGGGGGAGGTGATGGGTGGGAAAGGTAAAGGACTGGAGAGGAAGGAATCTGATCGGAGAGGAGAGTGGACCGTGGGAGAAAGGGAAGGAGGAGGGACACCAGGGGGAGGTGATGGGTGGGAAAGGTAAAGGGCTGGAGAGGAAGGAATCTGATCGGAGAGGAGAGTGGACCATGGGAGAAAGGGAAGGAGGAGGGACACGAGGGGGAGGTGATGGGTGGGAAAGGTAAAGGGCTGGAGAGGAAGGAATCTGATCGGAGAGGAGAGTGGACCATGGGAGAAAGGGAAGGAGGAGGGACACCAGGGGGAGGTGATGGGTGGGAAAGGTAAGGGGCTGGAGAGGAAGGAATCTGATCGGAGAGGAGAGCGGACCGTGGGAGAAAGGGAAGGAGGAGGGACCCAGGGGGAGGTGATGGGTCAGAAAGGTAAAGGGTTGGAGAGGAAGGAATCTGATCGGAGAGGAGAGTGGACCATGGGAGAAAGGGAAGGAAGAGGGACACCAGGGGGAGGTGATGGGTGGGAAAGGTAAAGGGCTGGAGAGGAAGGAATCTGATCGGAGAGGAGAGTGGACCGTGGGAGAAAGGGAAGGAGGAGGGACACCAGGGGGAGGTGATGGGTGGGAAAGGTAAAGGGTTGGAGAGGAAGGAATCTGATCGGAGAGGAGAGTGGACCATGGGAAAAAGGGGAGGAGGAGGGGACCCAGGGGGAAGTGATCGGCAGTTGCGAAGATGTAAAAGGCCAGAGTGGGGAATGGAAGGAGAGGGGAGGAGGAGGGAAATTTTATTTTAACTGAAGGAGAAATCGATATTCATGCCATCGGGTTGGAGGCTACCCAGACGGAATACAAGGTGTTGTTCCTCCACCCTGAGGGTGGCCTCATCTTGGCACAAGAGGACCGGCATGTCAGAATGGGAGTCAGAATTAAAACGTCCGGCCACCGGGAACAACGGAGATTCTGCAAAGTGGCCTCCCCCACCTCAGCGAGACCCGACGTAGAGTGGGAGGGGGGACCGCTTTGTCGAGCACCTTCACCACAGGCAGCACTTCCCAGAGGCTGACCACTCTCAGTCCACTCCCCACTCCACTGTGACGTGTCGGCCCGTGGCCTCCTCTACGCCCGCGGTGAGGTCAACCTCAGGATGGAGAAGCAACACCTCGCCTTTCATCTGGTTAGCCTCTAACCTGACAGGCTGAATATCGATTTCAAAAACTTGGAAAACCATAGAAAGCATAGAAAAACTACAGCACAGAAACAGGCCTTTTGGCCCTTCTTGGCTGTGCTGAACCATTTTCTGCCTAGTCCCACTGACCACATGGACCATATCCGTCCATACACCTCCCATCCATGTATCTGTCCAATTTATTCTTAAATGTTAAAAAAGAACCTGCATTTACCACCTCATCTGGCAGCTCATTCCATACTCCCACCACTCTCTCTGTGAAGATGCCCCCGCTAATGTTCCCTTTAAACTTTTCCCCCCTCACCCTTAACCCATGTCCTCTGGTTTTTTGCTCCCCTTGCCTCAGTGGAAAAAGCCTGCTTGCATTCACTCTATCTATACCCATCATAATTTTATATACCTCTATCAAATCTCCCCTCATTCTTCTACGCTCCAGGGAATAAAGTCCTAACCTATTCAACCTTTCTCAGTAACTGAGTTTCTCAAGTCCCAGCAACATCCTTGTAAACCTTCTCTGCACTCCTTCAACCTTATTTATATCCTTCCTGTAATTTGGTGACCAAAACTGAACACAATACTCCAGATTCGGCCTCACCAATGCCTTATACAACCTCATCATAATATTCCAGCTCTTATACTCAATACTTTGATTAATAAAGGCCAATGTACCAAAAGCTCTCTTTACGACCCTATCTACCTGTGACACCACTTTTAGGGAATTCTGGCAATTTTTCCCCCCTTTTCTCTCTTCTCTCTTTTTCCACTTTCCATTCTAACTCCTGCCTTGCCCCTTCTCTTCTCCTCACCTCCTTCTGGTGCTCCTCCTCCTTCGCTTTCTCCCACAGTCCACTCTCCTCTCTGATCAGATTCCTTCCTCTCCAGCCCTTTACCTTCTCCATCTATCAACCTCCCTGCTCCCTGCTTCACCTAAGCATGCTTCACAGATAACCTACCAGCTTGTAGTCCTCCACCTCTCCACCACCCACCCCTGTGTTTGTGTTCTGGCCTCTTCCCACTTCTTCACCAGCCCTGATGAAGGATCTTGGCCCGAAACGTTGGCCGATCATTCCTCTCCACAGACGCTGCCCGACCTGCCCAGCTCCTCCAGCGTTTTTGTGGGTCCGGCCTTCGGATGTCTGAGCTCAAGAAACCAAGGAACTCCCACTTGTACGTTTCAAGCTCCTCCTTTCAGTAAGTGGGGGCGTTCCCAGGCCTAACTCTCCGAACAGGGTGGGGATTGACGATCTCCGTAAAGCACCGTGTTGGCATTGGCACGACAGAAGACCTGGGTGGGTCTCCTGTTGAAGCCATGGTGAAGGCGATGACGCAAAATTCGACTCACTTAATGAGGTGGCCTCTACCACTTCCCCGGACAGAGAATCCCGCAGATTCGCTACTCCCTGGGGGAAGCAGATTCCCCTCATCTCTGATTCCCCCAAATCTTCATGCTCTGTGCCCGAATGATCGTCTCACTCACCAGTGGAAACTACCCTCTTGCCTCTATCACCTGACCCGTTCGCATTTATAAATGCTTCTCTAAAATCCCCTCTCAAACTTTTGAATTACAGTAAGTACAGCCCAAGGCAGCTCAATCTCTCCTCATCGGACAACCCCCTCACCTCACCCCCAGAATCAACCAGGAAGGAGGTGCAGGAGCCACAGGTCCCATACCACCAGGTTCAGGAACAGTTATTACCCCTCAACCATCAGGAAGGAGATACAGGAGCCTCAGGACCCACACCACCAGGTTCAGGAACAGTTATTACCCCTCAACCATCAGCAAGGAGATACAGGAGCCTCACGACCCACACCACCAGGTTCAGGAACAGTTATTACCCCTCAACCATCAGGAAGGAGATACAGGAGCCTCAGGACGCACACCACCAGGTTCAGGAACAGTTATTACCCCTCAACCATCAGGAAGGAGGTACAGGAGCCTCAGGACCCATACCACCAGGTTCAGGAACAGTTATTACCCCTCAACCATCATGAAGGAGGTACAGGAACCTCAGGTCCCACACCACCAGGTTCAGGAACGGTTATTACCCCCGAACTAACATGCTCTTGAACCAGAGGGAATAATTTCACTCAACTTCACTTGCCCCACCATTGAAATAAACTTACATTAAATTACTGGCAGGTCATCAGAGTTATTTTAGTAATTGCAGCATTCAGCTGTGAATTACTGGGAAAGCTATGGCCGCAAATGCAAGACTTACAGCAAAACAGACCAAGCTAGATGGCGTGCCTCGATAAATTTGAGGAGAGGCATCGTGCACACATGGCCAGCAGACAAGACCAACAGAATTCTGCCAGCAGTTTCTCCAGCAAATTCAGAACAGTTCCCCATCCTCACTGTGACAGAATAGTTCCCCATCCTCACTGTGACAGAACAGTTCCCCATCCTCACTGTGACAGAACAGTTCCCCAGTCCTCACTGTGATAGAACAGTTCCCCATCCTCACTGTGATAGAACAGTTCCCCCGTCCTCACTGTGATAGAACAGTTCCCCATCCTCACTGTGACAGAACAGTTCCCCCGTCCCCACTGTGATAGAACAGTTCCCCATCCTCACTGTGATAGAACAGTTCCCCCGTCCTCACTGTGATAGAACAGTTCCCCATCCTCACTGTGATAGAACAGTTCCCCATCCTCACTGTGACAGAACAGTTCCCCTGTCCTCCCTGTGATAGAACAGTTCACCCGTCCTCCCTGTGATAGAACAGTTCCCCCGTCCTCACTGTGATAGAACAGTTCCCCCGTCCTCACTGTGACAGAACAGTTCCGCTGTCCTAACTGTGATATAACAGTTCCTCCGTTCTCACTGTGATACAACAGTTCCCCCGTCCTCACTGTGATAGAACATTTCCCCCGTCCTCACTGTGACAGAACATTTCCCCCGTCCTCACTGTGACAGAACAGTTCCCCCGTCCTCACTGTGATAGAACAGCTCCTGTCCTCACTCTACTAGAACAGTTCCCCTGTACTCACTGTGATAGAACATTTTCCTCTTTCTAACTGTGATAGAACAGTTCCCTTGTCCACACTGTGACAGAACAGTTCCTGGTCCTAACTGTGATAGAACAGTTCCCCTGTCCTCCCTGTGACAGAACAGTTCCCCGTCCTCACTGTGATAGAACAGTTACCCTGTCCTCACTGTGACAAAACAGTTCCCCCGTCCTCACTGTGATAGAACAGTTCCCCGTCTTCACTGTGACAGAACAGTTCCCTTGTCCACACTGTGACAGAACAGATCCCCTGTCCTCACTGTTAAAGAACAGTTAACCCGTCTTCACTGTGATACAACAGTTCCCCCGTCCTCACTGTGGTAGAACATTTCCCCCTGTCCTCACTGTGATAGAACAGCTCCTGTCCTCACTGTGCTAGAACAGTTCCCCTGTACTCACTGTGTTAGAACATTTTCCTCTTTCTAACTGTGATAGAACAGTTCCCTTGTCCACACTGTGACAGAACAGTTCCTGGTCCTAACTGTGATAGAACAGTTCCCCTGTCCTCACAGTGATAGAACAGTTCCCCTGTCCTCCCTGTGACAAAACAGATCCCCCATCCTCACTTTGAAAGAATAGTTTCCCTGTCCTCACTGTGATAGAACAGTTCCTCTGTCCACACTGTGATCGAACAGTTCCACTGTCCACACTGTGACAGAACAGTTCCCCTGTCCTAACTGTGATAGAACAGCTCCCCTGTCCTCACCGTGATAGAACAGTTCCCCTGTCCTCACTGTGACAGAACAGATCCCCCGTCCTCACTGTGATAGAACAGTTCCCCTGTCCTCACTGTGATATTACAGTTCCCCCGTCCTCACTGTGATAGAACAGTTCCCCCAGCCACACTGTGATATAACAGTTCCCCCGTCCTCACTGTGATAGAACAGTTCCCCCGGCCACACTGTGATAGAACAGTTCCCCCATCCTCACTGTGATAGAACAGTTCCCCCGTCCTCACTGTGACAGAACAGTTCCCTTGTCCATACTGTGATAGAACAGTTTCCCCGTCCTCACTGTGATAGAACAGTTCCCCTGGCCACACTGTGATAGAACAGTTCCCCCGTCCTCACTGTGATAGAACAGTTCCCCGGGCCACACTGTGACAGAACAGTCCCCCCGTCCTCACTGTGATAGAACAGTTCCCCTGTCCTCACTGTGTTAGAACAGTTCCCCTGTCCTCACTGTGCTAGAACAGTTCCCCTGTACGAACTGTGATAGAACATTTTCCTCTTTCTAACTGTGATAGAACAGTTCCCTTGTTCACACTGTGACAGAACAGTTCCTGGTCCTGACTGTGATAGAACAGTTCCTCTGTCCTCACTGTGATACTATAGTTCCCCTGTCCTCAATGTGACAGAACAGATCCCCCGTCCTCACTGTGAAAAAACAGTTCCCCCATCCTCACTGTGACAGAACAGTTCCTGGTCCTCACTGTGATAGAACAGTTCCCCTGTCCTCCCTGTGACAGAACAGATACCCCGTCCTCACTGTGACAGAACAGTTCCTCCGTTCTCACTGTGATACAACAGTTCCCCCGTCCTCACTGTGACAGAAAAGTTACCCTGTCCTCTCTGTGACAGAACAGTTCCCCGTCCTCACTGTGATAAACAGTTCCCCGTCCTCACTGTGATAGAACAGTTCCCCGTCCTCACTGTGACAGAACAGTTCCTCCGTTCTCACTGTGATACAACAGTTCCCCCGTCCTCACTGTGATAGTACCGTTCCCCCTGTCCTCCCTGTGATAGAACAGTTCCCCCGTCCTCACTCTGATAGAACAGTTCCCCTGGCCACACTGTGATAGAACAGTTCCCCCGTCCTCAGTGTGATAGAACAGTTCCCCTGTCCTCACTGTGACAGAACAGTTCCCTGTCCTCACTGTGATACAACAGTTACCCGTCCTCACTGTGATACAACAGTTCCCCCGTCCTCACTGTGACAGAACAGTTTCCCTGTCCTAACTGTGATAGAACAGTTCCCCCGTCCTCACTGTGATAGAACAGTTCCCCGTCCTCACTGTAATAGAACAGTTCCCCGTCCTCACTGTGATAGAACAGTTCTCTTGTCCACAATGTGACAGAACATTTCCTCCGTCCTCACTGTGACAGAACAGTTCCCCCGTCCTCACTCTGATAGAACAGTTCCCCTGGCCACACTGTGACAGAACAGTTCCGCCGTCCTCACTGTGATACAACAGTTCCCCCGTCCTCACTGTGACAGAACAGTTCCCCTGTCCTCACTGTGACAGAACAGTTCCCCTGTCCTCACTGTGATAGAACAGTTCCCCCGTCCTCACTGTGATAGAACAGTTCCCCCGTCCTCACTGTGACAGAACAGTTCCCCCGTCCTCACTGTGATAGAACAGTTCCCCCGTCCTCACTGTGATAGAACAGTTCCCCTGTCCACAACTGTGACAGAACATTTCCTCCGTCCTCACTGTGATAGAACAGTTCCCCCGTCCTCACTGTGATAGAACAGTTCCCCCGTCCTCACTGTGACAGAACAGTTCCGCCGTCCTCACTGTGATACAACAGTTCCCCCGTCCTCACTGTGATAGAACAGTTCTCTGGTCCACAATGTGACAGAACATTTCCTCCGTCCTCACTGTGATAGGACAGTTTCCCTGTCCTAAGTGTGATAGAACAGTTCCTCCGTTCTCACTGTGATACAACAGTTCCCCCGTCCTCACTGTGATAGAACATTTCCCCCGTCCTCACTGTGATAGAACATTTCCCCCTGTCCTCACTGTGATAGAACAGTTCCCCGTCTTCACTGTGACAGAACAGTTCCGCCGTCCTCACTGTGATAGAACAGATCCCCTGTCCTCACTGTTAAAGAACAGTTCACCCGTCTTCACTGTGATAGAACAGGTCCCCCGTCCTCACTGTGATAGAATTGTTCCCCTATACTCACTGTGATAGAACATTTTCCTCTTTCTAACTGTGATAGAACAGTTCCCATATCCACACCGTGACAGAACAGTTCCTGGTCCTAACTGTGATAGAACAGTTCCCCTGTCCTCACTGTGATACTATAGTTCCCCTCTCCTCCCTGTGACAGAACAGATCCCCCGTCTTCACTGTGATAGAACAGTTCCCCCGTCCTCACTGTGATAGAACAGTTCCCCTATCCTCACTGTGACAGAACAGTTCCCCCGTCCTCCCTGTGATAGAACAGTTCCCCCGTCCTCCCTATGATAGAACAGTTCCTCCGTCCTCACTGTGATAGAACAGTTCCCCTGTCCTCACTGTGATAGAACAGTTCCCCAGCCTCACTGCGATAGAACAGTTCCCCTGTCCTCACTGTGACAGAACAGTTCCCTTGTCCTCACTGTGATAGAACAGTTCCCCTGTCCTCACTGTGACAGAACAGTTCCCCTGTCCTCACTGTGATAGAACAGTTCCCCCGTCCTCACTGTGATAGAACAGTTCCCCCGTCCTCACTGTGATAGAACAGTTCCCCCGTCCTCACTGTGATAGAACATTTCCCCCGTCCTCACTGTGATAGAACAGCTCCTGTCCTCACTGTGCTAGAACATTTCCCCCGTCCTCACTGTATTGAACATTTCCCCCTGTCCTCACTGTGTTAGAACAGTTCCCCTGTCCCCACTGTGCTCGAACAGTTCCCCTGTAGTCACTGTGATAGAACATTTTCCTCTTTCTAACTGTGATAGAACAGTTCCCTTGTCCACACTGTGACAGAACAGTTCCTGGCCCTCACTGTGATAGAACAGTTCCCCTGTCCTCCCTGTGACAGAACAGATCCCCCGTCCTCACTGCGATAGAACAGTTCCTGCGTCCTCACTGCGATAGAACAGTTCCCCTGATCTCACTGTGACAGAACAGTTCCCCCGTCCTCACTGTGATAGAACAGTTCCCCCGTCCTCACTGTGATAGAACATTACCCCCGTCCTCACTGTGACAGAACAATTTCCCTGTCCTCACTGTGACAGAACAGTTCCCCCGTCCTCACTGTGACAGAACAGTTCCCCAGTCCTCACTGCGATAGAACATTTCCCCCATCCTCACTGTGATAGAACTGTTCCCACTGACATCCCTGTGATAGAACCGAGCCACGGTCCTCACTGTGACAGAACAGTTCCCCAGTCCTCACTACGATAGAACAGTTCCCATGTCCTCACTGTGATAGAACAGTTCCCCAGTCCTCACTGCGATAGAACATTTCCCCCATCCTCACTGTGATAGAACATTTCCCCCATCCTCACTGTGATAGAACAGTTCCCCCATCCTCACTGTGATAGAACATTTCCCCCGTCCTTACTGTGATAGAACATTTCCCCCTGTCCTCACTGTGATAGAACAGCTCCCTTGTCCATACAGTGACACAACAGTTCCCCTGTCCTCACTGTGACAGAACGGTTCCCCCGTCCTCACTGTGATAGAACAGTTCCCCTGGCCACACTGTGACAGAACAGTTCCCCGGTCCTCACTGCTATAGAACAGTTCCCCCATCCTCTCTTTGAAAGAACAGTTCCCCGGTTCTCACTGTGATAGAACAGTTCCCCTGTCCTCACTGTGTTAGAACAGTTCCCCTGTCCTCACTGTGCTAGAACAGTTCCCCTGTACGAACTGTGATAGAACATTTTCCTCTTTCTAACTGTGATAGAACAGTTCCCTTGTTCACACTGTGACAGAACAGTTCCTGGTCCTGACTGTGATGGAACAGTTCCTCTCTCCTCACTGTGATACTATAGTTCCCCTGTCCTCAATGTGACAGAACAGATCCCCCGTCCTCACTGTGATAGAACAGTTCCCCCATCCTCACTGTGACAGAACAGTTCCTGGTCCTCACTGTGATAGAACAGTTCCCCTGTCCTCCCTGTGACAGAACAGTTCCCCCGTCCTCACTGTGACAGAACAGTTCCCCCGTCCTCACTGTGATAGAACAGTTCCCCCGTCCTCACTGTGACAGAAAAGTTACCCTGTCCTCTCTGTGACAGAACAGTTCCCCGTCCTCACTGTGATAAACAGTTCCCCGTCCTCACTGTGATAGAACAGTTCCCCGTCCTCACTGTGACAGAACAGTTCCCCCGTCCTCACTGTGATAGAACAGTTCCCCCGTCCTCACTGTGATAGAACTGTTCCCCCTGTCCTCACTGTGATAGAACAGTTCCCCCGTCCTCACTGTGATAGAACAGTTCCCCTGGCCACACTGTGATAGAACAGTTCCCCTGTCCTCACTGTGATAGAACAGTTCCCCTGTCCTCACTGTGACAGAACAGTTCCCCTGTCCTCACTGTGATACAACAGTTACCCGTCCTCACTGTGATACAACAGTTCCCCCGTCCTCACTGTGACAGAACAGTTTCCCTGTCCTAACTGTGATAGAACAGTTCCCCCGTCCTCACTGTGATAGAACAGTTCCCCGTCCTCACTGTGATAGAACAGTTCCCCGTCCTCACTGTGATAGAACAGTTCCCCTGTCCACACTGTGACAGAACAGTTCCCCCGTCCTCACTGTGACAGAACAGTTCCCCCGTCCTCACTGTGATAGAACAGTTCCCCTGGCCACACTGTGACAGAACAGTTCCCTCGTCCTCACTGTGATAGAACAGTTCCCCCGTCCTCACTGTGACAGAACAGTTCCCCTGTCCTCACTGTGACAGAACAGTTCCCCTGTCCTCACTGTGATAGAACAGTTCCCCCGTCCTCACTGTGATAGAACAGTTCCCCCGTCCTCACTGTGATAGAACAGTTCCCCTGTCCTCACTGTGATAGAACAGTTCCCCCGTCCTCACTGTGACAGAACAGTTCCCCTGTCCTCACTGTGACAGAACAGTTCCCCCGTCCTCACTGTGACAGAACAGTTCCCCCGTCCTCACTGTGATAGAACAGTTCTCTTGTCCACAACGTGACAGAACATTTCCTCCGTCCTCACTGTGATAGAACAGTTCCCCCGTCCTCACTGTGATAGAACAGTTCCCCTGTCCTCACTGTGACAGAACAGTTTCCCCCGTCCTCACTGTGATAGAACAGTTCCCCCGTCCTCACTGTGACAGAACAGTTCCCCCGTCCTCACTGTGATTGAACAGTTCCCCCGTCCTCACTGTGATAGAACAGTTCCTTTGTCCATACTCTGACAGAACACTTCCCCCGTCCTCACTGTGATAGAACAGTTCCCCCGTCCTAACTGTGATAGAACTGTTCCTCCGTCCTCACTGTGATACAACAGTTCCCCCGTCCTCACTGTGATAGAACAGATCCCCCGTCCTCACTGTGATAGAACTCTTCCCCCTATCCTCCCTGTGATAGAACAGTTCCCCCGTCCTCACTGTGACAGAACAGTTCCCCCGTCCTCACTGTGATAGAACAGTTCCCCTGTCCTCACTGTGATAGAACAGTTCCCCCGTCCTCACTGTGATAGAACAGTTCCCCCGTCCTCACTGTGATAGAACAGTTCCCCTGTACTCACTGTGATAGAACATTTTCCTCTTTCTAACTGTGATAGAACAGTTCCCATATCCACACCGTGACAGAACAGTTCCTGGTCCTAACTGTGATAGAACAGTTCCCCTGTCCTCACTGTGATAGAACAGTTCCCCTGTCCTCCCTGTGACAGAACAGATCCCCCGTCCTCACTGTGATAGAACAGTTCCCCCGTCCTCACTGTGATAGAACAGTTCCCCTGTCCTCACTGTGACAGAACAGTTCCCCCGTCCTCACTGTGATAGAACAGTTCCCCCGTCCTCACTGTGATAGAACAGTTCCCCCGTCCTCACTGTGATAGAACAGTTCCCCTGTCCTCACTGTGATAGAACAGTTCCCCAGTCCTCACTGTGATAGAACAGTTCCCCTGTCCTCACTGTGACAGAACAGTTCCCTTGTCCTCACTGTGATAGAACAGTTCCCCTGTCCTCAGTGTGACAGAACAGTTCCGCTGTCCTAACTGTGATAGAACAGTTCCTCCGTCCTCACTGTGATAGAACAGTTCCCCCGTCCTCACTGTGATAGAACAGTTCCCCCGTCCTCACTGTGATAGAACAGTTCCCCCGTCCTCACTGTGATAGAACAGTTCTCCTGTCCTCACTGTGATAGAACAGTTCCCCCGTCCTCACTGTGATTGAACATTTCCCCCTGTCCTCACTGTGATAGAACAGTTCCCCGGTCCTCACTGTGATAGAACAGTTCCCCTGGCCACACTGTGATAGAACATTTTCCTCTTTCTAACTGTGATAGAACAGTTCCCTTGTCCACACTGTGACAGAACAGTTCCTGGCCCTCACTGTGATAGAACAGTTCCCCTGTCCTCACTGTGACAGAAGATTTCCCCCGTCCTCACTGTGATAGAACAGTTCCTGGTCCTCACTGTGATAGAACAGTTCCCCTGTCCTCACTGTGACAGAACAGTTCCCCCGTCCTCACTGTGATAGAACAGTTCCCCCGTCCTCACTGTGATAGAACAGTTCCCCCGTCCTCACTGTGACAGAACAGTTCCCCTGTCCTCACTGTGACAGAACAGTTCCCCCGTCCTCACTGTGACAGAACAGTTCCCCAGTCCTCACTGTGATAGAACAGTTCCCCCATCCTCACTGTGATAGAACTGTTCCCACTGACATCCCTGTGATAGAACCGAGCCACGGTCCTCACTGTGACAGAACAGTTCCCCAGTCCTCACTACGATAGAACAGTTCCCATGTCCTCACTGTGATAGAACAGTTCCCCAGTCCTCACTGTGATAGAACAGTTCCCCCATCCTCACTGTGATAGAACAGTTCCCCCGTCCTCACTGTGATAGAACAGTTCCCCCGTCCTCACTGTGATAGAACAGTTCCCCCGTCCTCACTGTGATAGAACAGTTCCCCCTGTCCTCACTGTGATAGAACAGTTCCCCTGTCCACACTGTGACAGAACAGTTCCCCAGTCCTCACTGTGAAAGAACAGTTCCCCGTCCTCACTGTGACAGAACAGTTCCCCAGTCCTCATTGTGATAGAACAGTTCCCCAGTCCTCACTGTGATAGAACAGTTCCCCTGTACACACTGTGATAGAACATTTTCCTCTTTCTTACTGTGATAGACAAGTTCACTTGTCCACACTGTGACAGAGCAGATCCCCCGTCCTCCCTGTGACAGAACAGATCCCCCGTCCTCACTGTGATAGAACAGTTCCCCCGTCCTCACTGTGATAGAACAGTTCCCCTGTCCTCACTGTGACAGAACAGTTCCCCCGTCCTCACAGTGCTAGAACAGTTCCCCTGTACACACTGTGATAGAACATTTTCCTCTTTCTTACTGTGATAGAACAGTTCACTTGTCCACACTGTGACAGAACAGTTCCTGGTCCTAACTGTGATAGAACAGTTCCCCTGTCCTCACTGTGATAGAACAGTTCCCCTGTCCTCACTGTGACAGAACAGTTCCCCCGTCCTCACTGTGATAGAACAGTTCCCCCGTCCTCACTGTGACAGAACAGTTCCCCCATCCTCACTGTGATAGAACAGTTCCCCGTTTTCACTGTGACAGAACAGTTCCCTTGTCCACACTGTGACAGAACAGATCCCCTGTCCTCACTGTTAAAGAACAGTTAACCCGTCCTCACTGTGATAGAACAGTTCCCCCGTCCTCACTGTGATAGAACAGTTCCCCCGTCCTCACTGTGATAGAACAGCGCCCCCTGTCCTCACTGTGATAGAACAGTTCTCCTGTCCTCACTGTGATAGAACAGTTCCCCTGGCCACACTGTGATAGAACATTTTCCTCTTTCTAACTGTGATAGAACAGTTCCCTTGTCCACACTGTGACAGAACTTTTCCTGGGTCCTAACTGTGATAGAACAGTTCCCCTGTCCTCACTGTGATAGAACAGTTCCCCTGTCCTCACTGTGATAGAACAGTTCCCCTGTCCTCCCTGTGACAGAACAGATCCCCCGTCCTCACTGTGATAGAACAGTTCCCCTGTCCTCACTGTGACAGAACAGTTCCCCCGTCCTCACTGTGATAGAACAGTTCCCCGTCCTCACTGTGACAGAACAGTTCCCCTGTCCTCACTGTGATAGAACAGTTCCCCCGTCCTCACTGTGACAGAACAGTTCCCCTGTCCTCACTGTGACAGAACAGTTCCCCCGTCCTCACTGTGA
This sequence comes from Mobula hypostoma, assembly GCF_963921235.1. Lineage (NCBI taxonomy): Eukaryota > Metazoa > Chordata > Chondrichthyes > Myliobatiformes > Myliobatidae > Mobula > Mobula hypostoma. The sequence goes on along the minus strand of NC_086128.1, from coordinate 63,040,843 downwards.
TAGAACAGTTCCCCCGTCCTCACTGTGATAGAACATTTCCCCCTGTCCTCACTGTGCTAGAACAGCTCCTGTCCTCACTGTGCTCGAACAGTTCCCCTGTACTCACTGTGATAGAACATTTTCCTCTTTCGAACCGTGATAGAACAGTTCCCTTGTCCACACTGTGACAGAACAGTTCCTGGTCCTAACTGTGATAGAACAGTTCCCCTGTCCTCACTGTGATACTGTAGTTCCCCCGTCCTCACTGTGACAGAACAGTTCCTGGTCTTCACTGTGATAGAACAGTTCCCCTGTCCTCCCTGTGACGGAACAGTTCCTGCGTCCTCACTGTGATAGAACAGTTCCCCGGTCCTCACTGTGACAGAACAGTTCCCTTGTCCTCACTGTGACAGAAGAGTTCACCTCTCCTCACTGTGATAGAACATTTCCCCCTGTCCTCACTGTGATAGAACAGTTCCCTTGTCCATACTGTGACAGAACAGTTCCCCTGTCCTCACTGTGACAGAACAGTTCCCCCGTCCTCACTGTGATAGAACAGTTCCCCCGTCCTCACAGTGACAGAACAGTTCCCTAGTCCTCACTACGATAGAACAGTTTCCCTGTTCTCACAGTGACAGAACAGTTCCCCTGTCCTCACTGCTATAGAACAGTTCCCCCATCCTCTCTTTGAAACAACAGTTCCCCTGTTCTCACTGTGATACAACAGTTCCCGCGTCTTCACTGTGATGGAACAGTTCCCCGTCCTCACTGTGACAGAACAGTTCCCTTGTCCTCACTGTGACAGAACAGTTCCCCCGTCCTCTCTGTGACAGAAAAGTTCCCCCGTCCTCACTGTGACAGAACAGTTCCCCCGTCCTCACTGTGATAGAACAGTTCCCCCTGTCCTCACTCTGACAGAACAGTTCCCCAGTCCTCACCACGATAGAACAGTTCCCCTGTTCTCACTGTGACAGAACAGTTCCCCTGTCCTCACTGTGATAGAACTGTTCCCCCTGTCCTCACTGTGATAGAACTGTTCCCCCTGTCCTCACTGTGACAGAACAGTTCCCCAGTCCTCACCATGATAGAACAGTTCCCCTGGCCACACTGTGACAGAACAGTTCCCCGGTCCTCACTGCTATAGAACAGTTCCCCCATCCTCTCTTTGAAAGAACAGTTACCCGGTTCTCACTGTGATACAACAGTTCCCCCATCCTCACTGTGATAGAACAGTTCCCCGTCCTCTCTGTGACAGAAAAGTTCCCCCGTCCTCACTGTGATAGAACAGTTCCCCTGTCCTCACTGTGACAGAACAGTTCCCCCTGTCCACACTGTGACAGAACATTTCCCCCTGTCCTTACTGTGATAGAACTGTTCCCCCTGTCCTTACTGTGATAGAACAGTTCCCCCGTCCTCACTGTGATAGAACAGCTCCTGTCCTCACTGTGCTAGAACAGTACCCCTGTACTCACTGTGATAGAACATTTTCCTCTTTCTAACTGTGATAGAACAGTTCCCCCGTCCTCACTGTGATAGAACAGTTCCCCCGTCCTCACTGTGATAGAACAGTTCCCCCTGTCCTCACTGTGATAGAACAGTTCCCCCGTCCTCACTGTGATAGAACAGTTTCCCCTGTCCTCACTGTGATAGAACAGTTCCCCCGTCCTCACTGTGACAGAACAGTTCCCGTGGCCACACTGTGATAGAACATTTTCCTCTTTCTAACTGTGATAGAACAGTTTTCTTGTCCACACTGTGACAGAACATTTCCTGGGTCCTAACTGTGATAGAACAGTTCCCCCGTCCTCACTGTGATAGAACAGTTCCCCCGTCCTCACTGTGATAGAACAGTTCCCCTGTCCTCACTGTGACAGAACAGTTCCTGGGTCCTAACTGTGATAGAACAGTTCCCCCGTCCTCACTGTGATAGAACAGTTCCCCCGTCCTCACTGTGACAGAACAGTTCCTGGTCCTCACTGTGATAGAACAGTTCCCCTGTCCTCACTGTGATAGAACAGTTCCCCTGTCCTCACTGTGACAGAACAGTTCCCCCGTCCTCACTGTGATAGAACAGTTCCCCTGTCCTCACTGTGACAGAACAGTTCCCCTGTCCTCACTGTGATAGAACAGTTCCCCCGTCCTCACTGTGACAGAACAGTTCCCTTGTCCACACTGTGACAGAACAGTTCCCCTGTCCTCACTGTCACAGAACAGTTCCCTCGTCCTCACTGTGATAGAACAGTTCCCCCGTCCTCACTGTGATAGAACAGTTCCCCCGTCCTCACTGTGACAGAACAGTTCCCTTGTCCACACTGTGACAGAACAGTTCCTGGGTCCTCACTGTGATAGAACAGTTCCCCCGTCCTCACTGTGATAGAACAGTTCCCCTGTCCTCACTGTGATAGAACAGTTACCCTGTCCTCACTGTGACAGAACAGTTCCTGGGTCCTAACTGTGATAGAACAGTTCCCCTGTCCTCCCTGTGATAGAACAGTTCCCCTGTCCTCACTGTGACAGAACAGTTCCCCAGTCCTCACTGTGACAGAACAGTTCCCCCGTCCTCACTGTGATAGAACAGTTCCCCCGTCCTCACTGTGACAGAACAGTTCCCCCGTCCTCACTGTGATAGAACTGTTCCCCCGTCTTCACTGTGATAGAACAGTTCTCCCGTCCTCACTGTGATAGAACTGCTCCCCCTGTCCTCACTGAGAGAACAGTTCCCCGTCCTCACTGTGACAGAACATTTCCCCCGTCCTCACTGTGATAGAACTGTTCCCCCTGTCCTTACTGTGATAGAACAGTACCCCAGTCCACACCGTGATAGAACAGTTCCCCCGTCCTCACTGTGACAGAACAGTTCCCCAGTCCTCACTGTGATAGAACAGTTCCCCTGTCCTCACTGTGATAGAACAGTTCCCCTGTCCTCACTGTGATAGAACATTTTCCTCTTTCTAACTGTGATAGAACAGTTCCCTTGTCCACACTGTGACAGAACAGTTCCTGGTCCTCACTGTGATAGAACAGTTCCCCTGTCCTCACTGTGATAGAACAGTTCCCCTGTCCTCACTGTGACAGAACAGTTCCCCCGTCCTCACTGTGATAGAACAGTTACCCTGTCCTCACTGTGACAAAACAGTTCCCCCGTCCTCACTGTGATAGAACAGTTCTCCTGTCCTCACTGTGCTAGAACAGTACCCCTGTACTCACTGTGATAGAACATTTTCCTCTTTCTAACTGTGATAGAACAGTTCCCCCGTCCTCACTGTGATAAAACTGTTCCCCCGTCCTCACTGTGATAGAACTGTTCCCCCTGTCCTTACTGTGATAGAACAGTACCCCAGTCCTCACTGTGATAGAACAGTTTCCCCTGTCCTCACTGTGATAGAACAGTTCCCCCGTCCTCACTGTGACAGAACAGTTCCCGTGGCCACACTGTGATAGAACATTTTCCTCTTTCTTACTGTGATAGAACAGTTCACTTGTCCACACTGTGACAGAACAGTTCCTGGGTCCTAACTGTGATAGAACAGTTCCCCCGTCCTCACTGTGATAGAACAGTTCCCCTGTCCTCACTGTGATAGAACAGTTACCCTGTCCTCACTGTGACAGAACAGTTCCTGGGTCCTAACTGTGATAGAACAGTTCCCCTGTCCTCACTGTGATAGAACAGTTCCCCTGTCCTCACTGTGACAGAACAGTTCCCCCGTCCTCACTGTGATAGAACAGTTCCCCCGTCCTCACTGTGACAGAACAGTTCCCCTGTCCTCACTGTGATAGAACAGTTCCCCCGTCCTCACTGTGATAGAACAGTTCTCCCGTCCTCACTGTGATAGAACTGCTCCCCCTGTCCTCACTGAGAGAAAAGTTCCCCGTCCTCACTGTGACAGAACATTTCCTCCGTTCTCACTGTGATAGAACTGTTCCCCCTGTCCTTACTGTGATAGAACAGTACCCCAGTCCACACCGTGATAGAACAGTTCCCCCGTCCTCACTGTGACAGAACAGTTCCCTGTCCTCACTGTGATACAACAGTTACCCTGTCCTCACTGTGCTAGAACAGTTCCCCTGTACACACTGTGATAGAACATTTTCCTCTTTCTAACTGTGATAGAACAGTTCCCTTGTCCACACTGTGACAGAACAGTTCCTGGGTCCTAACTGTGATAGAACAGTTCCCCTGTCCTCACTGTGATAGAACAGTTCCCCTGTCCTCACTGTGACAGAACAGTTCCCCCGTCCTCACTGTGATAGAACAGTTCCCCTGTCCTCACTGTGACAGAACAGTTCCCCCGTCCTCACTGTGATAGAGCAGTTCCCCGGTCCTCACTGTGACAGACCAGTTCCCCTGGCCACACTGTGATAGAACATTTTCCTCTTTCTAACTGTGATAGAACAATTCCCTTGTCCACACTGTAACAGAACATTTCCTGGGTCCTAACTGTGATAGAACAGTTCCCCTGTCCTCACTGTGACAGAACAGTTCCCCCGTCCTCACTGTGATAGAACAGTTCCCCCGTCCTCACTGTGACAGAACAGTTCCCCTGTCCTCACTGTGATAGAACAGTTCCCCTGTCCTCACTGTGACAGAACAGTTCCCCCGTCCTCACTGTGATAGAACAGTTCCCCCGTCCTCACTGTGATAGAACATTTCCCCCTGTCCTCACTGGTGATAGAACAGCTCCTGTCCTCACTGTGATAGAACAGCTCCTGTCCTCACTGTGCTAGAATAGTTCCCCTGTACTCACTTTGTTAGAACATTTTCCTCTTTCTAACTGTGATAGAACAGTTCCCCTGTCCTCACTGTGATACTATAGTTCCCCTGTCCTCCCTGTGACAGAACAGTTCCCCTGTCCTCACTGTGATAGAACAGTTCCCCCGTCCTCACTGTGACAGAACAGTTCCCCCGTCCTCACTGTGATAGAACAGTTCCCCCTGTCCTCACTGTGACAGAACATTTCCCCCGTTCTCACTGTGATAGAACTGTTCCCCCTGTCCTCACTGTGATAGAACAGTTCCCCCGTCCTAACTGTGACAGAACAGTTCCTGGGTCCTAACTGTGATAGAACAGTTCCCCTGTCCTCCCTGTGATAGAACAGTTCCCCTGTCCTCACTGTGACAGAACAGTTCCCCAGTCCTCACTGCGATAGAACAGTTCCCCTGTCCTCACTGTGACAGAACAGTTCCCCCGTCCTCACTGTGATAGAACAGTTCCCCCGTCCTCACTGTGACAGAACAGTTCCTGGGTCCTAACTGTGATAGAACAGTTCCCCTGTCCTCCCTGTGATAGAACAGTTCCCCCGTCCTCACTGTGATAGAACAGTTCCCCCGTCCTCACTGTGACAGAACAGTTCCCTTGTCCATACTGTGACAGACCAGTTCCCTGGCCACACTGTGATAAAACAGTTCCCCCGTCCTCACTGTGACAGAGCAGTTCCCTTGTCCATACTGTGACAGACCATTTCCCTGGCCACACAGTGATAAAACAGTTCCCCCGTCCTCACTGTGATAGAACTGTTCCCCCTGTCCTTACTGTGATAGAACAGTACCCCAGTCCACACCGTGATAGAACAGTTCCCCCGTCCTCACTGTGATAGAACTGTTTCCCCTGTCCTCACTGTGATAGAACAGTTCCCCCGTCCTCACTGTGATAGAACAGTTCCCCTGTCCTCACTGTGATAGAACAGTTCCCCCGTCCTCACTGTGACAGAACAGTTCCCGTGGCCACACTGTGATAGAACATTTTCCTCTTCCTAACTGTGATAGAACCGTTTTCTTGTCCACACTGTGACAGAACATTTCCTGGGTCCTAACTGTGATAGAACAGTTCCCCCGTCCTCACTGTGATAGAACAGTTCCCCTGTCCTCACTGTGATAGAACTGTTCCCCCTGTCTTCACTGTGATAGAACAGTTCTCCCGTCCTCACTCTGATAGAACTGCTCCTCCTGTCCTCACTGAGAGAACAGTTCCCCGTCCTCACTGTGACAGAACAGTTCCCTTGTCCTCACTGTGACAGAACAGTTCCCCCGTCCTCACTGTGACAGAACAGTTCCCCCGTCCTCACTGTGATAGAACTGTTCCCCCTGTCCTTACTGTGATAGAACAGTTCCCCAGTCCTCACTGTGATAGAACAGTTCCCCCGTCCTCACTGTGACAGAACAGTTTCCCAGTCCTCACTGTGATAGAACAGTTCCCCTGTCCTCACTGTGCTAGAACAGTTCCCCTGTACTCACTGTGATAGAACATTTTCCTCTTTCTAACTGTGATAGAACAGTTCCCCTGTCCTCACTGTGACAGAACAGTTCCTGGGTCCTAACTGTGATAGAACAGTTCCCCTGTCCTCACTGTGATAGAACAGTTCCCCTGTCCTCACTGTGACAGAACAGTTCCCCCGTCCTCACTGTGATAGAACAGTTCCCCTGTCCTCACTGTGACAAAACAGTTCCCCGGTCCTCACTGTGCCAGAACAGTTCCTCTGTACTCACTGTGATAGAACATTTTCCTCTTTCTAACTGTGATAGAACAGTTCCCTTGTCCACACTGTGACAGAACAGATCCCCCGTCCTCACTGTGATAGAACAGTTCCCCTGTCCTCACTGTGACAGAACAGTTCCCCTGTCCTCACTGTGATAGAACAGTTCCCCCGTCTTCACTGTGACAGAACAAATCCCCTGTCCTCACTGTTAAAGAACAGTTAACCCGTCTTCACTGTGATACAACAGTTCCCCCGTCCTCACTGTGACAGAAGATTTTCCTCTTCCTAACTGTGATAGAACCGTTTTCTTGTCCACACTGTGACAGAACATTTCCTGGGTCCTAACTGTGATAGAACAGTTCCCCCGTCCTCACTGTGATAGAACAGTTCCCCTCTCCTCACTGTGATAGAACAGTTACCCTGTCCTCACTGTGACAGAACAGTTCCTGGGTCCTAACTGTGATAGAACAGTTCCCCTGTCCTCCCTGTGATACAACAGTTCCCCTGTCCTCACTGTGACAGAACAGTTCCCCAGTCCTCACTGTGACGGAACAGTTCCCCCGTCCTCACTGTGATTGAACAGCTCCCCCGTCCTCACTGTGACAGAACAGTTCCCCCGTCCTCACTGTGATAGAACTGTTCCCCCTGTCTTCACTGTGATAGAACAGTTCTCCCGTCCTCACTGTGATAGAACTGCTCCCCCTGTCCTCACTGAGAGAACAGTTCCCCGTCCTCACTGTGACAGAACAGTTCCCTTGTCCTCACTGTGACAGAACAGTTCCCCCGTTCTCACTGTGACAGAACATTTCCCCCGTCCTCACTATGATAGAACTGTTCCCCCTGTCCTTACTGTGATAGAACAGTACCCCGGTCCACACCGTGATAGAACAGTTCCCCCGTCCTCACTGTGACAGAACAGTATCTGGGTCCTAAATGTGACAGAAGAGTTCCCCCGTCCTCACTGTGCTAGAACAGTTCCCCTGTACTCACTGTGATAGAACATTTTCCTCTTTCTAACTGTGATAGAACAGTTCCCTTGTCCACACTGTGACAGAACAGTTCCTGGTCCTAACTGTGATAGAACAGTTCCCCTGTCCTCACTGTGATAGAACAGTTCCCCTGTCCTCACTGTGACAGAACAGTTCCCCCGTCCTCACTGTGATAGAACAGTTCCCCTGTCCTCACTGTGACAGAACAGTTCCCCGTCCTCACTGTGATAGAACATTTCCCTCTGTCCTCACTGTGATAGAACAGCTCCTGTCCTCACTGTGCTAGAACAGTTCCCCTGTACTCACTGTGATAGAACATTTTCCTCTTTCTAACTGTGATAGAACAGTTCCCTTGTCCACACTGTGACAGAACATTTCCTGGGTCCTAACTGTGATAGAACAGTTCCCCTGTCCTCACTGTGATAGAACAGTTCCCCTGTCCTCACTGTGACAGAACAGTTCCCCCGTCCTCACTGTGATAGAACAGTTCCCCTGTCCTCACTGTGACAGAACAGTTCCCCCGTCCTCACTGTGATAGAACAGTTCCCCTGTCCTCACTGTGACAAAACAGTTCCCCCGTCCTCACTGTGATAGAACAGTTCCCCGTCTTCACTGTGACAGAATAGTTCCCCTGTCCTCATTGCTATAGAACAGATCCCCCGTCCTCACTGTCACAGAACAGTTCCCCTGTCCTAACTGTGACAGAACAGTTCCTCCGTCCTCACTGTGATAAAACAGTTCCCCCGTCCTCACTGTGATAGAACAGTTCCCCCGTCCTCACTGTGATAGAACATTTCCCCCTGTCCTCACTGTGATAGAACAGTTCCCTGGTCCTCACTGTGCTAGAACAGCTCCTGTCCTCACTGTGACAGAACAGTTCCCCGGCCCTCACTGTGATAGAACATTTTCCTCTTTCTAACTGTGATAGAACAGTTCCCCTGTCCTCACTGTGACAGAACAGTTCCTGGTCCTAACTGTGATAGAACAGTTCCCCTGTCCTCACTGTGACAGAACAGTTCCTGGTCCTCACTGTGACAGAACAGTTCCCCCGTCCTCACTGTGATAGAACAGTTCCCCCGTCCTCACTGTGATAGAACAGTTCCCCCGTCCTCACTGTGATAGAACAGTTCCCCCGTCCTCACTGTGATAGAACAGTTCCCCTGTCCTCACTGTGATAGAACAGTTCCCCTGTCCTCACTGTGATAGAACAGTTCCCCCGTCCTCACTGTGACAGAACAGTTCCCCTGTCCTCACTGTGATAGAACATTTCCCCCGTCCTCACTGTGATAGAACATTTCCCCCTGTCCTCACTGTGATAGAACAGTTCCCTTGCCCATACTTGACAGAAAAATTCCCCTGTCCTCACTGTGACAGAACAGTTCCCCCGTCCTCACTGTGATAGAACAATTCCCCTGTCCTCACTGTGATAGAACTGTTCCCCCTGTCCTCACTGTGATAGAACAGTTCCCCGTCCTCACTGTGACAGAACAGTTCCTGGGTCCTAACTGTGATAGAACATTTCCCCTGTCCTCCCTGTGATAGAACAGTTCCCCCGTCCTCACTGTGATAGAACAGTTCCCCTGTCATCCCTGTGATAGAACAGTTCATGGGTCCTAACTGTGATAGAACAGTTCCCGTCATCCCTGTGATAGAACAGTTCCCCAGTCCTCACTACGATAGAACAGTTCCTCTGTTCTCACTGTGACAGAACAGTTCCCCTGTCCTCACTGTGATACAACAGTTCCCCTGGCCACACTGTGACAGAACAGTTCTCCGGTCCTCACTGCTATAGAACAGTTCCCCCATCCTCTCTTTGAAAGAACAGTTCCCCGGTTCTCACTGTGATACAACAGTTCCCCGTCCTCACTGTGATAGAACAGTTCCCCCGTCCTCACTGTGATAGAACAGTTCCCCGTCCTCACTGTGACAGAACAGTTCCCCAGTACTCACTGTGATAGAACAGTTCCCCAGTCCTCACTGTGACAGAACAGTTCCCCCGTCCTCTCTGGGACAGAAAAGCTCCCCCGTCCTCACTGTGACAAAACATTTCCCCCGTTCTCACTGTGATAGAACAGTTCCCCTCTCCTCACTGTGACAGAATAGTTCCCCCGTCCTCTCTGGGACAGAAAAGTTTCCCCGTCCTCACTGTGACAAAACATTTCCCCCGTTCTCACTGTGATAGAACTGTTCCCCCTGTCCTTACTGTGATAATACAGTTCCCCCGTCCTAACTGTGACAGAACAGTTCCTGGGTCCTAACTGTGATAGAACAGTTCCCCTGTCCTCCCTGTGATAGAACAGTTCCCCCGTCCTCACTGCGATAGAACAGTTCCCCTGTCCTCACTGTGACAGAACACTTCCCCCGTCCTCACTGTGATAGAACAGCTCCCCCGTCCTCACTGTGATAGAACAGTTCCCCCGTCCACACTGTGATAGAACTGCTCCCCATGTCCTCACTGAGAGAACAGTTCCCCGTCCTCACTGTGACAGAACAGTTCCCCCGTCCTCACTGTGACAGAACAGTTCCTGGGTCCTCACTATGATAGAACAGTTCCCCTGTCTTCCCTGTGATAGAACTGTTCCCCCTGTCCTCACTGTCATAGAACAGTTCCCCATCCTCACTGTGACAGAACAGTTCCTGGGTCCTAACTGTGATAGAACATTTCCCCTGTCCTCGCTGTGATAGAACAGTTCCCCCGTCCTCACTGTGATAGAACAGTTCCCCTGTCCTCACTGTGATAGAACAGTTCCTGGGTCCTAACTGTGATAGAACAGTTCCCCTGTCCTCCCTGTGATAGAACAGTTCCCCTGTCCTCACTGTGACAGAACAGTTCCCCGGTCCTCACTGCGATAGAACAGTTCCCCTGTCCTCACTGTGACAGAACAGTTCCACCGTCTTCACTGTGATAGAACAGTTCCCCGTCCTCACTGTGATAGAACAGTTCCCCCGTCCTCACTGTGATAGAACAGTTCCCCGTCCTCACTGTGATAGAACAGTTCCCCTGTCCTCACTGTGATAGAACAGTTCCCCCGTCCTAACTGTGATAGAACAGTTCCCCCGTCCTCACTGTGATAGAACAGTTCCCCAGTCCTCACTACGATAGAACAGTTCCTCTGTCCTCACTGTGACAGAATAGTTCCCCCGTCCTCACTGTGATAGAACAGTTCCCCTGGCCACACTGTGACAGAACAGTTCCCTCGTCCTCACTGTGATAGAACAGTTCCCCCGTCCTCACTGTGACAGAACAGTTCCCCCGTCCTCACTGTGATAGAACAGTTCCCCGTCCTCACTGTGATAGAACAGTTCCCCCGTCCTCACTGTGATAGAACAGTTCCCCCGTCCTCACTGTGACAGAACAGTTCCCCCGTCCTCACTGTGATAGAACAGTTCCCCCGTCCTCACTGTGACAGAACAGTTCCCCCGTCCTCACTGTGACAGAACAGTTCCCCCGTCCTCACTGTGACAGAACAGTTCCCCCGTCCTCACTGTGATAGAACAGTTCCCCTGTCCTCACTGTGACAGAACAGTTCCCCCGTCCTCACTGTGACAGAACAGTTCCCCCGTCCTCACTGTGACAGAACATTTCCCCCGTTCTCACTGTGATAGAACTGTTCCCCCTGTCCTTACTGTGATAATACAGTTCCCCCGTCCTAACTGTGACAGAACAGTTCCTGGGTCCTAACTGTGATAGAACAGTTCCCCTGTCCTCCCTGTGATAGAACAGTTCCCCCGTCCTCACTGTGATAGAACAGTTCCCCTGTCCTCACTGTGACAGAACAGTTCCCCCGTCCTCACTGTGATAGAACAGTTCCCCCGTCCTCACTGTGATAGAACAGTTCCCCCGTCCTCACTGTGATAGAACAGTTCCCCTGTCCTCACTGAGAGAACAGTTCCCCGTCCTCACTGTGACAGAACAGTTCCCCCGTCCTCACTGTGACAGAACAGTTCCTGGGTCCTATCTATGATAGAACAGTTCCCCTGTCTTCCCTGTGATAGAACTGTTCCCCCTGTCCTCACTGTCATAGAACAGTTCCCCATCCTCACTGTGACAGAACAGTTCCTGGGTCCTAACTGTGATAGAACATTTCCCCTGTCCTCGCTGTGATAGAACAGTTCCCCCGTCCTCACTGTGATAGAACAGTTCCCCTGTCATCCCTGTGATAGAACAGTTCCTGGGTCCTAACTGTGATAGAACAGTTCCCCTGTCATCCCTGTGATAGAACAGTTCCACTGTCCTCACTGTGACAGAACAGTTCCCCGGTCCTCACTGTGATAGAACAGTTCCCCCATCCTCACTGTGACAGAACAGTTCCCCGGTCCTCACTGTGATACAACAGTTCCCCGTCCTCACTGTGATAGAACAGTTCCCCCGTCCTCACTGTGATAGAACAATTCCCCTGTCCTCACTGTGATAGAACTGTTCCCCCTGTCCTCACTGTGATAGAACAGTTCCCCGTCCTCACTGTGACAGAACAGTTCCTGGGTCCTAACTGTGATAGAACATTTCCCCTGTCCTCCCTGTGATAGAACAGTTCCCCCGTCCTCACTGTGATAGAACAGTTCCCCTGTCATCCCTGTGATAGAACAGTTCATGGGTCCTAACTGTGATAGAACAGTTCCCGTCATCCCTGTGATAGAACAGTTCCCCAGTCCTCACTACGATAGAACAGTTCCTCTGTTCTCACTGTGACAGAACAGTTCCCCTGTCCTCACTGTGATACAACAGTTCCCCTGGCCACACTGTGACAGAACAGTTCCCCGGTCCTCACTGCTATAGAACAGTTCCCCCATCCTCTCTTTGAAAGAACAGTTCCCCGGTTCTCACTGTGATACAACAGTTCCCCGTCCTCACTGTGATAGAACAGTTCCCCCGTCCTCACTGTGATAGAACAGTTCCCCGTCCTCACTGTGACAGAACAGTTCCCCAGTACTCACTGTGATAGAACAGTTCCCCAGTCCTCACTGTGACAGAACAGTTCCCCCGTCCTCACTGTGACAGAACAGTTCCCCCGTCCTCACTGTGACAGAACAGTTCCCCCGTCCTCACTGTGATAGAACAGTTCCCCTGTCCTCACTGTGACAGAACAGTTCCCCCGTCCTCTCTGTGACAGAAAAGTTCCCCCGTCCTCACTGTGACAGAACATTTCCCCCGTTCTCACTGTGATAGAACTGTTCCCCCTGTCCTCACTGTGATAGAACAGTTCCCCCGTCCTCACTGTGACAGAACAGTTCCTGGGTCCTAACTGTGATAGAACAGTTCCCCTGTCCTCCCTGTGATAGAACAGTTCCCCCGTCCTCACTGTGATAGAACAGTTCCCCTGTCCTCACTGTGACAGAACAGTTCCCCCGTCCTCACTGTGATAGAACAGTTCCCCCGTCCTCACTGTGATAGAACAGTTCCCCCGTCCTCACTGTGATAGAACAGTTCCCCTGTCCTCACTGTGACAGAACAGTTCCCCGTCCTCACTGTGACAGAACAGTTCCCCCGTCCTCACTGTGACAGAACAGTTCCTGGGTCCTATCTATGATAGAACAGTTCCCCTGTCCTCCCTGTGATAGAACTGTTCCCCCTGTCCTCACTGTCATAGAACAGTTCCCCATCCTCACTGTGACAGAACAGTTCCTGGGTCCTAACTGTGATAGAACATTTCCCCTGTCCTCGCTGTGATAGAACAGTTCCCCCGTCCTCACTGTGATAGAACAGTTCCCCTGTCATCCCTGTGATAGAACAGTTCCTGGGTCCTAACTGTGATAGAACAGTTCCCCTGTCCTCCCTGTGATAGAACAGTTCCCCTGTCCTCACTGTGACAGAACAGTTCCCCGGTCCTCACTGTGATAGAACAGTTCCCCCGTCCTCACTGTGACAGAACAGTTCCCCCGTCCTCACTGTGATAGAACAGTTCCCCGTCCTCACTGTGATAGAACAGTTCCCCCGTCCTCACTGTGATAGAACAGTTCCCCGTCCTCACTGTGATAGAACAGTTCCCCTGTCATCCCTGTGATAGAACAGTTCATGGGTCCTAACTGTGATAGAACAGTTCCCGTCATCCCTGTGATAGAACAGTTCCCCAGTCCTCACTGTGATAGAACAGTTCCCCTGTCCTCACTGTGACAGAACAGTTCCCCTGTCCTCACTGTGATAGAACAGTTCCCCTGTCCTCACTGTGACAGAACAGTTCCCCCGTCCTCACTGTGATAGAACAGTTCCCCCATCCTCACTGTGACAGAACAGTTCCCCCGTCCTCACTGTGATAGAACAGTTCCCCCGTCCTCACTGTGATAGAACAGTTCCCCCGTCCTCACTGTGATAGAACAGTTCCCCGTCCTCACTGTGACAGAACAGTTCCCCCGTCCTCACTGTGATAGAACAGTTCCCCTGTCCTCACTGTGACAGAACAGTTCCCCCGTCCTCACTGTGACAGAACAGTTCCCCCGTCCTCACTGTGACAGAACAGTTCCCCCGTCCTCACTGTGATAGAACAGTTCCCCTGTCCTCACTGTGACAGAACAGTTCCCCCGTCCTCACTGTGACAGAACAGTTCCCCCGTCCTCACTGTGACAGAACAGTTCCCCCGTCCTCACTGTGATAGAACTGTTCCCCCTGTCCTCACTGTGATAGAACAGTTCCCCCGTCCTCACTGTGACAGAACAGTTCCTGGGTCCTAACTGTGATAGAACAGTTCCCCTGTCCTCCCTGTGATAGAACAGTTCCCCCGTCCTCACTGTGATAGAACAGTTCCCCCGTCCTCACTGTGACAGAACAGTTCCCCCGTCCTCACTGTGATAGAACAGTTCCCCCGTCCTCACTGTGATAGAACAGTTCCCCCGTCCTCACTGTGATAGAACAGTTCCCCTGTCCTCACTGTGATAGAACAGTTCCCCGTCCTCACTGTGACAGAACAGTTCCCCCGTCCTCACTGTGACAGAACAGTTCCTGGGTCCTCACTGTGATAGAACAGTTCCCCTGTCCTCACGGTGACAGAACAGTTCCCCTGTCCTCACTGTGATAGAACAGTTTCCCCGTCCTCACTGTGACAGAACAGTTCCTGGGTCCTAACTGTGATAGAACAGTTCCCCTGTCCTCACTGTGATAGAACAGTTCCCCCGTCCTCACTGTGATAGAACAGTTCCCCTGTCATCACTGTGATAGAACAGTTCCTGGGTCCTAACTGTGATAGAACAGTTCCCCTGTCCTCCCTGTGATAGAACAGTTCCCCTGTCCTCACTGTGACAGAACAGTTCCCCGGTCCTCACTGTGATAGAACAGTTCCCCCATCCTCACTGTGATAGAACAGTTCCCCCGTCCTCACTGTGATAGAACAGTTCCCCGTCCTCACTGTGATAGAACAGTTCCCCCGTCCTCACTGTGATAGAACAGTTCCCCGTCCTCACTGTGATAGAACTGTTCCCCCGTCCTCACTGTGATAGAACAGTTCCCCGTCCTCACTGTGATAGAACAGTTCCCCGTCCTCACTGTGACAGAACAGTTCCCCCGTCCTCACTGTGATAGAACAGTTCCCCCGTCCTCACTGTGATAGAACAGTTCCCCTGTCCTCACTGTGACAGAACAGTTCCCCAGTCCTCACTGCGATAGAACAGTTCCCCTGTCCTCACTGTGACAGAACAGTTCCCCCGTCCTCACTGTGATAGAACAGTTCCCCCGTCCTCACTGTGATAGAACAGTTCCCCCGTCCTCACTGTGACAGAACAGTTCCTGGGTCCTAACTGTGATAGAACAGTTCCCCTGTCCTCCCTGTGATAGAACAGTTCCCCCGTCCTCACTGTGATAGAACAGTTCCCCCGTCCTCACTGTGATAGAACTGTTCCCCCTGTCCTCACTGTGATAGAACAGTTCCCCGTCCTCACTGTGACAGAACAGTTCCCTTGTCCACACTGTGACAGAACAGTTCCCCCGTCCTCACTGTGACAGAACAGTTCCTGGGTCCTATCTATGATAGAACTGTTCCCCTGTCCTCCCTGTGATAGAACAGTTCCCCCGTCCTCACTGTGATAGAACAGTTCCCCTGTCCTCACTGTGATAGAACAGTTCCCCCGTCCTCACTGTGATAAAACAGTTCCCCTGTCCTCACTGTGATAGAACAGTTCCCCCGTCCTCACTGTGATAAAACAGTTCCCCTGTCCTCCCTGTGATAGAACAGTTCCCCCGTCCTCACTGTGACAGAACAGTTCCCTGGCCACACTGTGATAAAACAGTTCCCCTGTCCTCACTGTGCTAGAACAGTTCTCCTGTCCTCACTGTGCTCGAACAGTTCCCCTGTACTCACTGTGATAGAACATTTTCCTCTTTCTCACTGTGATAGAACAGTTCCACTGTCCACACCGTGATAGAACAGTTCCCCAGTCCTCACTGCGATAGAACAGTTCACTGTCCTCACTGTGATACAACAGTTACCCTGTCCTCACTGTGACAGAACAGTTCCTGGGTCCGAACTGTGATAGAACAGTTCCCCGTACTCACTGTGATAGAACAGTTCCCCCGTCCTCACTGTGATAGAACAGTTCCCCGTCCTCACTGTGATAGAACAGTACCCCCGTCCTCACTGTGATAGAACAGTTCCCCGTCCTCACTGTGATAGAACAGTTCCCCGTCCTCACTGTGACAGAGCAGTTCCCCAGTCCTCACTGTGATTGAACAGTTCACCAGTCCTCACTGTGATAGAACAGTTCCCCTGTCCTCACTGTGACAGAGCAATTCCCCCGTCCTCTCTGGGACAGAAAAGTTCCCCCGTCCTCACTGTGACAGAACATTTCCCCCGTTCTCACTGTGATAGAACTGTTCCCCCTGTCCTTACTGTGATAATACAGTTCCCCCGTCCTAACTGTGACAGAACAGTTCCTGGGTCCTAACTGTGATAGAACAGTTCCCCTGTCCTCCCTGTGATAGAACAGTTCCCCCGTCTCCTCACTGTGACAGAATAGTTCCCCCGTCCTCACTGTGATAGAACAGCTCCCCCGTCCTCACTGTGATAGAACAGTTCCCCCGTCCTCACTGTGATAGAACTGCTCCCCCTGTCCTCACTGAGAGAACAGTTCCCCGTCCTCACTGTGACAGAACAGTTCCCTTGTCCACACTGTGACAGAACAGTTCCCCCGTCCTCACTGTGATAGAACTGCTCCCCCTGTCCTCACTGAGAGAACAGTTCCCCGTCCTCACTGTGACAGAACAGTTCCCTTGTCCACACTGTGACAGAACAGTTCCCCCGTCCTCACTGTGACAGAACAGTTCCTGGGTCCTATCTATGATAGAACAGTTCCCCTGTCCTCCCTGTGATAGAACAGTTCCCCCGTCCTCACTGTGATAGAACATTTTCCTCTTTCTAACTGTGATAGATCAGTTCCCCTGTCCTCACTGTGATAGAACAGTTCCCCTGTCCTCACTGTGATAGAACAGTTCCCCCGTCCTCACTGTGATAGAACAGTTCCCCTGTCCTCCCTGTGATAGAACAGTTCCCCCGTCCTCACTGTGATAGAACAGTTCCCCTGTCCTCACTGTGATAGAACAGTTCCCCCGTCCTCACTGTGACAGAACAGTTCCCTGGCCACACTGTGATAAAACAGTTCCCCTGTCCTCACTGTGCTAGAACAACTCCTGTCCTCACTGTGCTCGAACAGTTCCCCTGTACTCACTGTGATAGAACATTTTCCTCTTTCTCACTGTGATAGAACAGTTCCACTGTCCACACCGTGATAGAACAGTTCCCCAGTCCTCACTGCGATAGAACAGTTCACTGTCCTCACTGTGATACAACAGTTACCCTGTCCTCACTGTGACAGAACAGTTCCTGGGTCCGAACTGTGATAGAACAGTTCCCCGTACTCACTGTGATAGAACAGTTCCCCCGTCCTCACTGTGATAGAACAGTTTCCCGTCCTCACTGTGATAGAACAGTACCCCCGTCCTCACTGTGATAGAACAGTTCCCCGTCCTCACTGTGATAGAACAGTTCCCCGTCCTCACTGTGACAGAACAGTTCCCCCGTCCTCACTGTGATTGAACAGTTCACCCGTCCTCACTGTGATAGAACAGTTCCCCTGTCCTCACTGTGACAGAACAGTTCCCCCGTCCTCACTGTGACAGAACAGTTCCCCCGTCCTCACTGTGACAGAACAGTTCCCCCGTCCTCACTGTGATAGAACAGTTCCCCCTGTCCTCACTGTGATAGAACAGTTCCCCCGTCCTAACTGTGACAGAACAGTTCCTGGGTCCTAACTGTGATAGAACAGTTCCCCTGTCCTCCCTGTGATAGAACAGTTCCCCCGTCTCCTCACTGTGACAGAATAGTTCCCCCGTCCTCACTGTGATAGAACAGCTCCCCCGTCCTCACTGTGATAGAACAGTTCCCCCGTCCTCACTGTGATAGAACTGCTCCCCCTGTCCTCACTGAGAGAACAGTTCCCCGTCCTCACTGTGACAGAACAGTTCCCTTGTCCACACTGTGACAGAACAGTTCCCCCGTCCTCACTGTGATAGAACAGTTCCCCGTCCTCACTGTGACAGAACAGTTCCCCAGTCCTCACTGTGATAGAACAGTTCACCAGTCCTCACTGTGATAGAACAGTTCCCCTGTCCTCACTGTGACAGAACAGTTCCCCAGTCCTCTCTGGGACAGAAAAGCTCCCCCGTCCTCACTGTGACAGAACATGTCCCCCGTTCTCACTGTGATAGAACTGTTCCCCCTGTCCTTACTGTGATAGTACAGTTCCCCCGTCCTAACTGTGACAGAACAGTTCCTGGGTCCTAACTGTGATAGAACAGTTCCCCTGTCCTCCCTGTGATAGAACAGTTCCCCCGTCTCCTCACTGTGATAGAACAGTTCCCCCGTCCTCACTGTGATAGAACTGCTCCCCCTGTCCTCACTGAGAGAACAGTTCCCCGTCCTCACTGTGACAGAACAGTTCCCTTGTCCACACTGTGACAGAACAGTTCCCCCGTCCTCACTGTGACAGAACAGTTCCTGGGTCCTATCTATGATAGAACAGTTCCCCTGTCCTCCCTGTGATAGAACAGTTCCCCCGTCCTCACTGTGATAGAACATTTTCCTCTTTCTCACTGTGATAGAACAGTTCCCCTGTCCTCACTGTGATAGAACAGTTCCCCTGTCCTCACTGTGATAGAACAGTTCCCCCGTCCTCACTGTGATAGAACAGTTCCCCTGTCCTCACTGTGATAGAACAGTTCCCCCGTCCTCACTGTGATAAAACAGTTCCCCTGTCCTCACTGTGATAGAACAGTTCCCCCGTCCTCACTGTGACAGAACAGTTCCCCTGGCCTCACTGTGATAGAACAGTTCCCCCGTCCTCACTGTGACAGAACAGTTCCCCTGTCCTCAGTGTGCTAGAACCGTTCCCCTGTACTCACTGTGACAGAACATTTTCCTCTTTCTCACTGTGATAGAACAGTTCCACTGTCCACACCGTGATAGAACAGTTCCCCAGTCCTCACTGCGATAGAACAGTTCACTGTCCTCACTGTGATACAACAGTTACCCTGTCCTCACTGTGACAGAACAGTTCCTGGGTCCGAACTGTGATAGAACAGTTCCCCGTACTCACTGTGATAGAACAGTTCCCCCGTCCTCACTGTGATAGAACAGTTTCCCGTCCTCACTGTGATAGAACAGTACCCCCGTCCTCACTGTGATAGAACAGTTCCCCGTCCTCACTGTGATAGAACAGTTCCCCGTCCTCACTGTGACAGAGCAGTTCCCCAGTCCTCACTGTGATAGAACAGTTCCCCCGTCCTCACTGTGATAGAACAGTTCCCCTGTCCTCACTGTGACAGAACAGTTCCCCCGTCCTCACTGTGACAGAACAGTTCCCCCGTCCTCACTGTGACAGAACAGTTCCCCCGTCCTCACTGTGATAGAACAGTTCCCCCGTCCTCACTGTGATAGAACAGTTCCCCCGTCCTCACTGTGACAGAACAGTTCCTGGGTCCTAACTGTGATAGAACAGTTCCCCTGTCCTCACTGTGATAGAACAGTTCCCCCGTCCTCACTGTGACAGAACAGTTCCCCCGTCCTCACTGTGATAGAACAGTTCCCCCGTCCTCACTGTGATAGAACAGTTCCCCCGTCCTCACTGTGATAGAACAGTTCCCCTGTCCTCACTGTGATAGAACAGTTCCCCGTCCTCACTGTGACAGAACAGTTCCCCTGTCCTCCCTGTGACAGAACAGTTCCCCCGTCCTCACTGTGACAGAACAGTTCCTGGGTCCTAACTGTGATAGAACAGTTCCCCTGTCCTCACTGTGATAGAACAGTTCCCCCGTCCTCACTGTGATAGAACAGTTCCCCTGTCCTCACTGTGATAGAACAGTTCCCCCGTCCTCACTGTGATAGAACAGTTCCCCTGTCCTCACTGTGATAGAACAGTTCCCCCGTCCTCACTGTGATAGAACAGTTCCCCTGTCCTCACTGTGATAGAACAGTTCCCCCGTCCTCACTGTGACAGAACAGTTCCCTGTCCTCACTGTGATAGAACAGTTCCCCCGTCCTCACTGTGATAGAACAGTTCCCCGTCCTCACTGTGATAGAACAGGAACAGTTCCCCCGTCCTCACTGTGATAGAACATTTTCCTCTTTCTCACTGTGATAGAACAGTTCCCCTGTCCTCACTGTGATAGAACAGTTCCCCAGTCCTCACTGTGATAGAACAGTTCCCCTGTCCTCACTGTGATAGAACAGTTACCCTGTCCTCACTGTGACAGAACAGTTCCTGGGTCCGAACTGTGATAGAACAGTTCCCCGTACTCACTGTGATAGAACAGTTCCCCCGTCCTCACTGTGATAGAACAGTTCCCCGTCCTCACTGTGATAGAACAGTTCCCCCGTCCTCACTGTGACAGAACAGTTCCCCCGTCCTCACTGTGATAGAACAGTTCCCCGTCCTCACTGTGACAGAACAGTTCCCCAGTCCTCACTGTGATAGAACAGTTCCCCCGTCCTCACTGTGATAGAACAGTTCCCCTGTCCTCACTGTGACAGAACAGTTCCCCTGTCCTCACTGTGACAGAACAGTTCCCCCGTCCTCACTGTGACAGAACAGTTCCCCCGTCCTCACTGTGATAGAACTGTTCCCCCTGTCCTTACTGTGATAATACAGTTCCCCCGTCCTAACTGTGACAGAACAGTTCCTGGGTCCTAACTGTGATAGAACAGTTCCCCTGTCCTCCCTGTGATAGAACAGTTCCCCCGTCCTCACTGTGACAGAACAGTTCCCCCGTCCTCACTGTGATAGAACAGTTCCCCCGTCCTCACTGTGATAGAACAGTTCCCCGTCCTCACTGTGACAGAACAGTTCCCCTGTCCTCACTGTGACAGAACAGTTCCCCCGTCCTCACTGTGATAGAACAGTTCCCCGTCCTCACTGTGACAGAACAGTTCCCCAGTCCTCACTGTGATAGAACAGTTCCCCCGTCCTCACTGTGATAGAACAGTTCCCCTGTCCTCACTGTGACAGAACAGTTCCCCAGTCCTCACTACGATAGAACAGTTCCCCTGTTCTCACTGTGACAGAACATTTCCCCCGTTCTCACTGTGATAGAACAGTTCCCCCTGTCCTCACTGTGATAGAACAGTTCCCCCGTCCTCACTGTGACAGAACAGTTCCCTGGTCCTCACTGTGATAGAACAGTTCCCCTGTCCTCCCTGTGATAGAACAGTTCCCCCGTCCTCACTGTGATAGAACAGTTCCCCCGTCCTCACTGTGATAGAACTGTTCCCCCTGTCCTCACTGTGATAGAACAGTTCCCCGTCCTCACTGTGACAGAACAGTTCCCTTGTCCTCACTGTGACAGAACAGTTCCCCCGTCCTCACTGTGACAGAACAGTTCCTGGGTCCTAACTGTGATAGAACAGTTCCCCTGTCCTCACTGTGATAGAACAGTTCCCCTGTCCTCACTGTGATAGAACAGTTCCCCCGTCCTCACTGTGATAGAACAGTTCCCCTGTCCTCCCTGTGATAGAACAGTTCCCCCGTCCTCACTGTGATAGAACAGTTCCCCTGTCCTCACTGTGATAGAACAGTTCCCCCGTCCTCACTGTGACAGAACAGTTCCCTGTCCTCACTGTGATACAACAGTTACCCTGTCCTCACTGTGACAGAACAGTTCCCCTGTCCTCACTGTGACAGAACAGTTCCCCTGTCCTCACTGTGATAGAACATTTCCCCTGTCCTCACTGTGATAAAGCAGTTCCACTGTCCACACCGTGATAGAACAGTTTCCCAGTCCTCACTGCGATAGAACAGTTCCCTGTCCTCACTGTGATACAACAGTTACCCTGTCCTCACTGTGACAGAACAGTTCCTGGGTCCGAACTGTGATAGAACAGTTCCCCGTACTTACTGTGATAGAACAGTTCCCCCGTCCTCACTGTGATAGAACAGTTTCCCGTCCTCACTGTGATAGAACAGTACCCCCGTCCTCACTGTGATAGAACAGTTCCCCGTCCTCACTGTGATAGAACAGTTCCCCGTCCTCACTGTGACAGAACAGTTCCCCCGTCCTCACTGTGATAGAACAGTTCCCCCGTCCTCACTGTGATAGAACAGTTCCCCTGTCCTCACTGTGACAGAGCAATTCCCCCGTCCTCTCTGGGACAGAAAAGTTCCCTTGTCCACACTGTGACAGAACAGTTCCCCGTCCTCACTGTGATAGAACTGCTCCCCCTGTCCTCACTGAGAGAACAGTTCCCCGTCCTCACTGTGACAGAACAGTTCCCTTGTCCACACTGTGATAGAACAGTTCCCCCGTCCTCACTGTGACAGAACAGTTCCTGGGTCCTAACTGTGATAGAACAGTTCCCCTGTCCTAACTGTGATAGAACAGTTCCCCCGTCCTCACTGTGATAGAACATTTCCCCTGTCCTCACTGTGATAGAACAGTTCCCCTGTCCTCACTGTGATAGAACAGTTCCCCCGTCCTCACTGTGATAGAACAGTTCCCCTGTCCTCACTGTGATAGAACAGTTCCCCCGTCCTCACTGTGACAGAACAGTTCCCTGTCCTCACTGTGATACAACAGTTACCCTGTCCTCACTGTGACAGAACAGTTCCTGGGTCCTAACTGTGATAGAACAGTTCCCCTGTCCTCACTGTGATAGAACAGTTCCCCCGTCCTCACTGTGACAGAACAGTTCCCCTGTCCTCACTGTGACAGAACAGTTCCCCTGTCCTCACTGTGACAGAACAGTTCCCCCGTCCTCACTGTGACAGAACAGTTCCCCCGTCCTCACTGTGATAGAACAGTTCCCCTGGCCACACTGTGACAGAACAGTTCCCTCGTCCTCACTGTGATAGAACAGTTCCCCCGTCCTCACTGTGATAGAACAGTTCCCCCGTCCTCACTGTGACAGAACAGTTCCCTTGTCCATACTGTGACAGACCAGTTCCCTGGCCACACTGTGATAAAACAGTTCCCCCGTCCTCACTGTGATAGAACAGTTCCCCCGTCCTCACTGTGATAGAACAGTTCCCCCGTCCTCACTGTGATAGAACAGTTCCCCCGTCCTCACTGTGACAGAACAGTTCCCCCGTCCTCACTGTGACAGAACAGTTCCCCCGTCCTCACTGTGATAGAACAGTTCCCCTGTCCTCACTGTGACAGAACAGTTCCCCCGTCCTCACTGTGATAGAACTGTTCCCCCTGTCCTCACTGTGATAGAACAGTTCCCCGTCCTCACTGTGACAGAACAGTTCCCCCGTCCTCACTGTGACAGAACAGTTCCCCCGTCCTCACTGTGATAGAACAGTTCCCCGTCCTCACTGTGACAGAACAGTTCCCCCGTCCTCACTGTGATAGAACAGTTCCCCTGTCCTCACTGTGATAGAACAGTTCCCCTGTCCTCACTGTGACAGAACAGTTCCCCTGTCCTCACTGTGACAGAACAGTTCCCCCGTCCTCACTGTGACAGAACAGTTCCCCCGTCCTCACTGTGATAGAACAGTTCCCCTGTCCTCACTGTGATAGAACAGTTCCCCCGTCCTCACTGTGACAGAACAGTTCCTGGGTCCTAACTGTGATAGAACAGTTCCCCTGTCCTCACTGTGATAGAACAGTTCCCCCGTCCTCACTGTGATAGAACAGTTCCCCCGTCCTCACTGTGATAGAACAGTTCCCCCTGTCCTCCCTGTGATAGAACAGTTCCCCGTCCTCACTGTGACAGAACAGTTCCCCTGTCCTCACTGTGACAGAACAGTTCCCCCGTCCTCACTGTGACAGAACAGTTCCTGGGTCCTATCTATGATAGAACAGTTCCCCTGTCCTCCCTGTGATAGAACAGTTCCCCCGTCCTCACTGTGATAGAACATTTTCCTCTTTCTAACTGTGATAGATCAGTTCCCCTGTCCTCACTGTGATAAAACAGTTCCCCTGTCCTCACTGTGATAGAACAGTTCCCCCGTCCTCACTGTGATAGAACAGTTCCCCTGTCCTCACTGTGATAGAACAGTTCCCCCGTCCTCACTGTGACAGAACAGTTCCCCTGTCCTCACTGTGATAGAACAGTTCCCCCGTCCTCACTGTGACAGAACAGTTCCCCCTGTCCTCACTGTGATAGAACAGTTCCCCTGTCCTCACTGTGATAGAACAGTTCCCCGTCCTCACTGTGATAGAACAGTTCCCCCGTCCTCACTGTGATAGAACATTTTCCCCGTCCTCACTGTGATACAACAGTTCCCCTGTCCTCATTGTGATAGAACAGTTCCCCAGTCCTCACTGTGATAGAACAGTTCCCCCGTCCTCACTGTGATAGAACAGTTCCCCTGTCCACACTGTGACAGAACAGTTCCTGGGTCCTAACTGTGATAGAACAGTTCCCCCGTCCTCACTGTGATAGAACAGTTCCCCCGTCCTCACTGTGATAGAACAGTTCCCCGTCCTCACTGTGATAGAACAGTTCCCCCGTCCTCACTGTGATAGAACAGTTCCCCGTCCTCACTGTGATAGAACAGTTCCCCTGTCCTCACTGTGACAGAACAGTTCCCCAGTCCTCACTGTGATAGAACAGTTCCCCCGTCCTCACTGTGATAGAACAGTTCCCCTGTCCTCACTGTGACAGAACAGTTCCCCCGTCCTCACTGTGACAGAACAGTTCCCCCGTCCTCACTGTGACAGAACAGTTCCCCCGTCCTCACTGTGATAGAACTGTTCCCCCTGTCCTCACTGTGATAGAACAGTTCCCCCGTCCTAACTGTGACAGAACAGTTCCTGGGTCCTAACTGTGATAGAACAGTTCCCCTGTCCTCACTGTGATAGAACAGTTCCCCCGTCCTCACTGTGACAGAACAGTTCCCCCGTCCTCACTGTGATAGAACAGTTCCCCCGTCCTCACTGTGATAGAACAGTTCCCCCGTCCTCACTGTGATAGAACAGTTCCCCCTGTCCTCACTGTGATAGAACAGTTCCCCGTCCTCACTGTGACAGAACAGTTCCCCGTCCTCACTGTGACAGAACAGTTCCCCCGTCCTCACTGTGATAGAACAGTTCCCCCGTCCTCACTGTGACAGAACAGTTCCCCCGTCCTCACTGTGATAGAACAGTTCCCCCGTCCTCACTGTGATAGAACAGTTCCCCTGTCCTCACTGTGACAGAACAGTTCCCCTGTCCTCACTGTGACAGAACAGTTCCCCAGTCCTCTCTGTGACAGAAAAGTTCCCCCGTCCTCACTGTGACAGAACATTTCCCCCGTTCTCACTGTGATAGAACTGTTCCCCCTGTCCTCACTGTGATAGAACAGTTCCCCCGTCCTCACTGTGACAGAACAGTTCCCCCGTCCTCACTGTGATAGAACAGTTCCCCTGTCCTCACTGTGATAGAACAGTTCCCCCGTCCTCACTGTGATAGAACAGTTCCCCCGTCCTCACTGTGATAGAACAGTTCCCCTGTCCTCACTGTGATAGAACAGTTCCCCCGTCCTCACTGTGACAGAACAGTTCCCTTGTCCTCACTGTGACAGAACAGTTCCCCCGTCCTCACTGTGACAGAACAGTTCCTGGGTCCTCACTGTGATAGAACAGTTCCCCTGTCCTCACTGTGATAGAACAGTTCCCCCGTCCTCACTGTGATAGAACAGTTCCCCTGTCCTCACTGTGATAGAACAGTTCCCCCGTCCTCACTGTGATAGAACAGTTCCCCTGTCCTCACTGTGACAGAACAGTTCCCCCGTCCTCACTGTGATAGAACAGTTCCCCTGTCCTCACTGTGACAGAACAGTTCCCTGGCCACACTGTGATAAAACAGTTCCCCTGTCCTCACTGTGACAGAACAGTTCCCCCGTCCTCACTGTGATAGAACAGTTCCCCCGTCCTCACTGTGATAGAACAGTTCCCCTGTCCTCACTGTGATAGAACAGTTCCCCTGTCCTCACTGTGACAGAACAGTTCCCCAGTCCTCACTGCGATAGAACAGTTCCCCTGTCCTCACTGTGATAGAACAGTTCCCCTGTCCTCACTGTGACAGAACAGTTCCTGGGTCCGAACTGTGATAGAACAGTTCCCCGTACTCACTGTGATAGAACAGTTCCCCCGTCCTCACTGTGATAGAACAGTTTCCCGTCCTCACTGTGATAGAACAGTTCCCCCGTCCTCACTGTGATAGAACAGTTCCCCGTCCTCACTGTGATAGAACAGTTCCCCCGTCCTCACTGTGATAGAACAGTTCCCCTGTCCACACTGTGACAGAACAGTTCCCCTGTCCTCACTGTGACAGAACAGTTCCCCCGTCCTCACTGTGACAGAACAGTTCCCCCGTCCTCACTGTGACAGAACAGTTCCCCCGTCCTCACTGTGATAGAACAGTTCCCCCGTCCTAACTGTGACAGAACAGTTCCTGGGTCCTAACTGTGATAGAACAGTTCCCCTGTCCTCACTGTGATAGAACAGTTCCCCCTGTCCTCACTGTGATAGAACAGTTCCCCCGTCCTCACTGTGATAGAACAGTTCCCCTGTCCTCACTGTGATAGAACAGTTCCCCGTCCTCACTGTGACAGAACAGTTCCCCTGTCCTCACTGTGACAGAACAGTTCCCCCGTCCTCACTGTGACAGAACAGTTCCTGGGTCCTAACTGTGATAGAACAGTTCCCCTGTCCTCACTGTGATAGAACAGTTCCCCCGTCCTCACTGTGATAGAACAGTTCCCCTGTCCTCACTGTGATAGAACAGTTCCCCCGTCCTCACTGTGATAGAACAGTTCCCCTGTCCTCACTGTGATAGAACAGTTCCCCCGTCCTCACTGTGATAGAACAGTTCCCCTGTCCTCCCTGTGATAGAACAGTTCCCCCGTCCTCACTGTGACAGACCAGTTCCCTGGCCACACTGTGATAAAACAGTTCCCCCGTCCTCACTGTGATAGAACAGTTCCCCCGTCCTCACTGTGATAGAACAGTTCCCCCGTCCTCACTGTGATAGAACAGTTCCCCCGTCCTCACTGTGATAGAACAGTTCCCCTGTCCTCACTGTGATAGAACAGTTCCCCAGTCCTCACTGTGATAGAACAGTTCCCCTGTCCTCACTGTGATAGAACAGTTCCCCTGTCCTCACTGTGACAGAACAGTTCCTGGGTCCGAACTGTGATAGAACAGTTCCCCGTACTCACTGTGATAGAACAGTTCCCCCGTCCTCACTGTGATAGAACAGTTCCCCGTCCTCACTGTGATAGAACAGTTCCCCCGTCCTCACTGTGATAGAACAGTTCCCCGTCCTCACTGTGATAGAACAGTTCCCCCGTCCTCACTGTGACAGAACAGTTCCCCCGTCCTCACTGTGATAGAACAGTTCCCCCGTCCTCACTGTGATAGAACAGTTCCCCTGTCCTCACTGTGACAGAACAGTTCCCCCGTCCTCACTGTGACAGAACAGTTCCCCCGTCCTCACTGTGACAGAACAGTTCCCCCGTCCTCACTGTGATAGAACAGTTCCCCCTGTCCTCACTGTGAGAGAACAGTTCCCCGTCCTCACTGTGACAGAACAGTTCCCCCGTCCTCACTGTGACAGAACAGTTCCCCCGTCCTCACTGTGACAGAACAGTTCCTGGGTCCTATCTGTGATAGAACAGTTCCCCTGTCCTCCCTGTGATAGAACAGTTCCCCCGTCCTCACTGTGATAGAACATTTTCCTCGTCCTCACTGTGATAGAACAGTTCCCCTGTCCTCACTGTGATAGAACAGTTCCCCCGTCCTCACTGTGATAAAACAGTTCCCCTGTCCTCCCTGTGATAGAACAGTTCCCCCGTCCTCACTGTGACAGAACAGTTCCTGGTCCTAACTGTGATAGAACAGTTCCCCTGTCCACACCGTGATAGAACAGTTTCCCCGTCCTCACTGTGATAGAACAGTTCCCCTGTCCTCACTGTGATAGAACAGTTCCCCTGTCCTCACTGTGACAGAACAGTTCCTGGGTCCTAACTGTGATAGAACAGTTCCCCCGTCCTCACTGTGATAGAACAGTTCCCCCGTCCTCACTGTGACAGAACAGTTCCCTTGTCCATACTGTGACAGAACAATTCCCCTGTCCTCACTGTGACAGAACAGTTCCCCCGTCCTCACTGTGACAGAACAGTTCCGTCGTCCTCACTGTGATAGAACAGTTCCCCTGTCCTCACTGTGACAGAACAGTTCCCCCGTCCTCACTGTGATAGAACAGTTCCCCCGTCCTCACTGTGATAGAACAGTTCCCCCGTCCTCAACGTGACAGAACAGTTCCCCGGTCCTCACTGTAATAGAACAGTTCCCCTGTCCTCACTGTGATATTACAGTTACCCCGTCCTCACTGTGACAGAACAGTTCCCCTGTCCTCACTGTGACAGAACAGTTCCCCCGTCCTCACTGTGATAGAACAGTTCCCCCGTCCTCACTGTGACAGAACAGTTCCCCCGTCCTCACTGTGATAGAACTGTTCCCCCTGTCCTTACTGTGATAGAACAGTACCCCAGTCCACACCGTGATAGAACAGTTCCCCCGTCCTCACTGTGATAGAACAGTTCCCCTGTCCTCACTGTGACAGAACAGTTCCCCGTCCTCACTGTGACAGAACAGTTCCCCTGTCCTCACTGTGATAGAACAGTTCCCCCGTCCTCACTGTGACAGAACAGTTCCTGGGTCCTCACTGTGATAGAACAGTTCCCCTGTCCTCCTGTGATAGAACAGTTCCCCCGTCCTCACTGTGATAGAACAGTTCCCCTGTCCTCACTGTGATAGAACAGTTCCCCCGTCCTCACTGTGATAGAACAGTTCCCCCGTCCTCACTGTGATAGAACAGTTCCCCCGTCCTCACTGTGATAGAACAGTTCCCCTGTCCTCACTGTGATAGAACAGTTCCCCCGTCCTCACTGTGACAGAACAGTTCCCCTGTCCTCACTGTGATAGAACAGTTCCCCTGTCCTCACTGTGACAGAACAGTTCCCCTGTCCTCACTGTGCTAGAACAGTTCCCCTGTCCACACTGTGATAGAACATTTTCCTCTTTCTTACTGTGATAGAACAGTTCCACTGTCCACACTGTGATAGAACAGTTCCCCAGTCCTCACTGCGATACAACAGTTACCCTGTCCTCACTGTGACAGAACAGTTCCTGGGTCCGAACTGTGATAGAACAGTTCCCCGTACTCACTGTGATAGAACAGTTCCCCCGTCCTCACTGTGATAGAACAGTTCCCCTGTCCTCACTGTGATAGAACAGTTCCCCCGTCCTCACTGTGATAGAACAGTTCCCCCGTCCTCACTGTGATAGAACAGTTCCCCTGTCCTCACTGTGACAGAACAGTTCCCCTGTCCTCACTGTGATAGAACAGTTCCCCTGTCCTCACTGTGATAGAACAGTTCCCCTGTCCTCACTGTGACAGAACAGTTCCCCCGTCCTCACTGTGACAGAACAGTTCCCCCGTCCTCACTGTGACAGAACAGTTCCCCCGTCCTCACTGTGATAGAACTGTTCCCCCTGTCTTCACTGTGATAGAACAGTTCCCCCGTCCTCACTGTGACAGAACAGTTCCCCGGTCCTCACTGTAATAGAACAGTTCCCCTGTCCTCACTGTGATAGAACAGTTCCCCCGTCCTCACTGTGACAGAACAGTTCCCCCGTCCTCACTGTGATAGAACAGTTCCCCCGTCCTCACTGTGATAGAACAGTTCCCCCGTCCTCACTGTGATAGAACTGTTCCCCCTGTCCTCACTGTGATAGAACAGTTCCCCGTCCTCACTGTGACAGAACAGTTCCCCCGTCCTCACTGTGACAGAACAGTTCCCCCGTCCTCACTGTGATAGAACAGTTCCCCCGTCCTCACTGTGACAGAACAGTTCCCCCGTCCTCACTGTGATAGAACAGTTCCCCCGTCCTCACTGTGATAGAACAGTTCCCCTGTCCTCACTGTGACAGAACAGTTCCCCCGTCCTCACTGTGACAGAACAGTTCCCCCGTCCTCACTGTGACAGAACAGTTCCCCCGTCCTCACTGTGATAGAACTGTTCCCCCTGTCCTTACTGTGATAGAACAGTTCCCCCGTCCTCACTGTGACAGAACAGTTCCCCCGTCCTCACTGTGATAGAACAGTTCCCCCGTCCTCACTGTGATAGAACAGTTCCCCCGTCCTCACTGTGATAGAACATTTTCCTCTTTCTAACTGTGATAGATCAGTTCCCCTGTCCTCCCTGTGATAGAACAGTTCCCCCGTCCTCACTGTGATAAAACAGTTCCCCTGTCCTCACTGTGATAGAACAGTTCCCCCGTCCTCACTGTGACAGAACAGTTCCCCCGTCCTCACTGTGACAGAACAGTTCCCCTGTCCTCACTGTGATAGAACAGTTCCCCCGTCCTCACTGTGATAGAACAGTTCCCTGTCCTCACTGTGATACAACAGTTACCCTGTCCTCACTGTGGCAGAACGGTTCCTGGGTCCTAACTGTGATAGAACAGTTCCCCTGTCCTCCCAGTGATAGAACATTTCCCCCGTCCTCACTGTGACAGAACAGTTCCCCTGTCCTCACTGTGAGAGAACAGTTCCCCCTGTCCTCACTGTGACAGAACAGTTCCCCTGTCCTCACTGTGACAGAACAGTTCCCCCGTCCTCACTGTGATAGAACAGTTCCCCTGTCCTCACTGTGACAGAACAGTTCCCCCGTCCTCACTGTGATAGAACAGTTCCCCCGTCCTCACTGTGATAGAACAGTTCCCCCGTCCTCACTGTGACAGAACAGTTCCCCCGTCCTCACTGTGATAGATCTGTTCCCCCTGTCTTCACTGTGATAGAACAGTACCCCCGTCCTCACTGTGACAGAACAGTTCCCCGGTCCTCACTGTGACAGAACAGTTCCCCAGTCCTCACTGCGATAGAACAGTTCCCCTGTCCTCACTGTGACAGAACATTTCCCCCGTCCTCACTGTGATAGAACAGTTCCCCCTGTCCTCACTGTGATAGAACAGTTCCCCAGTCCACACTGTGATAGAACAGTTCCCCCGTCCTCACTGTGATAGAACTGCTCCCCCTGTCCTCACTGAGAGAACAGTTCCCCGTCCTCACTGTGACAGAACAGTTCCCTTGTCCTCACTGTGACAGAACAGTTCCCCCGTCCTCACTGTGACAGAACAGTTCCTGGGTCCTATCTATGATAGAACTGTTCCCCTGTCCTCACTGTGATAGAACAGTTCCCCCGTCCTCACTGTGATAGAACAGTTCCCCTGTCCTCACTGTGATAGAACAGTTCCCCCGTCCTCACTGTGATAGAACAGTTCCCCCGTCCTCACTGTGATAGAACAGTTCCCCCGTCCTCACTGTGATAGAACAGTTCCCCTGTCCTCACTGTGATAGAACAGTTCCCCCGTCCTCACTGTGACAGAACAGTTCCCCTGTCCTCACTGTGACAGAACAGTTCCCCTGTCCTCACTGTGCTAGAACAACTCCTGTCCTCACTGTGCTCGAACAGTTCCCCTGTACTCACTGTGATAGAACATTTTCCTCTTTCTCACTGTGATAGAACAGTTCCACTGTCCACACCGTGATAGAACAGTTCCCCAGTCCTCACTGCGATACAACAGTTACCCTGTCCTCACTGTGACAGAACAGTTCCTGGGTCCTAACTGTGATAGAACAGTTCCCCCGTCCTCACTGTGATAGAACAGTTCCCCCGTCCTCACTGTGATAGAACAGTTCCCCCGTCCTCACTGTGATAGAACAGTTCCCCCGTCCTCACTGTGATAGAACAGTTCCCCCGTCCTCACTGTGATAGAACAGTTCCCCCGTCCTCACTGTGACAGAACAGTTCCCCCGTCCTCACTGTGATAGAACAGTTCCCCTGTCCTCACTGTGATAGAACAGTTCCCCTGTCCTCACTGTGACAGAACAGTTCCCCCGTCCTCACTGTGACAGAACAGTTCCCCCGTCCTCACTGTGACAGAACAGTTCCCCCGTCCTCACTGTGATAGAACAGTTCCCCCTGTCCTCACTGTGATAGAACAGTTCCCCCGTCCTCACTGTGACAGAACAGTTCCTGGGTCCTAACTGTGATAGAACAGTTCCCCTGTCCTCACTGTGATAGAACAGTTCCCCCGTCCTCACTGTGACAGAACAGTTCCCCCGTCCTCACTGTGATAGAACAGTTCCCCCGTCCTCACTGTGATAGAACAGTTCCCCCGTCCTCACTGTGATAGAACTGTTCCCCCTGTCCTCACTGTGATAGAACAGTTCCCCTGTCCTCACTGTGACAGAACAGTTCCCCTGTCCTCACTGTGACAGAACAGTTCCCCCGTCCTCACTGTGATAGAACAGTTCCCCTGTCCTCACTGTGATAGAACAGTTCCCCTGTCCTCACTGTGATAGAACAGTTCCCCTGTCCTCACTGTGATAGAACAGTTCCCCTGTCCTCACTGTGACAGAACAGTTCCCCTGTCCTCACTGTGACAGAACAGTTCCCCCGTCCTCACTGTGATAGAACAGCTCCCCCGTCCTCACTGTGATAGAACTGTTCCCCCTGTCTTCACTGTGATAGAACAGTTCCCCCGTCCTCACTGTGACAGAGCAGTTCCCCGGTCCTCACTGTAATAGAACAGTTCCCCTGTCCTCACTGTGATAGAACAGTTCCCCCGTCCTCACTGTGATAGAACAGTTCCCCCGTCCTCACTGTGATAGAACAGTTCCCCTGTCCTCACTGTGATAGAACCGTTCCCCCGTCTTCACCGTGATAGAACTGTTCCCCCTTCCTCCCTGTGATAGAACAGTTCACCCGTCCTCACTGTGATAGAACAGTTCCCCCGTCCTCCTGTGATAGAACAGTTTCCCCCGTTCTCACTGTGACAGAAAATTTCCCCCGTCCTCACTGTGACAGAACAGTTCCCCCGTCCTCACTGTGATAGAACAGTTCCCCCGTCCTCACTGTGATAGAACAGTTCCCCTGTCCTCACTGTGATAGAACAGTTCCCCCATCCTCACTGTGATAGAACAGTTCCCCCGTCCTCACTGTGATAGAACAGTTCCCCTGTCCTCACTGTGACAGAACAGTTCCCCTGTCCTCACTGTGATAGAACAGTTCCCCCGTCCTCACTGTGATAGAACAGTTCCCCTGTCCTCACTGTGATAGAACAGTTCCCCTGTCCTCACTGTGATAGAACAGTTCCCCCGTCCTCACTGTGACAGAAGAGTTCCCCCATCCTCACTGTGATAGAACAGTCCCCTTGTCCTCACTGTGATAGAACAGTTCCCCCCTCCTCACTGTGATAGAACAGTTCCCCCGTCCTCACTGTGACAGAACAGTTCCCCCGTCCTCACTGTGACAGAACATTTCCCCCGTCCTCACTGTGATAGAACAGTTCCCCCGTCCTCACTGTGACAGAAGATTTCCCCCATCCTCACTGTGATAGAACAGTTCCCCTGTCCTCACTGTGAAAGAACATTTCCCCTGTCCTCACTGTGATAGAACTTTTCTCCTGTCGTCACTGTGAACTAGCTCGCTGCTCAAAACTTGGACTCGACAGCCATATCCTTCAGGCCCGTAACAGATGCGGTGTAAATCAACGACTGCCACTATCTGATACCACCGTCAACTACCAAAGTAAATTAATTATCAAAATACACATGCTCTGTGTCACCGTTTACAACCCTGCGAATCATCTTCTTGTAGGCATACTGAATAAGTCCACACTTCAATAATAACTGGAACAGAATCAATCAAAGAGCGCACCAACTTTGACGTTGAATCAGAGTGCAGAAAGGATCAACGTGCCGAAATATAAAAACGATAAAAAAGTATTAGATATCGATATTATGAGATGAATAATCCTTGAAAGTGAGTCCATAGGTTGTGGGATCATTTCAATGATGGGGTGAGTGAAGTTGAGTGAAGTTACCCTCTTCAAGACCTTGATGGTTGAGGGGTAATAACTGTTCCTGCACCTGGTGGTGTGGGTCCTGAGGCTCCTGTACCTCCTTCCTGATGGTTGAGGGGTAATAACTGTTCCTGAACCTGGTGGTGTGGGTCCTGAGGCTCCTGTACCTCCTTCCTGATGGTTGAGGGGTAATAACTGTTCCTGAACCTGGTGGTGTGGGTTCTGAGTTCCTGTACCTCCTTCCTGATGGTTGAGGGGTAATAACTGTTCCTGAACCTGGTGGTGTGGGTCCTGAGGCTCCTGTACCTCCTTCCTGATGGTTGAGGGGTAATAAATGTTCCTGAACCCAGTGGTGTGGGACCTGAGGCTCCTGTACCTCCTTCCTGATGGTTGAGGGGTAATAACTGTTCCTGAACCCAGTGGTGTGGGACCTGAGGCTCCTATACCTCCTTCCTGATGGTTGAGGGGGTAATAACTGTTCCTGAACCTGGTGGTGTGGGTCCTGAGGCTCCTGTACCTCCTTCCTGATGGTTGAGGGGTAATAACTGTTCCTGAACCTGGTGGTGTGGGTCCTGAGGCTCCTGTACCTTCTTCCAGATGGTTGAGGGGTAATAACTGTTCCTGAACCTGGTGGTGTGGGACCTGAGGCTCCTGTACCTCCTTCCTGATGGTTGAGGGGGTAATAACTGTTCCTGAACCTGGTGGTGTGGGTCCTGAGGCTCCTGTACCTCCTTCCTGATGGTTGAGGGGTAATAACTGTTCCTGAACCTGGTGGTGTGGGTCCTGAGGCTCCTGTACCTTCTTCCAGATGGTTGAGGGGTAATAACTGTTCCTGAACCTGGTGGTGTGGGACCTGAGGCTCCTGTACCTCCTTCCTGATGGTTGAGGGGGTAATAACTGTTCCTGAACCTGGTGGTGTGGGTCCTGAGGCTCCTGTACCTCCTTCCTGATGGTTGAGGGGTAATAACTGTTCCTGAACCTGGTGGTGTGGGTCCTGAGGCTCCTGTACCTCCTTCCTGATGGTTGAGGGGTAATAACTGTTCCTGAACCTAGTGGTGTGGGTCCTAAGGCTCCTGTACCTTCTTCCAGATGGTTGAGGGGTAATAAGTGTTCCTGAACCTGGTGGTGTGGGACCTGAGGCTCCTGTACCTCCTTCCTGATGGTTGAGGGGGTAATAACTGTTCCTGAACCTGGTGGTGTGGGTCCTGAGGCTCCTGTGCCTCCTTCCTGATGGTTGAGGGGTAATAACTGTTCCTGAACCTGGTGGTGTGGGTCCTGAGGCTCCTGTACCTTCTTCCAGATGGTTGAGGGGTAATAACTGTTCCTGAACCTGGTGGTGTGGGACCTGAGGCTCCTGTACCTCCTTCCTGATGGTTGAGGGGGTAATAACTGTTCCTGAACCTGGTGGTGTGGGTCCTGAGGCTCCTGTACCTCCTTCCTGATGGTTGAGGGGTAATAACTGTTCCTGAACCTGGTGGTGTGGGTCCTGAGGCTCCTGTACCTCCTTCCTGATGGTTGAGGGGTAATAACTGTTCCTGAACCTAGTGGTGTGGGTCCTAAGGCTCCTGTACCTTCTTCCAGATGGTTGAGGGGTAATAAGTGTTCCTGAACCTGGTGGTGTGGGACCTGAGGCTCCTGTACCTCGTTCCTGATGGTTGAGGGGGTAATAACTGTTCCTGAACCTGGTGGTGTGGGTCCTGAGGCTCCTCTGCCTCCTTCCTGATGGTTGAGGGGTAATACCTGTTCCTGTAACTGGTGGTGTGGATCCTGAGGCTCCTGTACCTCCTTCCTGATGGCTGAGGGGTAATAACTGTTCCTGAACCTGGTGGTGTGGGTCCTGAGGCTCCTGTACCTCCTTCCTGATGGCTGAGGGGTAATAACTGTTCCTGAACCCAGTGGTGTGGGACCTGAGGATCCTGTACCTGCTTCCTGATGGCAGCAGCGAGAAGAGAGCGTGTCCTGGGTGGTCGGGTCCCTGATGATGGGGGCTCCTTTCCTGCGACAACGCTCTGTGTAGATGTGCTCCATGTTTGGGAGGGCTTCACTCATGGTGGGCTGGGCTATATACACTACTCATCAGAGGATTTTCCATTCATGAGCATTGGTGTTTCCATACCAGGCTGTGATGCAGCCAGCCATTGCCCATCTATAGAAGTTTGTCAAAGTTATGGATGTCATGTTGAATCTTCCCAAACTCCTCAGGAAGATGAAGCACTATGGTGCTTTCTTCATAATTGCCCTTACGTGCCGAAGTTATGACACCAAGGAATTTTGCGTTGCTGAGTCTTTCCTGATGAGGGACTGGCTCATGGACCCCTGGTGGCATCCTGCTGAAGTCGGGCATCAGCTGCCCGGTCTTGCTGCCATCCAGCGAGCGGCTGCTGTTCTGACACCACTCAGCCAGATCTGCAGACCCTCAAGCCCCCTCCTCGATGATGACTCATCACCACTTTTCACTCAGCCTCCCACAGCAGTGTGGCCAGCGCACTTGCATCCTAACTCGACCGCCACGGAACAAAACCCCGAGGCCCCGTTTAAATTTGTCGGTGGGGAGCACGGTCTGCCCGTGGCAACCCGAGGTGCCCGCAGAGCAAAGAATTCATGTCACCAGCGGGACCCCGGCTGAACAAGTGTCTCTGCATAGGGAAGGGATGCCAACAGACTGCAGGAACCTGGGCCCCGGCCAGACCTCCATCAAAACAGCAATGCGGCTGGGAGTGATTATCAAGCAGAAATCCAACCGCTGGGTTTAGGTAACCCTATAAACGATGACTGAGAAACTGGAATGGTTTATAACAGTCCAGAATTACAGGATTGAATTACAGCCTTGAAACTTCTCCAGGATAGCTGGCAATCACTCCCCCACGGTTGCTAGGCAAATCCACCTCGGCTCGTCTGCTGAGCACTGAGGCCAAGTGCCATTTGCTGCACTTTATATATATATATAAAAACCCACACTAAATGATTAACAAGTGATTGCTGCCAAGACCTGCCGGGGATGCCTGCAAATGATTTCTCTGGCTTTGGAATTTCCCCACTTCAGGAGAAACTGCTCCCAGAAGATTCTTCCGCTGGATCACATAACAAGACCAGGAGACACGGGAGCAGAATTAGGCTAATTAGACTATTGAGTCTGTTCTGCTATTCCATCATGGCTGATTTATTATCCCTCTCAACTCCAATGTCCCTATAATCTTTGATATTCATACACCATGACCTAAAGATATAGGAGCAGAATTAGACCACACCATCGTGGCTGATTTATTATTGCCTCTCAACCCCATTCTCCTGCCGTCTCCCAATAACCTTTGGCACCCTGACTAATCAAGAACCCATTAACCTACGCTTTAAATATACCCAATGACTTGGCCCCCACAGCCGTCTGTGGCAATAAATTCCACAGATACACCACCCTCTGGCTAAAGAAATTCCTCCTCATCCCTGAGATAAAGGGACGTCCTTCCATTTTGAGGCTGTGTCCTCTGGTCCTAGACTCCCCCCACTATAGGAAACATCCTCTCCATATCCACTCTATCTGTGTCCTCTAGTCCTAGACTCCCCCACTGTAGGAAACATCCTCTCCACATCCACTCTATCTGTGCCCTCTGGTCCTAGATTCCCCCACTATAGGAAACATCCTCTCCACATCCACTCTTATCTGTGTCCTCTGGTCCTAGACTCCCCCCACGATAAGAAACATCCTCTCCACATCCACTCTATCTGTGTCCTCTGGTCCTAGACTCCCCCACTATAGGAAACATCCTCTCCACATCCACTCTATCTGTGTCCTCTGGTCCTAGACTCCCCCACTATAGGAAACATCCTCTCCACATCTACTCTATCTGTGTCCTCTGGTCCTAGACTCCCCCCATGATAGGAAACATCCTCTCCACATCCACTCTATCTGTGTCCTCTAGTCCTAGACTCCCCCACTATAGGAAACATCCTCTCCACATCCACTCTATCTGTGTCCTCTGGTCCTAGACTGCCCCACTATAGGAAACATCCTCTCCACATCCACTCTATCTGTGTCCTCTGGTCCTAGACTCCCCCACTGTAGGAAACATCCTCTCCACATCCACTCTATCTGTGTCCTCTGGTCCTAGACTCCCCCACTATAGGAAACATCCTCTCCACATCCACTCTATCTGTGTCCTCTGGTCCTAGACTCCCCCCACTTAGGAAACATCCTCTCCACATCCACTCTATCTGTGTCCTCTAGTCCTAGACTCCCCCACTGTAGGAAACATCCTCTCCACATCCACTCTATCTGTGCCCTCTAGTCCTAGACTCCCCCACTGTAGGAAGCATCCTCTCCACATCCACTCTATCTGTGTCCTCTGGTCCTAGACTCCCCCACTATAGGAAACATCCTCCCCACATCCACTCTATCTGTGTCCTCTAGTCCTAGACTCCCCCACTGTAGGAAACATCCTCCCCACATCCACTCTATCTGTGCCCTCTGGTCCTAGATTCCCCCACTATAGGAAACATCCTCTCCACATCCACTCTTATCTGTGTCCTCTGGTCCTAGACTCCCCCCACGATAAGAAACATCCTCTCCACATCCACTCTATCTGTGTCCTCTGGTCCTAGACTCCCCCCACTTAGGAAACATCCTCTCCACATCCACTCTATCTGTGTCCTCTGGTCCTAGACTCCCGCACTATAGGAAACATCCTCTCCACATCCACTCTATCTGTGTCCTCTGGTCCTAGACTCCCCCCACTTAGGAAACATCCTCTCCACATCCACTCTATCTGTGTCCTCTGGTCCTAGACTCCCGCACTATAGGAAACATCCTCTCCACATCCACTCTATCTGTGTCCTCTGGTCCTAGACTCCCCCACTATAGGAAACATCCTCTCCACATCTACTCTATCTGTGTCCTCTGGTCCTAGACTCCCCCACTATAGGAAACATCCTCTCCACATCCACTCTATCTCTGTTGAGATTGACAGCACCAATGCGTTTCGGGAGTAGCTCTGAAATCGGGAGGGGGGGAGTCTGAAGGTGGGCGGGGGGGAGGGATTAGCATGGAGCAGACATTGAGGTATGACCGGCCCCCCACTCCATTCTACAGGAGCACCATCGCGGGGGCCCACACTGGGCCCATCATTATGTGGTACAGAGTCTGCGGGGAATCCGACCGCAAGACCCTACAGAGGGCAGGGAAAAAATGCCAAAGATCACCAGGGTCTCCCAAATCCCCTGTCTGTGACATTGACTGGGAGTGTTGTATACAACGGGCCTGAAGTATTATTGAAGATCCTTACCACCCATTCCACACTCTCTCTGACCCACTACCATCAGGAAGGAGGTACAGGAGCATCAGGACTAGGACTGTCAGACTGGGTATCAGCCTCTTGCCCCAGGCCGTGAGACTAACAGGATCACCACCAAGGTCTCAACACTGGGAGAGCGAGCTGCATTTTGAATGATATGTTCTTAACTTATGTGCAGTAATATTTTGTTTTATGGAGTGTGTGTGTGTGTGTGTGTGTGTCTGTATGAGTGTGTATCTGAGTGTGTGTGTGTGTGTGTGTGTCTGTATGAGTGTGTATCTGAGTGTGTGTGTGTGTGAGTGTGTGTGTCTGTGTGTTTATGTATTGTGTTTGTGTGTGTATATGTGCTTGTGTGAGTGTGTGTGTGTCTGTGTTTGTGTGTGTGTGTCTGTATGAGTGTGTATCTGAGTGTGTGTGTGTGTGTGTGTGTGTGTGTGAGTGTGTGTCTGTGTGTGTTTATGTATTGTGTTTGTGTGTGTATATGTGCTTGTGTGAGTGTGTGTGTGTCTGTGTTT
The DNA here is from genome assembly GCF_963921235.1 of Mobula hypostoma. Lineage (NCBI taxonomy): Eukaryota > Metazoa > Chordata > Chondrichthyes > Myliobatiformes > Myliobatidae > Mobula > Mobula hypostoma. Next base: position 63,001,271 of record NC_086128.1, on the reverse strand, counting down.
GTGTGTGTCTGTATGAGTGTGTATCTGAGTGTGTGTGTGTGTGTGTGTGTGTGTTTATGTATTGTGTTTGTGTGTGTATGTGTTTGTGTGTGTATATGTGCTTGTGTGAGTGTGTGTGTGTCTGTGTTTGTGTGTGTCTGTATGAGTGTGTATCTGAGTGTGTGTGTGTGTGTGTGTGTGTTTATGTATTGTGTTTGTGTGTGTATGTGTTTGTGTGTGTATATGTGCTTGTGTGAGTGTGTGTGTGTCTGTGTTTGTGTGTGTGTGTCTGTGTTTGTGTGTGTGTGTTTCTGTCTGTATGAGTGTGTATCTGACTGTGTGTGTATATGTGCTTGTGTGAGTGTGTGTGTGTCTGTGTTTGTGTGTGTGTGTGTCTGTGTTTGTGTGTGTGTGTTTCTGTCTGTCTGTATGAGTGTGTATCTGACTGTGTGTGTGTGTATATGTGCTTGTGTGAGTGTGTGTGTGTGTGTTTCTGTCTATCTGTATGAGTGTATATCTGACTCTGTGTGTGTTTGTGTGTGTATGTGTTTGTGTGTGTGTATATGTGCTTGCGTGAGGTTGTGTGTGTGTGTGTGTGTGTTTCTGTCTGTCTGTATGAGTGTGTATCTGACTGTGTGTGTGTGTGTGTGTGTGTGTGTTTCTGTCTGTCTGTATGAGTGTGTATCTGACTCTGTGTGTGTGTGTGTGTGTGGTGTGTGTGTGTGTGTGTGTGTCAGCAGGTTCACAGGTTTGGTGAGTGAGAGAGAAGATATGTTATGAATAAGCACATTAACCATGTATTTTCCAACAGTAAAATATTTGGCCCAACATCTAAGCCATGGGTCCCCAAGCTTTTTTGCACCGCGGACCACTCCTAAGCCTCTGCACAACAGCATGCTGCAATCTTTCACCATTTAAATAACAATCTGCTCTTCTATTATTCCTTCCAAAGTGGATGATCTCGCATTTACCAACATTGTATTCCATCTGCTAGACCTTGGCCCACTCACTTAACCTATCTGTATCCCTCTGCAGACTCTCCACATCCTCTGTACAATTTGCTTTTCCACGCAGTTTAGTGTCAACAGCAAATTTCGCTAAGTCCCCTCTTCCAAATCATCAATGTAAATGGTAAACAGCTGCGGGCCCAGCACCGACCCCTGTGGCACCCCACTCACCACTGACTGCCAACCGGAGAAACACCCATTTATACCAACTCTCTGCCTTCTATCGGTTAACCAATCCACTATCTATGCCAATACACTTCCTCCGACTCCATGCATCCATATCTTATTTATAAGTCTTTTGTGCGGCACCTTATCAAACGCCTTCTGGACATTCAAGTATATGACATCCACCTGTTTCCCTCTATCCACTGCACTCATTATGTCCTCAAAGAACTCCAGTAAGTTTGTCAAACAGGACCTGCCCTTTCTGAATCCATGCTGTGTCTGTCTAATGGAACCCCTCCTTTCTAAATGTCTCGCTATTTCTTCCATCGTGACAGCTTCAAGCATTTTCCTGACTACAGATGTCAAGCTGACTGGCCTATAGTTGCTTGTCTTTTGCCTACATCCTTTTTTAAAAAGTGGCGTGGCATTTGCTGTCTTCCAATGTGCCAGGACCTGCCCGGAGTCTGGAGAGTTTTGGTAAATGATTACCAGCGCGTCTGCTATAACCTATGTAGTTTTATTGAGTATTCTTGCCGCTGTCCGTGAGCAATTTGTACGTCCTCCCCGTGACGGTGTGGGTTTCCTCCCACAGACCAAAGACTCACGGATTGGGGTGAGTGAGTCGGGGGCACGCTAGATTGCACGGCGAGCCCAGTACTGTCCTCGCTGATGCGATTTAATGCCAATGATGCACGTCATCGTACGGCGTGCTTTGACGTAAGTGTGACGCAAAAAAAAAAGCTAACCTTTTTAAAGCTTTTCAAACTTCCGGTTGGGAATTCACAGCTTTCCAATTCGCCCCACCAGGTAAATGGCTCTAAACGTATCACAGCAGAGTTGTGATGGCCAAGTGGTCTTCCCAAAGTGCGAAGAACAATCATCATCATGTTTACAGTACACAACCCTGAGGTTCATCTTCTTGCTGGCAGCCACGAAACAAGGAAGCACAATAGAACCCACAAAGAAAATTACCCACAACCATGACTGTGTTGCTAGGCACAGCTCAAATACCGTCTACAAATTTGCTGACGCTACAGCCACTGTTGGTAGAATCCCAGGTGGAGGCGAGAGGGCGTACAGGAGTGAGATATGCGAGTTAGCAAACTGGAGCTGGAGCTGGATGAACTTTGGATCATTTGTGAGGTCAAGGCAGAAACAGACAGGAGTTTCAGGGAGACGGTCACCTCTAAAAGTCAGGAGACAGGTCGCTGGGTGACTGTCAGGAGAGGGAAGGGGAATAGACGGAATGAGCAGATCACCCCTGTGGCCGTTCCCACCAATAATAAGTACATCGTTTTGGATACTGTTGATGGGGACGACCTACCAGGGACAAGTTGCAGTAGTTGTGTCTCTGGCACCGAGACTGGACCCTCAGCTCAGTAGGGAAGGAGGGAAAAGAGGAGAGCAGCAGTGATAGGGGATTTGATAGGGGGACAGATAAGAGGTTCTATGGAAGAGATTGAGAATCCCGGATGGTCTGTTGCCTCCCTGGTGCCAGGGTCCGCGATATCTCGGATCGAGTTCTCGGTATTCTCAGGAGGGAGGGTGAGTAGCCGGATGTCGTGGTCCATGTAGGGACCAATGACGTGGATCGGGAGGAGGAGGAGGTCCTGCAAAGAGAGTTTAGGGAGTTAGGTACAAAGTTGAAGGACAGGACCTCCAGGGTTGCAATCTCAGGATTGCTACCCGTGCCATGTGCTAGTGAGGCTAGAAATAGGAAGATAATGCAGATAAATACGTGGCTAAGGAGTTGTGCAGGAAGGAGGGCTTCATGTTTCTGGACAATTGGGCCATGTTCCAGGGAAGGTGGGACCTGTTCCGATGGGACGGGCTGCACCTGAACTGGAGGGGGACTAACATCCTTGCGGGAAGGTTTGCTAGTGCTGCTCCGGGGGGGTTTAAACTAGATTTGCAGGGGGAGGGGAACCAGAGAGTTAGAGCAGATAGTGAGGTGGAGGAGGATAAAGGTCATGCGATGACTGCATGTATAGACAGAAATCAAAGGTTTGTACATGATAGAAATGTTCTCAGGTGCATCTATTTCAATGCAAGGAGTATTGCAGGTAAGGCAGATGAGCTCAGGGCGTGGATTGGCATGTGGGATTACGGTATTATTGTTATTAGTGAGACTTGGTTGCAGGAGGGGCAGGATTTGCAGTTTAATGTTCCGGGGTTCTGTGGTTTCAGATGTGACAGAGGGGGAGGGATGAAAGGGGGAGGAGTGGCATTGCTAGTCAGGGAAAATATCACAGCTGTGCATAGACAGGACAGCCCGGAGGGTTTGTCTACAGAGGCTATATGGGTGGAGCTGAGGAACAGGAAAGGTGTGACCACACTAATAGGGTTGTATTATAGACCGCCCAACAGTCAGAGAGAATTGGAGGAGCAAATCTGTAGAGAGAGAGAGCACACTGATGTAAGAAACAGAAAGTCGTAATAGTAGGGGATTTTAAACTTTCCACATATTGACTGGGACTCCCACACTGTGAAAGGGCTAGATGGCTTGGAGTTTGTCAAATGTGTTCAGGAAAGTTTTCTGAATCGATATATAGAGGTACCTACGAGAGAGGATGCAACACTTGATCTCTTATCAGGGAAACAGACAGGTCAGGTGACAGAAATATGTGTAGGTGAACATTTTGGGTCCAGTAACCATAATGTCATTAGTTTCAAGTTAATTATGGATAAGGATAGGTCTGGTCCTCGAATTGAGGTTCTAAATTAGAGAAGGGCCAATTTTGTGGAAACGAGAAAGGATCAGGAAGAGTGGATTGGGATAAGTTGTTTCCTGGCGAGGATGTGTTCAGTAAGTGGAAGGCATTCAAAGGCGAAATTTTGAGAGTGCAGAGTTTGCATGTTCCTGCCAGGATTAAAGGCAAAGTTAACAGGCATAGGGAGCCTTGGTTTTCAAGAGATATTGGCGATCTGGTTAAGAAAAAGAGAGAGGTGTATAGCAGGTATAGGCAACAAAGAACAAATGAAGTACTTGAAGAGTATAGAAAATGTAAGAAAATGCTAAAGAAGGAAATCAGGAAGGCAAAAAGAAGACATGAGGATGCTTTGGCAGATAATGTGAAGGTAAATTCAAAGGGTTTCTACAAGTATATTAAGAGTAAAAGGATAGTAAGGGACAAAATTGGTCCCCTAGATTGATCAGAGTGGTTGTCTATGTGTGGAGCCTCTCGAGATGGGGGAGATCTTAAACAGTTTTTTTGCATCAGTATTTACTCAGGAAATTGGCATAGCGTATACGGAAGGAAGGGAAACAAACAGTAGTGTCATGGAACATATAGAGATTAAAGAGGAGGAGGTGCTTGCTGCCTTACAGCGAATAAAGGTAGATAAATCCCCGGGCCTGACATGATATTTCCTCGGACCTTGAGAGAGTCTAGTGTAGAAATTGCAGGGGTCCTGGCAGAAATATTTAAAACGTCCTTAGCCACGGGTATGGTGCCGGAGGATTGGAGGGTAGCTCATGTTGTTCTGTCGTTTAAAAAAGGCTCCAAAAGTAACCCAGGTAATTACAGGCCGGTGAGCCTGACATCAATAGTAGGTAGATTATAGGAAGGTGGTCTGAGAGATCAGATATACAAGTATTTGGACAGCCAAGGGCTGATTAAAGATACACAGCATGGCTCTGTGTGTGGTAGATCATGTTTGACAAATCTATTGGAGTTTTTCGAGGAGGTTACCAGGAAAGTAGATGAAGGAAAGGCAGTGGATGTTGTCTACACGGACTTTAGTAAGGCCCTTGACAAGGTCCCACATGGGAGGTTAGTTCAGAAGGTTCAGACACTAGATATCCATGGAGAAGTTGTAAACTGGATTTGAAATTGGCTGTGTGGGAGAAGACAGAGAGTGGTAGTGGATGATTGCTTCTCAGACTGGAGGCCTGTGACTAGTGGTGTGCCTCAGGGATCTGTGCTGGGACCGTTGTTGTTTGTTGTCTATATCAATGATCTAGATGATAATGTGGTAAATTGGGTCAGCAAGTTTGCTGATGACACTAAGATTGGAGGCTTTGTGGGCGGCGAGGAAGGCTTTCAAAGCTTGCAGAGGGATCTGGACCAACTGGAAAAATGGGCCAGAAAATGGCAGATGGAATTTAATGCAGACAAGTGTGAGGAGTTGCATTTTGGAAGGACAAATCAAGGTAGGACATACACAGTAAATGGTAGGGCACTGAGGAGTGCGGAGGAACAGAGGGATCTGGGAGGTCAGATACATAATTCCCTGAAAGTGGCGTCACAGGTAGACAGGGTTGTAAAGAAGGCTTTTGGCATCCTGGCATTCATAAATCAAAGCATTGAGTATAAGAGTTGGGATGTTATGGTGAGGTTGTAAAAGACATTGGTGAGGCTAAATTTGGAGAATTGTGTGCAGTTCTGGTCACCCATCTATGGGAAGGATATCAGTAAGATTGAAAGAGTGCAGAGAAGATTTACTAGGATGTTGCCGGGTCTTCAGGAGTTGAGTTACAGGGAAAGATTGAACAGGTTAGGAATTTATTACTTGGAGCGTAGAAGAATGAGGGGGGATTTGATGGAGGTTTACAGAATTATGAGGGGTATAGACGGAGTAAATGCAAATAGGCTCTTTCCACTTAGATTAGGAGAGATAAATACGAGAGGACATGGCTTTAGGGTGAAAGGGGAAAGGTTTAGGGGGAACTTCTTCACTCAGAGAGTGGTGGGAGTGTGGAATGAACTGCCATCTGACATGGTAAATGCGGGCACACTCTGAAGTTTTAGGAATAAATTGGATAGATACACGGTTGGGAGAAGTCTGGGGGGTTATGGGCTGGGTGCGGGTCAATGGGACTAGTGGAATAAAGTTTCGGCCCAGACTAGAAGGGCCGAATGGCCTGTTTTCTGTGCTGTAGTGTTCTATGGTTCTAACTAGTGGAGTGGTGCTGCAGCAACAACCTGACACTCATCGTCAGTAAGACGAAAGAGCTGATTGTGGACTTCAGGAAAGGCAAGATGAAGGAACGCGTACCAATCCTCAGAGAGGAATCAGAAGTGGAGAGAGTGAGTGGTTTTGTGGCTGCTCCCTCTCGTTCTGGATACCCCCGCCATAGTAAACATCCTCTCCACATCCACCCTATGTCGTCCTGTCAACATTCAGTAGGTTTCAATGAGATCTCGCGCCCCCCCCCCACCCCGGCATTCTTCTAAATTCCAGCGAGTACAGGCCCCCAAAGCTGCCAAACATTCATAGAAACATGGAAAATCTACAGCACAATACAGGCCCTTCGGCCCACAGGGTTGAAACATGTCCCTACATTAAAAATTACTAGGATTACCCATAGCCCTCTATTTTACTAAGCTCCATGCACTTATCTAAAAGTCTCTTAAAAGACCCTATCGTATCTGCCTCCATCACCATTGCCGGCAGCCCATTCCACACACTCACCACTCTCTGAGTGAAAAACTTACCCCTGACATCTCCTCTGTACCCACTCCCCAGCACCTTAAACCCATGTCCTCTTGTGGCAACCATTTCAGCCCTGGGAAAAAGCCTCTGACTATCCACACAATCAATGCCCCTCATCATCTTATACACCTCTATCAGGTCACCTCTCATCCTCCGTCATTCCAAGGAGAAAAGGCTGAGTTCACTCAACCTATTCTCATAAGGCATGCTCCCCAATCCAGGCAACATCCTTGTAAATCTCCTCTGCACCCTTTTCAAGGCTTCCACATCCTTCCTGTAGTGAGGCGACCAGAACTGAGCACAGTACTCCAAGTGAGGTCTGACCATGGTCCTATGTAGCTGCAACATTACCTCTCAGCTCCTAAATTCAATTTCATGATTGATGAAGGCCAATGCATTGTATGCCTTCTTAATCACAGAGTCAACCTGCGTAGCAGCTTTGAGTGTCCTATGGACTCGGATCCCAAGATCCCTCTGATCCTCCACACTGCCAAGAGTCTTACCATTACTACTATATTCTGCCATCATATTTGACCTACCAAAATGAACCACCTCACACTTATCTAGTTTGAACTCCATCTGCCACTTCTCAGCCCAGTTTTGCATCTTATCAATATCCCACTGTAACCTCTGACAGCCCTCCACACTATCCACAACACCCCCAACCTTTGTGTCATCAGCAAACTTACTAACCCGTCCCTCCACTTCCTCATCCAGGTGATTTATAAAAATCACAAAGAGTAAGGGTCCTAGAACAGATCCGTGAGGCACTCCATTGGTGACTGACCTCCATACAAAATATCACCCGTCTACAACCACTCTCTGCCTTCTGTGGGCAAGCCAGTTCTGGATCCACAAAGCCAGTGGTCCCCAACCTCCGTGCCGCGGACCAATACCGGGCCGCGAAGCGTGCAGCGGTAGCCAGGACGCACCCAACACACCTTTAAGAAAAAAGCTGAAAAAAAACCAAGCTAATTAATTAGGTGCCGCCCGGCACATAAATGTCGGCCCAAATCAGAGGCTTTTGCCGATTTCACTTGCTCTAAGCAACTAGCAATCACCTCTGATCTGGGCCGAGATTTATGTGCCAGGCTGCATCTAATTAATTAGCTTGTTTATTTCGGCTTTTTTCTTAAAGATGTGCTGGGTGCGTCCCAGCTACCACTTGCATGCCTCGCTATTATTACTCCAATTAAACACTTTCCTAACTTGTCTATTCCTATCCATCTCCATTGGTATTGTAAAGGAGATAGAATTATGATCACCATCTCCAAAATGCTCTCCCACTGAGAGATCTGACACCTGACCAGGTTCATTTCCCAGTAGGAGGTTGGGGACCACTGCACAAAGCAATGTCCCTTTGGATCCCATGCCTCCTTACTTTCTCAATAAGCCTTGCATGGGTTACCTTATCAAATGCCTTGCTGATATCTATATACACTGCACCTACTGCTCTTCCTTCATCAATGTGTTTAGTGATATCCTCAAAAAATTCAATCAGGCTCGTAAGGCATGACCTGCCCTTGACAAAGCCATGCTGACTACTTCTAATCATATTATACCTCTCCAAGTGTTCATAAATATTGCCTCTCAGGATCTTCTCCGTTAACTTATCAACCACTGAGGTAAGACTCACTGGTCTATAATTTCCTGGGCTATCTTTATCCCCTTTCTTGAATAAAGGAACAACATCCACAACCCTCCAATCCTCCAGAACCTCTCCCGTCCCCATTGATGATGCAAAGATCATCATCAGAGGCTCAGCAATCTCCTCCCTCACCTCCCACAGTAGCCTGGGGTACATCCTGTCCGGTCCCGGCGACTTATCCAACTTGATGCTTTCCAAAAGCTCCAGCACATCCTCTTTCTTAATATCTACATGCTCAAGCTTTTCAGTCTGCTGCAAGTCATCCCTACAATCGCCAAGATCCTTTTCCATAGTGAATACTGAAGTAAAATATTCATTAAGTACCTCTGCTATTTCCGCCAGTTCCATACACACTTTCCCACTGTCACTCTTGATAGGTCATATTCTTTCATGTCTTATCCTCTTGCTCTTCACATACTTCTAGAATGCCTTGAGGTTTTCTTTAATCCTCCCTGCCAAGTCCTTCTCATGGCCCTTTCTGGCTCTCCTAATTTCATTCTTAAGCTCCTTCCTGCTAGCCTTATAATCTTCTAGATCTCTATCATTACCTAGTTTTTTGAACCTTTTGTAAGCTCTTCTTTTCTTCTTGACTAGATTTACAACAGCCTTTGTACACCATGGCTCCTGTACCCCACCATCCTTTCCCCGTCTCATTGGAACGTACCTATGTAGACCCCACGCAAATATCCCCTGAACATTTGCCACATTTCTTCGGTATGTTTCCCTGAGAACATCTGTTCCCAATTTATGCTTCTAAGTTCCTGCCTGATATTTGCCCTTACTCCAATTAAACACTTTCCTAACTTGTCTGTTCCTATCCATCTCCATTGGTATTGTAAAGGAGATAGAATTATGATCACCATCTCCAAAATGCTCTCCCACTGAGAGATCTGACACCTGACCAGGTTCATTTCCCAGTACTAGATCAAGTACATCATATGTTAACCCCAGAATCACCCTCGTGAACCTCCTCTGAATTCTCTCCAATGACAACACATCCTTTCTGAGATATGGGGCCAAAAACTGTTGACAACCAGCACAGCCCAACCAGTGTCTCATAAAGCCTCAGCTTTACCTCCTTGCTTTTATCTTCTATTCCCCCCGAAATAAATGCCAACATTTGCATTTGCCTTCTTTGCCACAGAGCCAACCTATAAATTAACCTTCCGGGAGTGTCTTGCACGAGGACTCCTAAGACCCTCTGCACCTCTGATGTTTGAATTTTCTTCCCATTGAGATAACAGTCCGCACTATTGTTCCTTTTACCAATGTGCATTATCACATACTCCATGTACTTTATACTTTATTGTCACAAAACAATCGATACTGGAACGTACAATCATCACAGCGATGTTTGATTCTGCACTTCCCGCTCCCTGGATTACAAATTGATAGTAAACATTAAAAATTTAAATTATAAATCATAAATAGAAAATAGGAAAATGGAAAGTAAGGTAGTGCAAAAAAAACAGATGCAGGTCAGGATATTTGGAGGGTACGGCCCAGATCCGGGTCAGGATCCGTTCAGCAGTCTTATCACAGTTGGAAAGAAACTGTTCCCAAATCTGGCCATATGAGTCTTCAAGCTCCTGAGCCTTCTCCCGGAGGGAAGAGGGACGAAAAGTCTGTTGGCTGGGTGGGTCGTGTCCTTGATTATCCTGGCAGCACTGCTCCGATAGCGTGCAGTGTAAAGTGAGTCCAAGGACGGAAGATTGGTTTGTGTGATGTGCTGCACCGTGTTCACGATCTTCTGCAGCTTCTTCCGGTCTTGAACAGAACAACTTCCATACCAGGTTGTGATGCACCCTAGAAGAATGCTTTCTATGGTGCATCTATAAAAATTAGTGAGGGTTTTAGGGGACAGGCCAAATTTCTTTAGTTTTCTCAGGAAGTAAAGGCGCTGGTGGGCCTTCTTGGCAGTGGACTCTGCTTGGTTGGACCAAGTCAGGTCATTTGTGATATTGACCCCGAGGAACTTAAAGCTTTTGACCTGTTCCACTTGCGCACCACCGATGTAAATTGGGGTCGTGCGGTCCGCTACTCCTTCTGAAGTCAACAATCAATTCCTTAATCTTGCTGACGCTGAGGGATAGGTTATTGTCTTCGCACCATGCCACCAGGTTCTTAATTTCCTCTCTGTACTCAAACTCATCATTACCCGAGATATGGCCTACAATTGTGGTGTCATCAGCAAACTTATATATTGAGTTCGATGGAAACTTGGCCACACAATCAAGACACTTTTTTGCCATTCTTCCAATTTGTCTAAGTCCTGCTGTAGTTGTATTGCTTCCTCAGCAAGTCACCAGAGAGACACTGAAATCAGTGGATATAAAAGTCTTTATTCAACACGAGGAGCAGCAGACATCGTATTGAGACACTCTGGGAAGAAGAGGCCTACCTGGCCCAATATTACATGACATTTTTATATACTAAAGATCAATAGTTGGAACATATTGGGTTGGTAGGCCTCTTGCTCCAAGAGTGATGCCTGGGGCTCGTTTTCATTGAATAAGACACTTCTACATCTAGTAGCCTCAGTGTCTCCCCAGTGACTTTATTTACAATGCAACAGAGCTAACGTGCTTCTTTCGGTTTGGAACACCTTTATTTGGGAAGTGCGTTTTAAAAGTGCCATGATCCCTCCCTCGGGTGGTTTCGGTTTGCTTGCAAACCGGAGGAACCCCACGCAGCTCCGCGGGGAGCCCAGACAAACTTCCTTACGGCGGACGCTGGGATTGAACTTTGAACTCTGGCTGTAGCAGTGTCGCACTAACCGCGGTGTGAAACCAGTTGGAGCATTGCGGAAGGCCGGACGCCTTTCCCACGTTATGCAGCGTCAACCGTTTATTCCCCTGGAAAGGTGCTGCCTGACCCGCCGAGTTCCTCCAGCATTTTATAGAACATAGCAACCTACAGCACACTACAGGCCCTTCGGCCCACAATGTTGTGCCGACCATGTAACCTACTCTACAGGCTGCCTAGAATTTCCCTGCCTCATAGCCCTCTATTTTGTGAAGCTCCATGTAGCTATCTAAGAGTCTCTTAAAAGACCCTATTGTATCCACCTCCACCACCACCATCGGCAGTGCATTCCACATACCCACCACTCTCTGTGTGAAAAACTTACTCCTGACATCCCCTCGCTACCTACTTCCAAACACCTTAAAACTGCGCCCCCTCATATTAGCTATTTCAGCCCTGGGAAAAAGCCTCTGACTATCCACACAATCAATGCCTCTCATCATCTTGTACACCTCTATCAGGTCACCTCTCATCCTCCCGTCGCTCCAAGGTGAAAAGGCCGAGTTCACTCAACCTATTCTCATAAGGCACGCCCTCCAATCCAGGCAACATCCTTGTAAATCTCCTCTGCACTCTCTCTACAGTATCCACACCCTTCCTGTAGTGAGGTGACCAGAACTGAACACAGTACTCCAGCATCAAGGTCCTGTATAGCTTTAACATTATCTCTCGGCTCTTGAACTCAATCCCCTGATTGATGAAGGACAACACACCACACGCCTTCTTAACAACACCGGCAACCTGTGCAGCAGCTTTGAGTGTCCTATGGACGCAGACCTCAAGATCTCTCAGATCCTCACTGCCAAGAGTCTTACCACTAATATTATATTCCATCTTCAAATTTGACTAACTGAAATGAACCACTTCACCCTTATCTGGGCTGATCTCCATCTGCCACTTCTCAGCCCAGTTCTGCCTCCCATCGATGTCCTGCCGTAAGCTCTGACAAACCCTCCAGACTCTCCACAACACCCACAGCCTTTGTGTCATCAGCAAACTTACTAACTCACCCTTCTCCTTCCTCATCCAGGTCATTTTGTGTGTGTGTGTTACTGAGATACAGTTTGGAATAGGCTCTTCTGGTCCACACCCAGCAATCCACCGATTTAACTCCAATCTAATCACAGGACAATTGGCAATGACCAATTGGTATGGCGTTGGACTGTGGGAGGAAACCAGAGCACCCAGAGGAAACCCACACGGCCAAGGGGAGAACGTACAAACTTCTGTAAGGGGGTTTCATCTCTTATGTTACTGCGAGGGCTAATTAAATTGGCTTCTTTGTTATGTTATACTTGGGAATGCTTCTTTGTTATGTTAAGTGCTGAGAAAGTCCTCCCACTAGGGTTTGTTGAATCACGTTACTGATAAGAAGATGTTATGAACCAATTGCTATAGTTGTAATGTTTTTGGTGTATCTGTAAGATATTGTATGCGTGAGGTTTTGGGGCAGAAGGCGGGACAGAGAGACAGAGGATGGACCAGGTGCTGTGATGTCCGCTAATGGGGTCAGACCCCGAGGAGGGCGTTCGGAGAGGAGACGGACTCGTGTGGAGCATCTGGTTGACCACCGTTGTTGGTCCCAGGCGGCCAGTCGAGGTGGTCTGAGGGGTCGCAGGGTGAAGAAGGAGGGTCCTGAGCTCCAAATGTTTGTGCACGAAGAGATTGAACTTTGATAAGTGTGGCGCCTTTTATTTTCCTTTAATATTTTATTCTCTCTTAATTATATAGTTCCAGTAATATCTATCAACTGTAAATCATTTAATCGTATCCGGTGTATTGTCTGTTATGTGGGCAGGATGGGGTACCTCACACAGCATCCATACAAACTAATTACCCAGTTTGCCGGGGCCGAGGGCTGTTTCCCTAGACGACAGCGAGCCGGGCGACCCTGAGGGTGGCCGAGGGGGCTACACTTCTCACAGGTAACAGTTACATTTTTTTTTGTTTAAACCCTGTTCAGTCTTTTCTTTGCTGGACTCCATCATCAGAAGCAGGTTTAGTTATCACTGACGCAGGTCACGACATTTGTGGTTTGCGGGACAGTACATAAAAATTTTACTCTGACGGCCGATGGAGGAGCCCGGCAGTTCGGGCAGCACCTGCGCAGGGGAGCGAAGAGTCGGCGTTACAGATGAGGTCTAACCTGAGCTCCTCTAGCATTGTGTGTGTGTGTGTTGCTCTGGGTTTCCAGCACCTGCCTCTTGTGTTTAAAACATCTCCCCCGCCCCCACCCCAACTTGTTGTTTTACAGAGCTGCGGCGGGAAACGCAAACCAGGTCACGGGGGCAGGTCTGCGTCAACAACAAAGGCACCTAGCAGCAGGGTGCAGACACCGTAAGAGGCGCTGGTGAAACTTCCTGTGGTCGCGGTGGTCGGAAGTAAGTCCTACGAGGCCCGGCAGCAGCTCGGCACTGAAAAGCTGAACTTGGAGGGCTTTCGTCAGAGCTGGGTCGGTTGAACCTATCGTTGCTCTTCTGTTAAGAACAAGAGTGGCAGGGGGTGAAGGTATGTCTCTGTCAAAGGAGGCGTGAGGGGCTCCTTCCCTCCGCTAGCCTGCAGGTCACCCTCGGGCAAGGGGTAGCACCTGCTTAGCCCCCCGATCAGGGTCAGGTGAAACCACGGGAGCAGGTGGTGGACGGTCGTACGAGCAGCCGGTGCAGATCACAAGTCCTGGTTATGTGACCACTGACGCCAGGCAGACAGTCTCTGAAGAGTATTGATAATGGCTGGTGTCACCCATCTTGTAAAGTCACTGCCCAGAAGAAGTCAATGGCAAACCCACTTCTGTAGAAAACTTTGCCAACACAAGCACAGCCATGGAAAGACCATGATCGCCCACGTCATATGACGCGGCATGTAATGATGATGTTGTATGACACATCACATAATCATGATGTCATGAGACAAAGCACTATGATGTCATGATGAATGAACGGGCTGGCTCATGGACTGCTCAAAAATCTGATGGCAGAGGGGAAGAAGCTGTTCCTGAATCACTGAGTGTGTGTCTTCAGGCTCCTGTACCTCCTCCCTGATGGCAGAGGGGAAGAAGCTGTTCCTGAATCGTTGAGTGTGTGTCTTCAGGCTCCTGTACCTCCTCCCTGATGGCAGAGGGGAAGAAGCTGTTCCTGAATCGTTGAGTGTGTGTCTTCAGGCTCCTGTACCTCCTCCCTGATGGCAGAGGGGAAGGAGCTGTTCCTGAATCACTGAGTGTGTGTCTTCAGGCTCCTGTACCTCCTCCCTGATGGCAGAGGGGAAGAAGCTGTTCCTGAATCGTTGAGTGTGTGTCTTCAGGCTCCTGTACCTCCTCCCTGATGGCAGAGGGGAAGAAGCTGTTCCTGAATCGTTGAGTGTGTGTCTTCAGGCTCCTGTACCTCCTCCCTGATGGCAGAGGGGAAGAAGCTGTTCCTGAATCGTTGAGTGTGTGTCTTCAGGCTCCTGTACCTCCTCCCTGATGGCAGAGGGGAAGAAGCTGTTCCTGAATCGTTGAGTGTGTGTCTTCAGGCTCCTGTACCTCCTCCCTGATGGCAGAGGGGAAGAAGCTGTTCCTGAATCGTTGAGTGTGTGTCTTCAGGCTCCTGTACCTCCTCCCTGATGGCAGAGGGGAAGAAGCTGTTCCTGAATCGTTGAGTGTGTGTCTTCAGGCTCCTGTACCTCCTCCCTGATGGCAGAGGGGAAGAAGCTGTTCCTGAATCGCTGAGTGTGTGTCTTCAGGCTCCTGTACCTCCTCCCTGATGGTAGCAACGAGAAGAGGGCACGTCCTGGGTGATGGGGGGGGGGGGGAGCTCTTAATGATGGATTCTTTCGAAAATGTGCTCGACGATGGGGAGGCTAGTGTCCATGATGGAGCTAACTGACATTACAAGGCTTGGCAGCTTCTTCCCAGTTCTGTGCGTTGGCCACTCCACACCAGACGGCGAGGCAGCCAGTTACAATGCCCTCCACGGTTCATCTGTAGAAATTTGCTCGAGTCTTTGGTGACTCACCCAACCTTCTCAAACTCCTAAGGAAATACAACGGCTTCCTAATCGCATCGCTACAGAGGCTAACCAAGTCTCTCCTAACTTCCCCCACACCCCACATTGCATATATTTATGCTCTCTGCGTAAACACAGATTGTTCGAGAGCAGCCACTGTGCTTTCATAACATTGAACTCGGGTCACGTTGGGGACTGAGCTGATGGGTAGAGGGGACAATTGGAACCAATGCTGCCTACGCTGTAAGTAGGCAGACAGGAAGGAGGGCATCCACTTCTGGACAGAGATGAGAAGGAATTCTCTTAGCCAGTGAGCTGGTGAATCGCTGGAGACCAAGTCAGTGGGAATGCTTAAAGGTTGATAGGTTCTAGATCAGTCAGGGCGTGAAAGGTTATGGGGATAATGGGGGTTGTGATGGTGTCCTACGAACTGTGCTTTCGAAAAGAGAGAGAGAGAGAGAGGCAAAAATTGCCTTGAGATGGTGTTATGGTTTCTCTGCAGCATGTTTACACTTTGCAAGGACACTGGCAGCTTCCAAGTTCTTACAGAGAGAGAAGGGAGGAGCTACTTGATGGACAGCTGGTGTTCAGCACGGTGTGATAAATAGGTGGACAGCTGTTAGGCCTATAGGCACATGGTTTTGGACACTGAATGAGCTTTGTTGTGCCCACAGAAAAGGTGAGTTTCCGCAGATCGATCAGTGGCTCTCGCAGTGTGAAAAGGGTGTGACCAGTGGGGAGTTATTCGTGTGTCCAACCCTCGCCTCAGTTGATAATTCCACCATAGAAGAACGGTCCCCTTTGTTGTGGTCACAGTCGGTGACTTCTGAAGGATTTCGGAGGACAACGGGAAGGTCAACGGCGTCAGCTCATCTGAAGACTCAAATCTCTCCCTCTCTCCCTTTCCATCACTACTCAACTCAATACCACGAACTGAACTGAACTTTACTCATCATCGTAAGACTATCTATTTACCCCTAGACTTGAAGAAGCTTGGTTTTCATATATCTCCACATTTATACATATCTAACCATTGCTAACCTGTTTTATATATCTGATTTTATATTACTGTATTGCGTAGTTACTAATAAATACCATTAGTTAATAGCAACTCCAGATTCCAAAGTATTTCCATTTCTACTGGATCTTTAACCCGTCACAGGGTACGTGACAGGGTTGAGAGGGATGCTAAATCAGCCATGATGGAATAGCAGAGCAGACTCGATGGGCCAAATGGCCTAATTCAGCTCCTACATCTTATGGTCTTAAAGTCCAAATAGTATTTATTCCTTTGACCTACAGTTCTTTAGCTGCTGGTTTTTTTGCTATGTTGACTGATTGTTTCCACGGATGCTGCCTGACCTGCTGAATTCCTCCAGTGTGTTGAGAGTGTTTTTTTTTGCCTTGTTGCCTGTCGCGTCCTGTCCAACACCCCCACAGCCAATTCCCAAAAACACGGAAACGCGCCTGTTGAATAAACTAGATCCCTGACACCTATCCGGGCAGGCAAATTACAGAGCAGTCTCTCTCTGAAGAGAGACTTGCTCCCGTAATAGCTGAAGGTCAGGTTTACTGCTGTTCAGCTGTTCACTAAACAAAGCTATACTCCTCAGGGGCCGAGGTGAAAAATATATCACCTACATAAAGTAACAGACACACAATGACAC
This sequence comes from Mobula hypostoma, assembly GCF_963921235.1. Taxonomy (NCBI): domain Eukaryota; kingdom Metazoa; phylum Chordata; class Chondrichthyes; order Myliobatiformes; family Myliobatidae; genus Mobula; species Mobula hypostoma. The sequence goes on along the minus strand of NC_086128.1, from coordinate 62,984,584 downwards.
CAACAACTGAAAAAAAAACTATTCTGTAGACGTACAAGTTGACATAGAGTGCCTATATAACATATAGTTAAAGATACAGCGGTATAATGCTACTGGCACTGTCATAAATAGCGTGTGGTAGCAGGGAGTTCAGAAATCTCGGAGCCTGGGGGAACAAGCTGTTACCAAGCCTTGTTCTTGAATTGTGGTCAGATGTTCGGCCTACTGCCATGATGTTAGATTAACAGAGCAGTTGAGCGCCACTTTTACAAGTCTTGCGAGGACTGGTTGAGCCGGGGGAAAGTGCTGGCAGGGATGGTGGTAAAGGCAGATACATCAGGGACGTTCAAGCAAGTCTTGGAAAGGCTGAGAGGTGCAGAAAAATGATAGGCCATGTGGGAGCCATCATCATCATTATGCGCCATGTTGTATGACGTCATCATTGTGTGCCCTCTCGTATGACATGGGCGGACACGGTCTTTCCATGACCACAATTGTCCTTGGCAAATTTTTCTCCAGAAGTGGTTGCCATCGCCTTCTTCTGGGCAGTGTCTTTACAAGATGGGTGACCACAGCCGTTATCAACACTCTTCAGAGATTGTCTGCCTGGTGTCAGTGGTTGCATCACCAGGACTTGTGATCTGCACCGGCTGCTCGTACGACCGTCCACCACCTGCTCCCACGTGACCCTGATCGGGGGGGCTAAGCAGGTGCTACACCTTGCCCAAGGGTGACCTGCAGGCTAGCGGAGGGAAGGAGCCCCTCACACCTCCTTTGGTAGAGACATATCCCCAATCTGCCACCCAATATGTTGGAGTGAAGGGTTAGATTGATTTCAAGAGCTTGGCAAAATATTGTGGGCCAAAGGGCCTGTACTCTGTTGTAGTGTTCTGTAACCTAATAACACAAGTTTAAAGACAAAACACCGGAGGTTGTGTAGATGCTGGAAAACTTGAGGAACACACACACACACACACACATACACACACACAGACACACACACACACACACACACAGACACACACACACACACACACACACACATACACACACACACAGACAGACAGACACACACAGACACACACACACACACACACACAGACACACACACACACACACACAGACACACACAGACACACACACACACACACAGACACACACACACATACACACACACAGACACACAGACACACACACACACACACACATACACACACACACACACACAAACACACAGACACACACACACACATACACACACACAGACACACACACAGACAGACACACACACACACACACACAGACAGACACACACACACACACACATACACACACAGACACACACACACACAGACACACACACACAGACACACACACACACAAAATGCTGGAGGAACTGAGCAGGCGCATCTCCGGAGGGGAATAACCAGTCGAGGCTTCTGACCGAGACCCCTCATCAGGCCCGGAAAGGCAGGGGGAGATCCCCCAAAAGGAGGGGAAGGAGGGCAAGCTGGCGGGTGATAGGTGGACTCGGGTGGGGGGATGGACAGTAAAGGAGAGTGACCCGTGGGAGAAAGGGAAGGAATGGTGGGGGGGGTGGAAATCGGAGGGAGCTGATCGGCACATGAGAAGGGAGTGACAGGGTAACCGGAATGGGGAACAGAAAGAGAGACGGTGGGGGGGAGGGGTGAGGAAGTACTGGAAGTTAGAGAAAGTGAGGTTCATGCTGTCAGGTGCGGCCGACCCAGACAGAATATGGGGTGTTACTCCTGCACCCTGAGTATTCTGCCCACTGGCTGAACGCCCAAGCTGATTCTGTTTCAGTTACTATTCGATAATGGATTTATTGAGTATGCCCACAAGAAAATGAACCTTGGCAGTCAGCAAACAACAACTCCTCAAGCAACACCTTACCGGTAGTCAATTTTTTCAGTTTTTCTATGTCTTCTACTTATTCTTTCCATCCTAAATTTTTGTTTGCAAGGTGTCAGAACCAGTGACTTACTGATTGGAGTTCGATCAAGGCTTTCGCTCTCTGCTCTGCCCCGGGAAATCTCCAGGAGGGGACCGCGAGCATGCGCTGCCTCGAGAAGGTGGGGCTCGGGGGGGGGGTGGTCACGATCGACCCCATTTCCCGCCCGTCAAAGTGTCGAGGAAGATTGAAATGTCGAGGTGAAGGCGGAGGAGGCCAGGTCAGCCGGAGGTCGCAGGCCGGCGGTCATTGTCCACAGAGGTCGCAGGTCGGCGGACACACTCCCCGGTGGACTGAGTCCGAGCAGTCGCTCTCCTCAATCCGACGGAGGATGTTTCCGAAATTTTGAGATTTATGCGATCATCGGTGCGGACTGCAGTTTATATTGGTCTCTTTCAAGTTCTCTGTGTTTTCTTTCTTGTTGCCAATTGGCGGATTTGGGGGGGGGGGGTTTGATGTCCTTGCGGGCGATAAGTTTGCTTTTGCACGAGGGAGGGGTTGGGGATTTAGAGTCTGACGTTTGTGCTGGTTTCCTCCCCGAATAAGGGATCTGTTGGTTTTTAAAAAATATGTGCAAGAGGGGGCGCTTTGACATTATTGTCACTGGTTTTTCTCCCCTTGCGATGATATGTTAGTTTTGTGTGAGGGAGGGGTTTGGGGTTTGCGAGTTTTTGTTTCATTTTTGTGCAGGGTGTGGGGTGGGTGGTATCCTTTCTGTCACCGACTTCCATGCTTTTTTTTCTGTATTTCGTGGCTATCTGGAGAAGATGAATCTCAGAGTTGTACTATGCAGACACACTTCAATGATAAGGATAGATAGGTACCTTATTGACCCCAAAGGAAATTACAGAGTCTCAGTAGCATTATAGATGCACAGGTATACAAATATTAGAAGAGAAGTAAGAAAGAATAAAAAATAAGTTACCACAAACAGTCTTACGGGGGGGGGGGGGTCATCACTTCCCTGGCTACAGGTTGACTCATTATAGAGCCTAATGTCCGAGGGTAAAAATGACCTCCTATAGTGCTCTTTGGAGCAGGGCAGTGAACATACATGTACTTGAATAATAAATTTAATTTGTACTTTGAGTATGGCCTCATCGTGGCCACAGATGAACAGGTTGGAATGGGAAAAGTGGAAGTTTAAAGACGAACACTTGATTTCCATTTAATGGGGCATGCGTGCAGCTCTAGTCGTCTGCACCGGCTGCTCGTACGACCATCCACCACCTGCTCCCTTGGTTTCCCGTGACTTTGATTGGGGGGCTAAGCAGGTGCTACACCTTGCCCAAGCGTGAACCGCAGGCTGGCAGAGGGAAGGAGAGCCTTTGGTAGAGATGCATCTCCACCCCGACATCCCGATGGTGACACCTACAAGCTCTCCTAGCAAGTTTACTTCGAACTTTGAACTCAGTGGTTCGCCCAATATTCCAATGAAAAACTTGCGCAGGATTTCTAGAACTCAGAGCACACCTGTGGGGCGATCTCCGTCTCAAATCCCACAGTAGAAAGATTCAAGCTAATAAAATGCGGTGGATGAGATTCTGATCAACGGTAAGTTTAAAGGAGCTGTCTGTCTGTCTGTCTAGGTACCATATCCAATGCGGACGTTAGTGACCATGGTTTTCCATATAGATTTATCCTTCGTTCTTTGGATAACTTCCATTTCCTCGATGTGTAGCCACCTGGCCAGGCTTTTGATGTACATAAGCTGAGGTCTTCCTCTAGGTATACTCCCCTCAATCTTTCCAGAGAGTATGAGTTTTTCTAGTTCATCTTTCCGCGTGATGTGTCCTAGGAATCTGAGTTGTCTTTCTCTTATTGTTGGTATGAGTGATCGAACTGCTTGGGCTCTTCCGAGAACTTCTTCATTTGATGTGTATGCTGCCAGGATAATCAAGGACATGACCCACCCAGCCAACATACTTTTCATCCCTCTTCCCTCCGGGAGAAGGCTCAGGAGCTTAAGGACTCGTACGGCCAGATTTGGGAACAGCTTCTTTCCAACTGTGATAAGACTGCTGAATGGATCCTGACCCGGATCTGGGCCGTACCCTCCAAATATCCGGACCTGCCTCTCGGTTTTTTTGCACTACCTTACTTCCCATTTTTCTATTTTCTATTTATGATTTATAATTTAAATTTTTAATATTTACTAATTTGAACAATTTTAAATATTTTTAATACTAAATATTTCTAGTTCAGGGAACACAGAATCAAATATCGCCGTGATGATTGTACGTTCTAGTACCAATTGTTTGGTGACAATAAAGTATAAAGTATAAAGTCCATGATATTTTTAACATTCTCCTGTAGAACCATAACTCAGCTGCTTCTAGTCTCGTTTCCACTACTGGGGAAATGGTCCGGCATTCACTTCCGTAAGTCAGGATAGAACAAATGTAGCACTATAGTATTCTGTTTTTAGTGTGCGTGCTCATCTTTCTGTCTGTTAATATGGTCTTCATTTTTTGGAAAGCATCTTTCGCCATTAGAGGAGCTGTCGAGGAGAAATTTCCTTTTAGGACACAGACAGTAGCAGGTGCCTGGAATGCACTGCTGGGGTGGCTGCCAAACTGACTCCACGACCTTGTTCTCAGTATTAATTGCTTACTTGTTCTTTTTAAATTCAGGCTCTTGAATCAAAGGGGGATAACTTCCTTCAACTTCACTTGCCCCATCATGGAAACGTTGACACAACCAGTGGAGTCGCTTACAGGGCGCCTTCCGCTCATGTTCTCGAAATTTATTGCTGGTTTATTAACTGTTGTGACATGAGCAAAGTCACCATTGAGGACACCAAAGCTACTGATTTAGTCAACAAGAGCGAGCCACCGGGATCATATTGAGACACTCTTGGAAGAAGAGGTCGGCTGGACCCAGTATTACGTGACACTTTTATACGGCAAAGATCAAAGGACAACTCTATGGTTACAATGCATCTACAATGCTTCCTTTGACTTACGTATAGTTTTCGCACACCTCCGTCCTCGCACCCACACTCCGGACCGGAAGAAGCTGCAGAAGAATGTGAACACAGCCCCGCACATCACACAAACCAATCTTCCGTCCGTGGACTCACTTTACACCGCACGCTGTCGGAGCAGTGCTGCCAGGATAATCAAGGACACGACCCACCCAGCCAACACACTTTTCGTCCCTCTTCCCTCCAGGAGAAGGCTCAGGAACTTGAAGACTCGTACGGCCAGATTTGGGAACAGCTTCTTTCCAACTATGATAAGACTGCTGAACGGATCCTGACCCGGATCTGGGCCGTACGCTCCAAATATCCGGACCTGCCTCTCAGTTTTTTTTTACACTACCTTACTTTCCCTTTTCTATTTTCTATTTATGATTTATAATTTAAATGTTTAATACTTACTATCGATTTGTACTCCAGGGAGCGTGAAGCACAGAATCAAGTATCGCTGTGATGATTGTACGCTCTAGTATCAATTGTTTGGCAACAATAAAGTATAAAGTATAAATGTTACTTCCCACTGACTCTCTCTCTAGATTCACGCATATGCAGCCATGAAGTGAATGGGTGTTTCCTGGCTCGTAATCAACCCCAATCTGCAGCTCCTGAGAGGCTTCTGTTCAGAGCTGCATCTTATATTCAATCTACAATCCACATTCAGATCTGAAGATCAGGCTGCTGCTGAAATTCATATTTGCTACCTCCCCTTACTCCAGAGCACACCCTAACAATTACTATTATTTATTTCTTTTTGCATTTATAGTTTGCTGTCTGCTGCACTCTGGATGGACGCCCTAGTTGGTGTGGTCTTCCATTATTTGCACAGTAGGGGAATTAAGGGTTATGGGGAAAAGGCAGGTAGGTGGAGATGAATCCATGATCAAATCAGCCATGATCTTACTGAATGGTGGAGTAGGCTCAGCAGACCAGCTGATTTTTTACCAAAAAAAAACACACCAAAACACATCCTCTCCTGTCAGACTCCCCCCACTTCTCCAGCCCCATGTCTCTTTCACCAATCAGCTTCCCAGCTCTTTACTTCACCCCTCCCTCCCCTGCCCGGTTTCACCTATCGAATGTTTCAAAGGTACATTTAACGTCAGAGATATGTATACTTTATACATCCTGAAATGCTGCTTCTTCACAACCATCCACAAAAACAAGAGGAGTGCCCCCCAAAGAATGAATCACAGTGAAATGTTAGAACCCCCCCAGCTCCCCTCCCTCACCTTATGTTTCTATCTCCCCTCCCACCACCTTTTAAAGCTACTCCTCAGCTCTTTTTATCTCCAGTCCTGCCGAAGGGTCTCAACCTCATTTCTACAGAGGCTACCTGGCCTGCTGAGTTCCTCCAGCATTTTGTGTGTGTGTCCCTTCGGAGAAGGTCAGAGTTGACTCCTGTGACCGCACCACTACTATTTCCATGTACTTGGACTTTGCTGAGGTGTATTGGTCAGAGTGCATCATGCACCACGAAACAACGACATCCAAAACTTATAGAGACTATTTTCAAAGTAAAAAGCATTATAAAACACACACACAAAATGCTGGAGGAACTCAGCAGGTCAGGCAGCATCTTTTTATAGGCATCCGTTAGTCTCGTGAGACCATGGATTTCCACCTTGGAAGGTTTCCAGGGCGCAGGCCTGGGCAAGGTTGTATGGAAGACCGGCAGTTGCCCATGCTGCAAGTCTCCCCTCTCCACGACACCGATGTTGTCCAAGGGAAGGGCATTAGGACCCATACAGCTTGGCACTGGTGTTGTCGCAGAGCAACGTGTGGTTAAGTACCTTGCTCAAGGACACAACATGCTGCCTCGGCTGAGGCTCGAACTAGCGACCTTCAGATCACTAGACCGACGCCTTAACCACTTGGCCACACGCCAACACGGCATCTATGGAAATGAAGAAACAGTCAACATTTCAGGACAGGAGCCTTCTTCAGGACTGGCAAGGTAGTAGGAAGATGCCAGAACTTTTGCAGAGCAGGGGAATTAAGGGTTATAGGGAAAAGGCAGGGAGGTGGAGATGAGTCCATGGTCAGATCAGCCATGATCTTATTGAATGGCGGAGCAGGCTCGATGGGCCGGATGGCCGACTCCTGCTCCTAGTTCTTATGGTGTTATGATTCTGTTATGGTTATTATTGTACAGATTCATTGAATACGTCCACAAGAAGGTGAACCTCAAGGTTGTACGATGGTGGACATGGGTGTACTTTATTCATAAAATTTACTTCGGATTTTGATTTGCGTGATTTGTCTTCTTTCGGGCATTGCGTGCTAAATGAAGCAAAAACTATAAGCATCGAAGCCTACGTCATCAAGAACCAACGAAGAAGGAGCGGTCATGTTGTTCAGATGAAAGACGAACGTCTGCCAAAACAAATCTTCCACTCCCAGCTTAAAGAAGGCAAACGTGAAAGAGGCGGCAACAGGAGAGATTCAAAGACGTCTTAAAAGCCAACGTGAAGAAATGCACCATTGACATGAACAATTGGGAAACCAATGCCAAGGACAGGAAACTCTGACAAGCCATCATCCGAGAAGGAACAGCAACTTTCGAAGCCAACAGATGTGCAGAATTAGAAGAAAAGAGACGAAAATGTAAAGAGAGGCAGCAACAACCAAAGCCCGATCTGCCATCTGGAACTACCTGTCCTGAATGCAGAAGAACTTTCAAAGCCAAGATTGGACTCATAAGCCACTTAGACCGACAGAACGAAGATCATTATCCTCGACCTCGAGGGATAACCATGACGACGACAATGTTTTAGTCCTTGTTCAATAGGTTCAAAAGTTTCAATCGGTACATTTAATGTCAGGGAAATGTATGCCATATAACATCCTGAAATTCTTTTTCTTCGTAATCATCCACGAAAACAGAGGAGTGCCCCAAAGGATGAATGACAGCTAAATGTTAGAACCCCAAAGCCCCAGTGTGTTTTTCATAAGTTCTTCTACTTTTCCGTGAATGCCTGCAAGGAAACGAATCTCGGGGCAGTATACGGTGACGGACGCGTACTTTGAGAATGAATTTACTTTCAACTCTGCTCCTCCCGCTTATCCACATTGCCTCTCTCTCTCTCCTCCTCCCACTCCCACCACTCTTCACCTCCACACCCCACTCCCACCAACGAGCACGCTCTCCCTCCCTCCCGCTCGACAGTCGCCGCAACACAGGTCCCAACCTGCGGGCTGCCCCCGGGGCGCACTACAGAACATCCAAACCGAGTTGACAGCCACTTGTGTTTGAATAGGCGCGTCTTGTTTCTGACAGCCGCCGGTGAGTGATGTGGAGACAAATTCTAAACTGGAGTGGGCGTGTTGACAGCTGGAGACAGCTGGAGAACAGAGCGATCAAGAAACGTCAACGTGATCGAATGTCAGATGGAGTTCATTGCGAATAATTTGAAACGTTGGCAAACAAGGGGAGCACCCGTGGCTGTCAGGTTGCCACTGGGGGGAGGGGCAAGGGCTAGAGTCAACATTAAAGTTAAACTTCAACTTACTCAACATGTTGTGACTGATCGAAGTCGGCACAGAGACACTGGAGCTGTCAATGTAACAAACAAGACATTCTCAAGGAGACCATCTCGGCAGGTTTTCCCCCCACCCCCCAAATCCAAAGTAAATCACATTCTTACACCCTGACGATCAAAGGCGACAGTAGATGATTCAACACAATCTCGATTGTAACAATAAGAATGAGCAGTTTTTTTGTCACTTCTGTCGTAGTTCTTTATCTTCCCGTAAAATTGCCTCTAGTTCTGGTTCTTTCCTGTGGAAGTTCAGAGAGGGTTAAGACGAGGGGATGCACCCCAGCCCTCGCTGAGGGATCACCAGTGGAAAAGGTGAGCAGTGTCAACGTCTCCGTGGATCAGTCCTGGGAGCAGCATACCGACAAAACAGGAGCAGGTCTGCAGATGCTGCAAACCCAAGGCAGCGCTCACACAGAATGCTGGAGGACGAACCTCAGAGTTGCTATTCTGTACACACACTTCGATAATAAAGTGTACTTTGGAGCAATTGGCACCGTCGCGCACGCTCTGAATTTGAGGGAGCTTGCGATCAGCAAAGGTATTGAAACCTTCAGGGACGTCTGATTCCCTGTGAGTTTCACTGTAAATACGTACCTCAAACGAACCTCTTGTCAGCCCAAAGTGCTGAAGAACTCAGAATGGGGTTTAATATCGCGAGTCGATTTCTTGGTATCTGTAGTCTTGCATCAGTTATACATTGCAATACAGAATAAAAAACTATAAATTATGTTAAGTATATATTTAAAAGGAAATTAAATTAAATAACCAGAGCGAAAAGAGAGGGAAAATATTGAGGGTAATTCACACTGTCTGTTCAGAAATCAGATGGCAGAGGGGAAGGAGCTGTTCCTGAATCGTTGAGTGTGTGTCTTCAGGCTCCTGTACCTCCTCCCTGATGGCAGAGGGGAAGGAGCTGTTCCTGAATCGTTGAGTGTGTGTCTTCAGGCTCCTGTACCTCCTCCCTGATGGCAGAGGGGAAGAAGCTGTTCCTGAATCGTTGAGTGTGTGTCTTCAGGCTCCTGTACCTCCTCCCTGACGTCCTACCTTCTTTGTAATGGCGTCATTGTGTTGGGACACGGACACACACACATTCGATGCTGGAGGAACTCAGTAGGCCAGGCAGCATCTTTGGAAAAGAGTTAACAGTCGGCGCTTTGGGCCGAGACCCTTCAGAAGGAGGGTCAACTGTACTCTTTAACAGGACGCCTTGAAAAGGCAGCATCCATCATTAAGGACCCCCACCACCCAGGACGTGCCCTCTGCTCATTGCTACCATCAGGGAGGAGGTACACACACTCAACGATTCAGGAACAGCTTCTTCCCCTCTGCCATCAGGGAGGAGGTACAGGAGCCTGAAGACACACACTCAACGATTCAGGAACAGCTTCTTCCCCTCTGCCATCAGGGAGGAGGTACAGGAGCCTGAAGACACACACTCAACGATTCAGGAACAGCTTCTTCCCCTCTGCCATCCGATTTCTGAGCGGACAGTGTGAATTACCCTCAATACTTTCCCTCTCTTTTCGCTCTGATTGTTTAATTTAATTTCTTTTTAAATATATGCTTAACATAATTTATAGTTTTTTATTCTGCATTGCAATGTACAACTGGTGCAAGACCACAGATACCAAGACATCGACTCACGATATTAAACCCCATTCTGATTTCTTCAGCACTTTGGGTTGACAAGAGGTTCATTTGAGGTGTGTATTTACAGTGGAACTCCTAGGGATCAGACGTCCCTGAAGGTTTCAATACCTTTGCTAATTGCAAGCTTCCTCAAACTCACAGCATATACGACGGTGAAAATTGCTTCAAAGTATATTTGTTATTGAAGTATGTATACAGAATACCAACTCTGCGGTTCGTCCTCCAGCAGTCAGCCACGGAACAGAGGGACACCATGGAACCTGGTCAAGAAAAAAATCCAACACCCTTTTTTTTAAAAAAGGAGAATAGATAGCACAAGTGGCAGAAGACAAGCGGACAGCACACAGAATATGAGACATCAAACCAGGAGCCCGGTAGTGTCCAGTTTAGCGGCGTGCCACTAGCCAATGCAGGGACATTCTTCGCCGAGGCTCCACAGCCCGCAGCGATCGCCCTGATCAATCCGCTCAATAACAGCAAAAGAAAGAGTACCCAGAATCCAGGAACACATGCAACGTGACCCTCAAAGCCCCCCCAAGAGAAGTCCACAGCCTCGACGGTCACTCCCGGCGACGTGGATCCCAAGGTTCCTGCACTTTAGTCCGACAGGAAGACCAGGCGGTTCCGAGCACCCGCCCGCACTCTGCTGTCATCCTCATCGACTTCATCGTTACTCGAGACCTCAATCAGAAAGAAACAATGGAGTCGATCATGGGCTCTCACCCCCGAACCTCAATCGGAGTGAAGCAATGGGGTTGATCATGGGCTCTCACCCTTGACTCCTCAATCGGAGGGAAGCAATGGAGTGGACCATGGGCTCGTTCCCTCAACACCTCAATTGGAGAAAAGCAATGGAGTTGATCATGGGCTCTCACCCTCGACTCCTCAATCAGAGAGAAGCAATGGAGAGGATCATGGGCTTTCACCCTCAACACCTCAATCGGAGAGAAGCAATGGGGTTGATCACAGGCTCGTTGTCTAAGATTTTGTCTGATGTTTATATAAGTGTGTCATGGTGACTTCTTTGCAAACCATACCTCTCAGTCTGTGGGCTTTTAACTTCAATTTACAACCTATGTTAAGTACAGAAGGCTGGTTCTAATTTGAATTGATACCTGCTACATTCACATTGGTTCCTTGAGGTTATTATAACCGTGGGGAGGTAATGGAGACAAACTCCCACCACCTATTAAATGCTCCCAATGGTGTGAACCTCAAATATCCTCTGACGACTAAGTCCAGCTCCTGGCCTTCACATGTGGTTCAGCTGCTCAGCCCAGCAGAACCGTTTCTACTGACAGGAGAAGGGGTAAAGGCCAGTTCCTGACCCCTTAAAACCAGTCACTCCAGGCAGATGGGGCTCATCAGATGTAGTTGGCAGCTCATCTAGGAGAAGGAAATTTTCTGATCTCAAACCGTGCTGTCATGGGGAAAGTTTCGGGAGCGAACCCAGAGGGAAAACTCAGGAGCTGGAGTCCCTGAGGCAGTCCCTACGTTGAGTTCAACGCTGACTGGCAGCTCCTGGTGACAAACTGTATCAGTCTCTGCCGTTCCTTTGGGTTCATCACATGAGTGGGGAGAGAGGGGGAGCTTGCTACACGGGCAACAGCTCGCTCTCCATATCGTACTGACCTGGCTTGTTTATCTAGACAGCTGGGACTCAACATCCATGGTCAACCCTGACCCACAAAGACCTCAAAGCATAAACACATAACTCCAGAGTACTCCCTACGCATCCCTCAATTTTCCCATCATCCATAAGGCTGTCTAAGAGTTTCTTAAACGCCCCTAATGTATCCACCTCGACCCACAACCCCTGGCATTGCACTCCACTCACTCACTTGCTTTTGACATCCTCCCCCTCCCCCCACCCCCATATTTACCACCAATCACCTTAAAATTGCGCCCCCTTACATAAGGCAGCGGTCCCCAACCACCGGGCCGCGAGGAAACGATACGAGTCAGCTGCACCTTTCCTCATTCCCTGTCACGCCCACTGTTGAACTTGAACATCGGGTTGCCAACTGTCCCGTATTTGCTGGGACATCCCGTATATTGGTTTGTCCCGTATTTCCACCGCTAAGGTAGAGCGTTCCTATGAAACCTTCCGTGCCGAAATGGCGTGAAGCGAAGAAGCAATTACCATTAATTTATATGGGAAAAATTTCTGAGCGTTCCCAGACCCAAAAGATAACCTAACAAATCATACCAAATAACACATAAAACCTAAAATAAATAACTTAACACATGGTAAAAGCAGGAATGATATGATAAATACACAGCCTATATAAAGTAGAAATAATGTATGTACGGTATAGTCGGGAAGATAAAGGCAAAACCGATTTGTGGTGGGGAAAAAAATCGGCACGTACGCGCATGCGCACATCACGCATGCGCACACAGGTGCCCGCGCAAGGCTTCATGGTCATGGTAGTCTCTCCTGGGGTAAAGTGTCCCGAATTTGACTGCTACTTTTGTCTCTTATTTGGGAGTGAGAAAGTTGGCAACCCTAACTGTAAAAGACATGTTGAGGTGAGCTTAACCCTACTTGAACACCACCCCCCCCCCCCCCGGTCAGCCGGTCCGCAAGAATATTGTCAATACTAAACCGGTCCGCGGCGCGAAAAAGGTTGAGGACCCCTGACATAAGGTATTTCTGTCCGGACGTGGGGGTGGGGGGGAAAGTTATAGGGAAAGGTTAGGGCTTTATTTCCTGGCGTGTCGGAAAACAAGGGGAGATTTCATAAAGGTGTACAAAATTCTGAGGGGTATAGACAGGGCAAATGCAAGCAGGCTTTCTTCCCCACTGAGGTTGGATAAGACTATAGCTAGAGGTCATGGGTTAAAGGTGAAAGGTTTCTGGTTCTGCTTGGTACTGCGCAAGCACCACTGGATGGCTGTCATAACGCGCGGTCGGTGTGAACGGCGTGGGAGTTAAATTGTAAGGCAAGCTGTTTTGACTAGCTCCCCTAAATCGATTTGATTGAGTCTATCTTTAAAAATATTAATGCCAGAAATACTGCACAGGTCTGGCAGCAGAAGATTCCACTCTCTTGTTGATCTCGGGTAGGGGCGATACTGGTAGCAAACCTTACTGAATGACAGAGTTTCCAATATGTGAGGTCCAGTTTGCGTTGAGTTGAACTGACCCTGTGACGAATTTGGATGTTTGATGGAGTGATGTTGTGAACTTCTTTGAAAACTGTAAAGGTTGAAGGGGAACATGAGGAGGAACTTCTTTGCTCAGAGACGTGGAACGAGCTGCCAGCGCAGGTGGTGGACGCGGATCGATTTCAACGTTTAACACAAATTTGGATGGGTACGTGGATGGGAGGGGTATGGGGGGGCTGCTATGGTCTAGGAGCAGGTCACTGGGACTAGTCAGGTTAATAGTTCAGCACAGACGAGCTGGGAGAAAGGGCCAGTTTCTTGTGCTGCAGTGCGCTAGAGGAGGCATGAATGTGCAGCAGGAATTGGCAATGAGGGATATTGGGGAAGGACTGGAGGTTCTCTATGTCTCTAGAGGAAGCAGGAATGTACAGCAGGAATTGGAGATGAGGGATATTCGGGAAGGACTGGAGGTTCTCTATGTCTCTAGAGGAGGCAGGAATGTGCAGCAGGAATTGGAGATGAGGGATATTCGGGAAGGACTGGAGGTGTTCTATGTCTCTAGAGGAGGGAGGAAGGTGCAGCAGGAATTGCCGATGAGGGATGTTCGGGAAGGACTTGTGGGAGCTGAATCCGCTGGACTGTGCTGTCGACCAGCCGTGGTTCACCAGAGGGCAGGCGGGGACGGGGGGACAAGAGCACCGACTCACAGACCGTGGCTCCAACACCACACCTGTAACTTGAACCCTGATACCCGAAGCTTTTCTTTTTAATATAACAGTGACAGGTGAATATTACAAATTAGCTGATGGTGAATCATTCCTCTCACCTGTACTTCATGTGCTGGAAGCCTTGCAGAAGTGCCTCTCTCTTTTCCCTTGCTTTCTTACTTAGTTTCTCCCCGTGCAGGACCTCGGCCACGAAGTATTCTGCATCTGCCGGCGGAAAGAAGGGACGGGAATGAAAGGTTTTTCTTCCTTCTTTTTTAAAGATTAAACCGTCGCTTTGACTGACCCAGAACCGGCCGCAATGCCACACCGCCGCCACAGGGCACATCCTCACCTCAGCCGTCGCCGTTTCGGTTCGGAGCGCGGAGGGTGCGCGTACATGACTGCCAACTGTCCGCTCGGCAGGAAAGCATCGTTGGCAGCTGCCCACCATCACTGCAAGACTAGCACGCGCCCAAGAAACGGGCAGGAAAAAATCATCGCCGCAAACTGCCTTTGCCAAAAGCTCCCTTTTGTAAACCGCTACAGGGCTATCGAAACAAAACCTTCACACCACCTTAAAGAGTTTCTTCCCCCCGTCCCCCCACCACCACCAGGCAGTTAATCTGATCAACCATTCTAGTTATCCCCACACCCCCCTCTATTAACTCCTCACTGCAAACACTTCTTATAATTCTGTTTACATTGTAAATACCTGCTGGTATTTATGAATATTTTATTTCATAACCATAATTTAACCTGTATTTTTATTTAATTCTTCAATCTTCAGAATTATTGAATGTTTTTTTTGTTACAGGTCGTAACAAATAGGCATTCGTTAGACCGTGGATTTGCGCCTTGGAAGGTTTCCAGGGCGCAGGCCTGGGCAAGGTTGTATGGAAGACCAGCAGTTGCCCATGCTGCAAGTCTCCCCTCTCCACGACACCGATGTTGTCCAAGGGAAGGGCATTAGGACCCATACAGCTTGGCACCGGTGTCGTCGCAGAGCAATGTGTGGTTAAGCGCCTTGCTCAAGGACACAACACGTCCCCTCGGCTGGGGCTCGAACTGCCGACCTTCAGATCACTAGACCGACACCTTAACCACTTGGCCACGTGCCAACAGGTCGTAACAACACACTGCAAAATTCCTAATACAAGCAAAAGCACAGTTCTAAGGCCCATATATATATATAGCCAGGGCGCCAAAGACTTTTGCACACAGTTCTGTATTTGTCAACGTGGAGAGGAGAGAAAGTTTGTAAATCTGGTGGGGGCCAAGGATGTCGGGAATGGCGTGGGGTGGGGTGCAATGGGAGGGGTGAGGGACAGGGGGCAGAGAAGGAATGTCAGGGGTGGGTGCAGACACACCCAGCCCTGAGTCACCAGGCAAGGTGACCTGATTCCAAACAACTAGTTTATTGATCATTACAGAATGTCTGTCTGGTGCTTCACACTCCCTCCCCTCTTCCTAATCAACTTCCCCCTCTCCCCGGCCCCCTTCCCACTCTCTGTCCACAACAGAGAACCAGATCAAAATCAGGTTTATCATCACTCACATATGACATGAAATTTGGTTTTTTTTTGCAGCAACAGTACAGTGCGATACATAAAATTACTACAGTTCTGTGAAAAACTCATAGGCACTCCAGCTATTTTATATATATATAACACCATTTTACACCAAAGGGCTTTGATATCACAGGAGATGAAAGCTACACTCAATAGCTGAGATGTTATATGACATGACACAAAAATTAGTGCTATTATTGATTTTTGAAGAATATAAAGCCAGGGTCCTGCACCTTTGGTAAGTTGCCTTTACACCTCCTTTGGTGGAGACGTATCCCCACCCCTCTGCCAAACCCATACTCTTTTTTTGAGGAATAGGAAGTGGGGTGGGATTTACATCCCTACCAAAGGGGGTATAAGGCGCCTCTTCCCTCCGCTAGCTTGCAGGTCACCTTGGGGCAAGGTGGAGCACCTGCTTAGCCCCGCCCCCCCCACCCCCGCCGATCAGGGTCACGTGAAACCATGGGAGCAGGTAGTGGATGGTCGTATGAGCAGCCAGTGCAGATCACAAGTCCTGATTACGCCGGGCAGACAATCTCTGAAGAGTATTGATAACGGCCGGAGGGGATCACCCGTCTTGTAAAGTCACTGCCCAGAAGAAGACGATGGCAAACCACTTCTGTAGAAAAATTTGCCAAGGACAATCATGGCCGCGGAAAGACCACGATCGCCCACGTCATAATGACATGGCGCATCATGATGATGTTATACAACCCGCGCATAATGATAATGATGAAAGCGGGATGGCAAAGTAGCACAGTGGTTAGCCCAATCGCTTTACAGCGCCAGCGATCGCGGACTGGGGTTCAATTCCCGTCACTGTCTGTAAGGGGTTCGTACATTCTCTCCGTGACCGTGTGGGTTTCCTCCCGGTGCCCTGATTTCCTAACCTATCCAAACCCATATCGGTTAGGAATCGTCGCTCATGGGCAAGGCACGTTGGTGTCGGAAGCGTAGCGTCACTTGCGGGCTGCCCTCAGCACACAATCCTCGCTTTTTTGATCTGACGGAAAATGACACACTTCTCCCTACGTTTCGACGTAAATGCAACAGACAAGGCTAATCTTCACAAGAGCAACCCACGCAGAATGGTGGAGGAACTCAGCAGGTTGGGCAGCGCCCAGAGAGAGGAAAATGAAAAGTCGATCTTCCGGGCCGAGGCCCTTCGTCTGAACTGGAAAAGGAAGGGGGCAGAAACCAAAGTAAGGTGGTGAGAAGGGGGAGGAGGACAAGCTGATAGGTGACAGGTGAGACCAGGTGAAGGGGAAGGTGGGTGAGTGGGGAAGGGGGAAG
This sequence comes from Mobula hypostoma, assembly GCF_963921235.1. Classification (NCBI taxonomy): domain Eukaryota; kingdom Metazoa; phylum Chordata; class Chondrichthyes; order Myliobatiformes; family Myliobatidae; genus Mobula; species Mobula hypostoma. The sequence goes on along the minus strand of NC_086128.1, from coordinate 62,967,785 downwards.
GGGACAAACTGACAGGTGACAGGTGAGACCAGGTGAGGGGGAAGGTGGGTGGGTGGGGAAGGGGAGGAGGACAAGCTAACAGGTGACAGGTGAAACCAGGTGAGGGGGAAGGGGACAAACTGACAGGTGATAGGTGAGACCAGGTGAGGGGGAAGGTGAGTGGGTGGGGAGGGGGAAGGGGACAAACTGACAGGTGACAAGTGAGATCAGGTGAGGGGGAAAGTGGGTGGGTGGGGAAGGGGGAAGGAGGGCAAGCTGATTGGTGACAGGTGAGGGGGAAGGTGTACAAGCTAATAGGTGACAGGTGAGACCAGGTGAGGGGGAAGGTGGGTGGGTGGGAGAATGGGAGGACGACAAGCTGGCAGGTGACAGGTGAGACCAGGTGAGGGTGAAGGTGGGTGGGTGGGGAGGGAGGACAACAAGCTGGCAGGTGACAGGTGAGACCAGGTGATGGGTGAAGGTGGGTAGACCGGGGGGAGGGAGGATGAAGTCAGAATCTGGAAGGTGATAGGTGGAAGTGGTGAGAGGGCTGGAAAGGAAGGAGTCTAACAGGAGAGGCGGATGGACCAAGGGAGAAAGGGAAGGAGGATGGGACTCGGGGGGAAATGATCGGCAGGTGAGGAGAAAAGAAGAGGTAAAAAGGAACCAGAATGGGGAATAGAAAAAAGAGTGGGGGGGGGTGGGGGAAGAAACTACTGGAAGTTAGAAAAAATTGATGCCGTCAGGTTAGAGGCACAGAGTTCAAAGTAAAATTCTGTATCCGAGTACACACACGACAGCACTTACAACCCCGAGGCGATGCCATTTGGGAGATCCAAGAGCAGGATGGACACGTGAATGGCAAAGACCCAGGGAGCACTGAAGAAGGGAGAGACCTTAGCGTACGCGTTCATCAGTCCCGATGAAGGGTCTCGGCTCTCCTCTCCATAGGGGGTGAGTCAGCGAGTGAGACGGGGTTGGTTGGTTGGTTGGTAGGTAGGTAGGTAGGTAAGGTATTGCTTTCCAGTGACAGTGCAGGTAAACGAGACAGCAAAGGAAGCATCAGGGATACAAATCTTCACGCGGCAAGACGCAGAATAAAAGGGTAGATGCCGACACAATTGGGATCCTGCTTGTGCATTTCGGATCTCCACCCTCCTTTCCTTGGGTTGGGGGAGCGTTTGGGGCAGAGAAGAGTGACCTGATAGAGGAATGCAAAGAACGGGAGAGCTACTGGCACGCTTTACTCCAAAGCAAATGCACCTAAGAATGGAAGGAATGAGATTAGCATTGTGTATTTAATATTTCAATAATATCTGGGCAATCTTGCATCTATGTTGTTTGATACACACACACATCAATGCAACTATAAAGAAGGCACGACAGCAGCTATGTTTCAGCAGGAGTAAGAGGAAATTTGGGAAGTCAGCAAAACACTCAGAAACTTCTACAGATGACCTCCATCGTCAAGGACCCCCATCAGCCAGGACGTGCCCTCTTCTCATCGCTACCGTCAGCGAGGAGATACAGGAGCCTGAAGACACACACTCAATGATTCAGGAACAGCTTCTTCCCCTCTGCCATCAGGGAGGTGGTACAGGAGCCTGAAGACACACACTCAGTGACTCAGAAACAACTTCTTCCCCTCTGCCATCAGGGAGGGGTTACAGGAGCCTGAAGACACACACTCAACGATTCAGGAACAGCTTCTTCCCCTCTGCCATCAGGGAGGGGTTACAGGAGCCTGAAGACACACACTCAACGATTCAAGAACAGCTTCTTCCCCTCTGCCATCAGATTTCTGAGCGGACATGAGCACAATCTCACTACTTTTTTTTGTACAACTAATTTAACAATATTATATATATAAAATAAAACACACACTCACACACACATACTATAATTCAGCTTTTTGTTATTATGTGTTACACTGTCCTGCTGCCACAAAACAACAAGTTTCACAACATCTGCTAGTGATATTAAACCTGAACATAGACACACAAGATATTCGGCAGATGCTGGAAATCGAGAGCAAAACGCAGCACACACAACACGCTAGAAGAACTCAGGGTTAGGCAGCGTCTATAACGTCGACCGTTCATTCCTCTGCCTGACCTGCTTGTTGCTCCATCAGTTGGAGGGCTGCTGGGGTAATTTTTAATGTATTGTAATCGACTGCTGCTGCCGCCAAACCACAGATTCCTACCACACGTACGAATGAAAGGGTTTCCATATGAGGAACGTCTGGCATCTCTGGGCTGTATTCCCTGGAGTTCAGAAGAATGAGTGGAGATCTCAGAGAAACATTCTGAATGTTAAAAGGCCCGAACAGATTAGATATGGCAAAGTTTTTTCCCGTGGTAGGGGAGTCTAGGACAAGAGGGCACAACTTCAGGATTGAAAGATGTCCTTTTAGAACTGAGATTCGGAGAAATTACTTTGGCCAAAACGGTGGTAAATCTGTGGAATTTGCTGCCACAAACGGCTGTGGAGGCCAAGTCATTGGTTGCCTTTAAGGCAGAGATAGATCGGTTCTTGATTAGGCAGGGCATCAAAGGGCATGGGGAAAAGGCAGGGGAGTAGGGATGACTGGAAGAATTGGATCAGCCCATGATTGAATGGCGGAGCAGACTTGATGGGCCGAATGGCCTACTTCTGCTCCTGTATCTTACGGTCTTATCATCGTACAACACCACAAACATCATAGTACAATAGTCCCTGTTTTATTATTTCGTACATTATTACTGAACAGTATTGCAAATTATTGCACATTGGTAAATTATTATCAGCCGGCTGGTGGCGTAGTGGCATCAGCGCCGGACTTCGAAGCGAAGGCTCCCAAGTTCGAATCCAGCCGGCTCCCTTGCACTCTTTTTGTCCGTGCTGGGTTGAGCGTCGAGCTAGCAACGCGGCTTCGTAAATATTATATTATTATCCTGTACTTTATTAATAGTTAAGTCTGCACACTGCTAAGTGTCTATTTAAATCTTGCTGCTGTAACGAAAGAGCTTCCCACTCATGATCAACAAAGTTTTCGTTGTTATTATATCATGACGTGTGCCAGTGATACGAAACCTGATTATAGAGCCCAGCAACGGAAAGGCAGAAGAACGTAAAGAAGAAGTAACTTCATACACGATCTATCATTCCCACTGCGGCCGGCAAGGAGCTTGTACATTCTCCCCGTGACCGCGGGATTTTCCTCCCACATTTCAGAGACGTACTGGTTGGTAGGTTAGTCGGTGGCACAAGAAATGAGAATCTGTCATCGAGGACCCCCACCGCCCAGGCCATGCTCTCTTCTCACTGCTGCCACCTGGGAGGAGGTAACATAACCTTCGCCCCGCACCACCAGGTTCAGGAACAGTTATTACCCCTCAACCATCAGGAAGGAGGTACAGGAGCCCCAGGTCCCACACCACCAGGTTCAGGAATGGTTATTACCCCCTCAACCATCAGGAAGGAGGTACAGGAGCCTCAGGTCCCACACCACCAGGTTCAGGAACAGTTATTGCCCCTCAACCATTAGATTGCTGACCCTGCATGGATAACTTCACTCCCCACAACTCTGAACTGATTCCACAACCTACAGACTCACTCTCAGTTACTCTTCACAACTCATGTTCTCAGTTTTGTTTTTAAATTGGCATAATCTGCCTTCCTTTGCACATTGGTCATTTGCCATTCTTTGCCCGAGCATGTATAGCTTCTCATATCCTTATTTTCCTCTAAATATCTTCAAGAAAATGAATTTCGAGGAAGTGTGCAATGATATACACATACTTTTGATAATAAATTTTATTTTGACTTCCTTCATGCCAGTGAAAGGCTATCGCCTTTTCAACAGTTTTTCTGACTTTCAACTGTTTTGGGCCCCATATCTCGGAAAGGATGCGTTGTCGTCGGAGAGAGGTGGTTCATGAGGATGGTTCCGGGACCGAAGGGGTTAACATTTGTTTGGCAGCTTTGGGCCTGTACTCACTGGAATTTCGGAGAACATGGGGCGGGGGTAGTTGGATCTCATTGAAACCTACTGAATGTTGCAAGGACTGTGGGCTGTGGAGAGGATGTTCCCTGCGGCCGGAGCACCCAGAAATGGAGGGCACAGTCTCATAATTGAGGGGCGACCCTGTGGAACAGGGGCAGGGAGGATTTTATTTTTTAGCCGGAGAGTGGCAAACCTGTGGAATGCTCTGCTGTGGACTGCGGTGGAGGTCAAGTCTGTGGGCTTTTTCAAAGTGAAAATTGATCGTTTCCTGGATCGTGCAGGGGCATCAAAGGATCTGGCGAGGAGGCAGGTGTATGGGTTTGAGTGGGATCCGGGATCGGCCACGATGAAATTGTGCAGCAGACTCGATGGACTGAATGGCTGAATTCTGCTCCTATGTCATATATAATGAGGAGAGGAGAAGATGGTGGCGCGACACAGCGCGCAGTGGCCACTCCGGTGGCGATATCTGCTATCTGTCAAGTAGGGTGCCATGCACAATCCTGATTTGATGGAGACGGACGTGAGAGCACGGAGGAACATCTGGTGAAACTTCTGAAATGCCCGCTTCGCTGCCGCTGCTGCTGTGTGATCCAGAATCTCCGGAGGAGAAGGCCTCAAGTCCTCGGCTTCGCTCGTTGCTCGGCGTCCGGGGCAGGGTCAAAGCGCTCGGCAGAGGATGGTACTCGGGAGGCTGTATCGGAGGGACTGGTCGGAGGCTTGAAGTTTTCTGACGGACTCAGAGTCGGCTGTGGTCGGGTGCTTCCAATGCGTTGGCAGTTGTCGGCACCTGGAGGTTTATGGCAGGGAGAGTTTCTCCCTTTTGCCGCCTGCTATCGGGACTATCGGGAGTCGATCGGAACTTTGAGACTTTTTTTTACCGTGCCCATGATCTGCTCTCTATCAAATTATGGTATTCCTTTGCACTGTAGTAACTATATGTTATAATTATGAGGTCTTGTCAGTCATGGTCTTTGGTTTGTCCTTTTTTTTGTGATATCACTCTGGAGGAACATTGTATCATTTCTTAATGCATGCACGCATTTCTAAATGACAATAAACGAGGACTGAGTGTCCTCATAATCTAATCTAATCTAAATAAAATATAATTGATTTTGGATGGCTTTTCAATCAAAGAGTTCAAGGAAAACTTTTTTAATTGAAGTACACACTGTATAGGTCACCATGTACTACCCTGAGATTAATTTTTTGCAGGCATTCCTTGCAAGGGGAAAAGAAAGACAACAAAATTTAGGGGGGAGAAAAACTATACCAACACGAACAAAGACTGACCAAGACGAAGTGCGTAATCAGATAATACCGAGACCGACTTACAAAGATTACTTGAAAGCCTGTCTGCAGAATCAGTTCATGGTAGCAGTGTCTGAAGCCATGCACACCTGTTTGGGAGTCTGATGGGCGTTTGGCAGAGGTCGGACCACTGTTTGAGTACTGAGGCTGTTTTGGTCCCCGTATACACGAAGGGGCACAAGACCATAAGCAATAGGAGCAGAATTAGGCCAGGCAGCCCATCGAGTCGGCTCCGACACCTCCTCATGGCCGATCCATTCTCCCCATTCTCCTGCCTCCTCCCCGTAACTTTCCACACCCTGTCTAATCATGACCTACAAAACCCTACCTGAAATATACCCATCACCTGGCCTCTGAAGACACCTGTGGTAATGAATCAGCCAGATTCACCACCCTCTGGCTAAAGAAATTCCTCCTCACCTCCATTTTAAATGAGCGCCCCTGTATTCTGAGGCTGTGTCCTCTGGTCCTAGACTCCCCCACTGTAGAAAACATCCTCTCCACATCCACTCTATCTGTGTCCTCTGGTCCTAGACTCCCCCACTATAGGAAACATCCGCTCCACATCCACTCTATCTGTGTCCTCTGGTCCTAGACTCCCCCACTATAGGAAACATCCTCTCCACATCCACTCTATCTGTGTCCTCTGGTCCTAGACTCCCCCACTATAGGAAACATCCTCTCCACATCCACTCTATCTGTGTCCTCTGGTCCTAGACTCCCCCACTATAGGAAACATCCGCTCCACATCCACTCTATCTGTGTCCTCTGGTCCTAGACTCCCCCACTATAGGAAACATCCTCTCCACATCCACTCTATCCAGGCCTGTTAATAGACAATGGACAATAGACAATAGGTGCAGGAGTAGGCCATTCAGCCCTTCGAGCCAGCACCACCATGCACTGTGATCATGGCTGATCATCCACAATCAGTACCCCGTTCCTGCCTTCTCCCCATATCCCTTCACTCCGCTATCTTTAAGAGCTCTATCTAACTCTTTCTTGAAAGAATCCAGAGAATTGGCCTCCACTGCCTTCTGAGGCAGAGCATTCCACAGATCCACAACTCTCTGCGTGAAAAAGTTTTTCCTCAACTCCGTTCTAAATGGCCCACCCCTTATTCTTAAACTGTGGCCTCTGGTTCTGGATTCCCCCAACATCGAGAACGTGTTTCCTGCCTCTAGCGTGTCCAATCCCTTAATAATCCTGACGAAGGGTCTCGGCCTGAAACGTCGACTGCGCCTCTTCCTATAGATGCTGCTTGGCCTGCTGCGTTCACCAGCAACTTTGATGTGTGTCCCTTAATAATCTTATATGTTTCAATCAGATCCCCTCTCAGCCTTCTAAATTCCAGAGTATACAACCTCAGTCGCTCTAATCTTTCAACATATGACAGTCCCGCCATCCCGGGAATTAACCTCGTGAACCTACGCTGCACTCCCTCAATAGCAAGAATGTCCTTCCTCAAATTCGGAGACCAAAACTGTACACAATACTCCAGGTGTGGTCTCACCAGGGCCCTGTGCGACTGTAGAAGGACCTCTTTGCTCCTATACTCAATTCCCCAGAGCCTTCAAACAACCCTCAGATGGGAACCCTTTTGTTTTCGGATTCACCCTTATGAACCTCCTTTCAGCCCTCACCAATGTCGGCACACCCCTCCTCAGATAAGGAGCCCAATACTGCTCGCAGTGCTCCAAGTGAGGCCTCGCCAGCACCCAATTAAAGACTCAGCATCACATTCTTTTATAGCCTAATCCTCTGGAAAGGATAGCTGGCACTGGAGAGAGGCTGACAAGAATGAAAGCTTTAACATGTGAGGAGTATTTGAGGGGGGTATCCAGTTGGAGTCAACCAAATATTGAGAGGCCCAGATCGAGTGGACGTGCAGAGGAGAAGTAAGAAAATTGGTTCCACTGATAGGCGAGACTAGAAGTCAGGATCGTCGACTCAAGATTTGGGAGAATAGATTTAGGACGGAGATGATGAGGAACTGTTTTTCCCAGAGAATGATGAATCTGTGGAATTCTCTGCCCAATAAAGCCCTGGAGGCTACCTCAGTAAATATATTTAAGATTAGATTATGAAGACACGCAGTCCTCTTTTATTGTCATTTAGTAATGCATGCATTTAGAAATGATGCAATATTTCCTCCGGTGTGATATCACAAAACACAGGACAGACCAAGACTGAAACAAAACTAACAAAACCACATAATTATAACATATAGTTACAACAGTGCAACAATACCATAACTTGATGAAGAAGTCCATGAGCACAGTAAAGTTCCAAGTCTCTCAAATGTCCCACGTCTCACTCAGACGGGAGAAGGAAGAAAAACTCTCCCTGCCATGCCGACCACAGTCCGACTCTGAGTCATCCATAGAAACCATAGAAACTACAGCACAGAAGCAGGCCCTTTGGCCCTTCTTGGCTGTGCCGAACCATTTTCTGCCTAGTCTCACTGACCTGCACACGGACCATATCCCTCCATACACCTCCCATCCATGTATCGGTCCAATTTATTCTTAAATGTTAAAAAAGAACCCACGTTTACCACCTCGTCTGGCAGCTCATTCCACACTCCCACCACTCTCTGTGTGAAGAAGCCCCCCGCTAATGTTCCCTTTAAACTTTTCCCCCCTCACCCTTAACCCATGTCCTCTGGTTTTTTTCTCCCCTTGCCTCAGTGGAAAAAGCCTGCTTGCATTCACTCTATCAATACCCATCATAATTTTATATACCTCTATCAAATCTCCCCTCATTCTTCTACGCTCCAGGGAATAAAGTCCTAATCTATTCAACCTTTCTCTGTAACTGAGTTTCTCAAGTCCCGGCAACATCGTTGTAAACCTTCTCTGCACTCTTTCAACCTTATTTATATCCTTCCTGTAATTTGGTGACCAAAACTGAACACAATACTCCAGATTCGGCCTCACCAATGCCTTATACAACCTCAGCATAACATTCCAGCTCTTATACTAAATACTTCGATTAATAAAGGTCAATGTACCAAAAGCTCTCTTTACGACCCTATCTACCTGTGACGACACTTTTAGGGAATTTTGTATCTGTATTCCCAGATCCCTCTGTTCCACTGCACTCCTCAGTGCCTTACCATTAACCCTGTATGTTCTACGTTGGTTTGTCCTTCCAACATGCAATACCTCACACTTGTCAGTATTAAATTCCATTTGCCATTTTTCAGCCCATTTTTCCAGCTGGTCCAAGTCCCTCTGCAGGCTCTGAAAACCTTCCTCACCGTCTACTACACCTCCAATCTTTGTATCATCAGCAAACTTGCTGATCCAATTTACCACATTATCATCCAGATCATTGATATAGATGACAAATAACAATGGACCCAGCACTGATCCCTGTAGCACACCACTAGTCTCAGGCCTCCACTCAGAGAAGCAATTCTCTACCACCACTCTCTGGCTTCTTCCATCGAGCCAATGTCTAATCCAATTTACCACCTCTCCATGTATACCTAGCGACTGAATTTTCCTAACTAACCTCCCATGCGGGACCTTGTCAAAGGCCTTACTGAAGTCCATGCAGACAATATCCACTGCCTTCCCTTCATCCACTTTCCTGGTAACCTCCTCGAAAAACTCCAACAGATTGGTCAAACATGACCTACCACGCACAAAGCCATGTTGACTCTCCCTAATAAGCCCCTGTCTATCCAAATGCTTGTAGATTCTGTCTCTTAGTACTCCCTCCAATAACTTACCTACTACTGATGTTCAACTCACCGGCCTATAATTTCCCGGATTACTTTTCGATCCTTTTTTAAACAATGGAACAACATGAGCCACTCTTCAACCCTCTGGCACTTCACCCGTAGACAGCGACATTTTAAATATTTCTGCCAGGGCCCCCGCAATTTCAACACTAGTCTCCTTCAAGGTCCGAGGGAACACTCTGTCAGGTTCTGGGGATTTATCCACTTTAATTTTCCTCAAGGCAGCAAGCACCTCCTCCTTTTCAATCTGTACAGTTTCCATGATCTCACTACTTGATTCCCTCAATTCCATAGATTTCATGCCAGCTTCCTTAGTAAATACAGATGCAAAAAACCTATTTAAGATCTCCCCCATTTCCTTTGGTTCCGCACAAAGCCGACCACTCTGATCTTCAAGAGGACCAATTTTATCCCTTACAATCCTTTTGCTCTTAATATACTTGTAAAAGCTCTTTGGATTATCCTTCACTTTGACTGTCAAGGCAATCTCATGTCTTCTTTTTGCCCTCCTGATTTCTTTCTTAAGTATTTTCTTGCACTTCTTATACTCCTCATGCACCTGATTTACCCCCTGTTTCCTATACATTTCATACAACACCCTCTTCTTCTTTATCAGAGTTGCAATATCCCTTGAGAACCAAGGTTCCTTATTCCTATTCAATTTGCCTTTAATCCTGACAGGAACATACAAACTCTGCACTCTCAATATTTCCCCTTTGAAGGCTTCCCACCTACCAATCACATCTTTGCCAGAGAACAACCTGTCCCAATCCACACTTTTTAGATCCTTTCTCACTTCTTCAAATTTGGCCTTCTTCCAGTTCAGAACCTCAACCCTAGGACCAGATCTATCCTTGTCCATAATCAAATTGAAACTAATGGTGTTATGATCACTGGAACCAAAGTGCTCCCCTACACAGACTTCTGTCACTTGTCCGAACTCGTTTTCTAACAGGAGATCCAATATTGCATCCCCTCTAGTTGGTCCCTCTATATACTGATTTAGAAAACTTTCCTGAACACATTTTACAAACTCTAAACCATCTAGACCCCTAACAGTATGGGAGTCCCAATCAATGTATGGAAAATTAAAATCCCCTACCACCACAACTTTATGTTTCCTGCAGTTGCCTGCTATCTCTCTGCAGATTTGCTCTTCCAAGTCCCGTTGACTATTGGGTGGTCTGTAATACAATCCCACTAATGTGGCCATACCTTTCCTGTTTCTCAGCTCCACCCATAAGGACTCAGTAGACAAGACCTCTAACCTGTCCTGCCTGAGCACTGCTGTAGTATTTTCCCTAACAAGCAATGCTACTCCCCCACCTTTCACTCCTCTGCCTCGATCACATCTGAAACATCGGAACCCTGGAATATTAAGCTGCCAGTCCTGCCCCTCCTGTAGCCAAGTTTCACTAATTGCTACAACATCACAATTCCACGTGTCAATCCACGCCCTCAACTCATCCGCCTTCCCCGCAATACTCCTAGCATTGAAATATATATACCTCAGAAGATTTTTACCACCACTCACAACCTTTCTATCAGCGGATTTGCTTAAACTTTCAACATCATTTATTTTCACTCCAGTCACACTGTCAGCTCTGGCACTCTGGTTCCCATCCCCCTGCAAATCTAGTTTAAAGCCTCCCCAATAGCACTAACAAACTCTGATCAGCTCTCCAACATCGAGTACTGAGCGTCATCTCTATCCAAGCAATTCGACATCCATCTCGGTCGCCAACAGCAGGCAAAGCCGGGGATTTTAAGGCCTTCCCTTGGAAAGATTCCCGACCGCGCATTAACAACAGCTGCGAACGAGCGTTTCAGAAATTTTTCCAGATGTTCCTCTGTGCTTTCACGTCCGTCTCCATCAAATCAGAATTGTCCACGGCCCCTATTTAACGGATATGATATCATTTTCACCGGAGGGCTGCGCGCGCGTCGTGCTGCTTTCTCTCCTCCCGCCTAGGTTGGATAGATTTTGCACAGTAGGAGAATTGAGGGTTATGAGGAAAAGGCAGGGAGGTGGAGATGAGTCCATGGCCAGATCAACCATGATCTTATTGAATGGTGGAGCAGGCTCGACTGGGCAGGTGGCCGACTCCTGCTCCCGTTTCTTTTGATCTTCTGCTTTGAATAGTGGGACGAGTCTAGGACCAGAGGGCACAGCCTCAGAATACAAGGACATCCCTTTAGAACAGAGATGAGGATGAATTTCTTTCACCAGAGGGCGGTGAAACCGTGTAATTCATTGCCGCAGACGGCTGTGGAGGTCAGGTCATGGAGTACATTTAAAGCAGAGGTTGATAGGTTCGTGGTTAGTCAGGGCGTCCAAGGTTACAGGTAGAAGGCAGGGGAATAGGGCAGAGGGGGGTAATAAGTCAGCCATGATGGAACGGCAGAGCAGACTCGAAGGGCTGAGAGAAAGCTCTCAACAGTATTGAGTTCAATGCTGACTGGCAACTCCCGTAAACTACTGGTACCGAGTTGTATCGGTCTCTGCGGTTCCTTTGGTTTCATCAGACGCGTGGAGAGGTAGAGCCTGCTACACGGGCAACAGCTCGCTCTCAATATCGTACTGCCCTGGCTTGCGTATCTATAGTGCTAGGACACAACACACATGGTCGACCCTGACCGACGGAGGCCTCAGACACCTGATGGATCTCTTAGGGATGGGAGGGTTCAGTTTAGTCTGTCGCGCAGTGAGTTTACTGTTTAGAAACGGGGTCCTATGTTACATTCTCTTCTTTAGAGGGGCACGGGGGAATAAAAAAAATTAAATCTATCAAAGGCGATGACCTGACAGAAGCGAGGCTTCATTCTCACGTGTTCTCAGTGCGTTTCTCGAGGCGTGGGACAGGATTCAGAATGAGATGACATATTGGTCAGCCTGAACGAAGTTTCAGGTTTATCGTCGTCGGACTGCACATATAAACAACCCAAGAAACAACGTTCCTCTGGACCATGGTGCACCTATAATACGTACGGTACATCACACACCGCAGAGAACAAAATATTACCTTAATAAAATATAATTCAAAATGCACGTACAGGTAAATAGTAAACAGCTTGCTGTCCTAGTGATGAGATGGTGGTGACAGGGTATTCTTTAGCCTCACAGTTTGAGGGAAGGAGCTGTTACCTAGTCTGGCAGTCCTAGTCCTGATGCTCCTGTACCTCCTTCCTGATAGTATTGGGTCAAAGAGATTGTGGGATGGGTGATGGGGATCCCCAACAATGCGAGATTTGCATTACTCATGCCTGTTCAGAGCCCAATGGTTTGCGGTGAAGTTACTCACACCGGTTCAGGAGCCTGATGGTTTGCGGTGAAGTTACTCACACCGGTTCAGGAGCCTGATGGTTTGTGGTGAAGTTACTCACACCGGTTCAGGAGCCTGATGGTTTGTAGTGAAGTTACTCACACCGGTTCAGGAGCCTGATGGTTTGTGGTGAAGTTACTCTCACCAGTTCAGGAGCCTGATGGTTTGTAGTGAAGTTATCCACACCGGTTCAGGAGCCTAATGGTTTGTGGTGAAGTTACTCACACCGGTTCAGGAGCCTAATGGTTTGTGGTGAAGTTACTCACACCAGTTCAGGAGCCTGATGGTTTGTAGTGAAGTTACTCACTCCGGTTCTGGAGCCTGATGGTTTGTGGTGAAGTTACTCACACCGGTTCAGGAGCCTGATGGTTTGTGGTGAAGTTACTCACACTGGTTCAGGAGCCTGATAGTTTGTAGTGAAGTTACTCACACCGGTTCTGGAGCCTGATGGTTTGTAGTGAAGTTACTCACACCGGTTCAGGAACCTGATGGTTTGTAGTGAAGTTACTCATACCGGTTCAGGAACCTGATGGTTTGTAGTGAAGTTACTCACCCCGGTTCTGGAGCCTGATGGTTTGTAGTGAAGTTACTCACACCGGTTCTGTTTTATACTGAAGTTATCCACTCCATAAATATAGGAAGGCACGTCGCATCCGGAGTTTCTCCAGTTAGCGGGCGATTTCCCTCCACGCCTCTCTGACGTAGCGGGGGAACCGCGTACGAGGCAAGTTACAGTAGCGGGTTTTGCCATTGCCTTCTGCCAGGTGAGTTTCCAAGGAGATCACCAGCTCGTAACCCAGCACAGACGGAAAGCGTGCAGGGGAGCCGGCTGGATTCGAACTCGGGACCTTTCGCCCCGAAGTCCAGCGCTGATGCCACTACATCACCACTCCATAAATAAGTCAATAAAATACAATTCAAAAGCTCGCTGTCCCGGTGACGAAACCTTGGTAGTGACAGGGTATTCGTGAGTCCCACAGCCCGAGGGAAGAAGCTGTTACCCAGTCTGACAGTCGTAGTCCTGATGTTTCAGTCACTCCTTCCTGATGGTGGTGGATCAGAGAGATTGTGGGATGGGTGGGGGGAGATGCTCAAAAATACTTAGAGCCTTTCTGCTGCCATGCACCTGGTAAGTGTCACAGAGAGAGGGAAAGGAGACCCTGGAGATCCTCTTGGCAATTTTTACTAACCCCCTCCCATAGGGTCATGCAGACCAATGACATTCACACAAGGTAAGAGGTCAGAGTCAGAAAGTAGTGAGTGGGGGGAAGAGGGTAACGTAGGTTCACTGGGTTAATTCCCGGGATGGCGGGAATGTCATATGTTGAAAGATTGGAGTGACTGGGATTGTATACACTGGAATTTAGAAGGATGAGAGGGGATCTGATTGAAACATACAAGATTATTAAGGGATTGGACACGCTAGAGGCAGGAAACATGTTCCCGCTGATGGGTGAGTCCAGAACCAGAGGCCACAGTTTAAGAATAAGGGATACACAATTTGGAACGGAGTTGAGGAAAAACTTTTTCACACAGAGGGTTGTGGATCTGTGGAATGCTCTGCCTCAGAAGGCAGTGGAGGCCAATTCTCTGGATTCTTTCAAAAAAGAGTCAGATAGAGCTCTTAAAGATAGCGGAGTGAAGGGATATGGGGAGAAGGCAGGAACTGGATACTGATTGTGGATGATCAGCCATGATCACAGTGAATGGCAATGCTGGCTCGAAGGGCCGAATGGCCTACTCCTGCACCTATTGTCTATTTAAAACTCCACAGAGGCAGCAATGGGCGTCAGGACCGAACGCAAGTGGCTGGGTGTCAGACAACAACCTTGTCCTCAGCATCAGTCAATACCAAGGAAGTGATTGCGGACTTGAGGGAGGGCAGTCGAGGGAAGACAGACAGACACACACACACACACACACACACACACCCTCATCGAGGGACCCACAGTGGAAAAGGTGAGCAGTTTCAAGTTCCTGGGTACCAGCAACTCTGACGACCCATCCTGGGCCTGATCACAAAAGAAGACAACAGCAGCTACATTTTAATCAGGAATTTGAGGAGACCCGGTACGTCGCCAAAAGACTTTTGCGAAACTTCTACAGGTACACCATAGAAAGCATCCCAACCGGGTGCATCACCGTCTGGTACAGAGGGGCCACTGCACGGGATTGGAAAAAGTTGTGAACTCAGTCAGCTCCATCATGGACATCGGCCTCCCCGACATCCAGGACATCTTCAAGGAGCAATACCTCAAAAATGCAGCATCCATCACTAAGGACCCCCATCACCCAGGACATGCCCTCTCCTCATTGCTAACATCGGGGAGGAGGTACAGAAGCCTGAAGACACACACTCAACGATTCAGGAACAGCTTCTTCCCCTCTGCCATCAGGGAGGAGGTACAGGAGCCTGAAGACACACACTCAACGATTCAGGAACAGCTTCTTCCCCTCTGCCATCAGGGAGGAGGTACAGGAGCCTGAAGACACACACTCAACGATTCAGGAACAGCTTCTTCCCCTCTGCCACCAGGGAGGAGGTACAGGAGCCTGAAGACACACACTCAACGATTCAGGAACAGCTTCTTCCCCTCTGCCATCCGATTTCTGAATGGACATTGAACTCATGGACACTACCTCAAAATTGCTCTGCTTACTCAAATCAATTTATTTATTTCTTATGATAATTTATCGTTACTTTTTTATTCTTATGCCTTTGTCATAAAGGGCAACATATTTCACGACAGATGTCACTGCTGTGTCTGAATTTCTCTTTTCTACTGACTCATTTTCAACAGATTTTATGCACTCTACACACAAAATCCCATCAATTCAGCTCCTCAGCCGTTCACTGCAGCTGTAAGAGAAGTTCTACAAGAGGGAGTCAAAACTGCCCAACACATCAGCCGACCCGCCTTTGAGGACGTGTATATGAAGGGAGCTGCCGGGAAAGGGACCAGTAACATCATGAAGGATCCCACCCACCCTGCTCACGGACTGTCTGTCCCACCCCCGTCAGGGAGGAGGCTACGTAGCATCCACACCAGGACCACCAGACTCAAAAACAGTGACACACCCCAAGCAGTGAGGCTGATCAACACCTCCACCCACTGACCCACCCCTCCACACCCCCAATCACCCACCGACCCACCCCTCCACACCCCCAATCACCCACCGACCCACTCCTCCACACCCCCAATCACCCACCGACCCACCCCTCCACACCCCCAATCACCCACCGACCCAACCCTCCACACCCCCAATCACCCACCGACCCGCCCCTCCACACCCCCAATCACCCACCGACCCGCCCCTCCACACCCCCAATCACCCACCGACCCGCCCCTCCACACCCCCAATCACCCACCGACCCGCCCCTCCACACCCCCAATCACCCACCGACCCGCCCCTCCACACCCCCAATCACCCACCGACCCGCCCCTCCACACCCCCAATCACCCACCGACCCGCCCCTCCACACCCCCAATCACCCACCGACCCGCCCCTCCACACCCCCAATCACCCACCGACCCGCCCCTCCACACCCCCAATCACCCACCGACCCGCCCCTCCACACCCCCAATCACCCACCGACCCGCCCCTCCACACCCCCAATCACCCACCGACCCGCCCCTCCACACCCCCAATCACCCACCGACCCGCCCCTCCACACCCCCAATCACCCACCGACCCGCCCCTCCACACCCCCAATCACCCACCGACCCGCCCCTCCACACCCCCAATCACCCACCGACCCGCCCCTCCACACCCCCAATCACCCACCGACCCGCCCCTCCACACCCCCAATCACCCACCGACCCGCCCCTCCACACCCCCAATCACCCACCGACCCGCCCCTCCACACCCCCAATCACCCACCGACCCGCCCCTCCACACCCCCAATCACCCACCGACCCGCCCCTCCACACCCCCAATCACCCACCGACCCGCCCCTCCACACCCCCAATCACCCACCGACCCGCCCCTCCACACCCCCAATCACCCACCGACCCGCCCCTCCACACCCCCAATCACCCACCGACCCGCCCCTCCACACCCCCAATCACCCACCGACCCGCCCCTCCACACCCCCAATCACCCACCGACCCGCCCCTCCACACCCCCAATCACCCACCGACCCGCCCCTCCACACCCCCAATCACCCACCGACCCGCCCCTCCACACCCCCAATCACCCACCGACCCGCCCCTCCACACCCCCAATCACCCACCGACCCGCCCCTCCACACCCCCAATCACCCACCGACCCGCCCCTCCACACCCCCAATCACCCACCGACCCGCCCCTCCACACCCCCAATCACCCACCGACCCGCCCCTCCACACCCCCAATCACCCACCGACCCGCCCCTCCACACCCCCAATCACCCACTGACCCGCCCCTCCACACCCCCAATCACCCACTGACCCGCCCCTCCACACCCCCAATCACCCACTCACCCACCCCTCCACAGTCCCAATCACCCACTGACCCACCGCTCCACACCCCCAATCACCCACTGACCCACCCCTCCACACCCCCAATCACCCACTGACCCGCCCCTCCACACCCCCAATCACCCACTGACCCGCCCCTCCACACCCCCAATCACCCACTCACCCACCCCTCTACACCCCAATCACCCACTGACCCACCCCTCCACAGTCCCAATCACCCACTGACCCACCGCTCCACACCCCCAATCACCCACTAACCCACCCCTCCACACCCCCAATCACCCACTGACCCACCCCTCCACACCCCCGACCACAAGTACTTGATCATTTCCTGTCGGAGTCACCTCATGTACAGACACTCCTGTGCCTAGCGTGCCTTTATGTACAGTCGATGTATTTATCTCACCTTACACCGCACGCTGTCGGAGCAGTGCTGCCAGGATAATCAAGGACACGACCCACCCAGCCAACACACTTTTCGTCCCTCTTCCCTCCGGGAGAAGGCTCAGGAGCTTGAAGACTCGTACGGCCAGATTTGGGAACAGCTTCTTTCCAACTGTGATAAAACTGCTGAACGGATCCTGACCCGGATCTGGGCCGTACCCTCCAAATATCCGGACCTGCCTCTCAGTTTTTTTTGCACTACCTTACTTTCCATTTTTCTATTTTCTAGTTATAATTTATAATTTAAATTTTTAATATTTACTATCGATTTGTAATCCAGGGAGTGGGAAGCGCAGAATAAAATATCGCTGTGATGATTGTATGTTCTAGTATCGATTGTTTGGCGACAATAAAGTATTCTATTTTATGCGTTTACATTTATTGTGTGTGTTTTTATTTTTGGTGCTGCGTCAGATCTGGAGGAACAATTAATTTAATCTCCTTCACACTTGCGTACTAGAAATGATGTTAAACAATCTTTAGTTTTGAATTCAACAGACTTTACACCGTCGGCGTAAAATTCCCAACAACACAGTCCCTCCCACATCCATTTCTCCTGCTCAGTCTCACAGTGGCTCGTACCCCTGTGTTGTTTATCAAAGTTCAAAAAACTTAATATCAAAGTACATACACGGCACTGTATACAACCCCGAGATCGATCTCTTGTGAGCATTCATAGCAATTACAAGAAACAACGAAAACAAGCACTAATAATAAGTTATGAACGCAAAATAAATAAGCAGTACTTAACACTCAGGAAGCTCGACACCACCCAGTACAAGGCAGCCCACTTGATTGGTACCCCTTCCACAAGCATCCAATCCCCCCACCATCGACGGACAGTTGCAGAGTGTGTACTCATGACAAGATGCACTGCAACAGCACACCGAAATTCCTAAGTCAGCACCTTCCAGCCCCGCGACCACCCCCATCTAGAAGGACAAGAACAGCAGACACCTGGGAACACCACCATTTGGAAATCCCCCTCCAAGTCGCTCACCACCCTGACTTGGAAACATATCGCCATTCCTTCATTGTCACTGGGTCAAAATCATGGAATTCCCTCCCCAACAGCACTGTGGGTGTACCTACACCTCAGGGACTGCAGTGGTTCAAGAAGGCAGCTCATCACCACCACCTCAAGGACAACTCGGGATGGCTTAGCTGGTGATGTCCACGTCACTAAAAAAAATATATATATCGAGAACACGAGATGCGGTGTCCTTGAAAGTGAGTCTATAGGTAGTGGGAAGATTTCAATGATGGGGCAAGTGAAGTTATCCCCTTTGGTTCAAGAGCCTGGAGGTTGAGGGGTAATAGCTTCAAAGTTTCAAAGGTACATTTAACGTCAGAGAAAAGTATACAATATACATCCTGAAATGCTTTTTCTTCGCAAACCATCCACAAAAACAGAGGAGTGCCCCCAAAGAATGAATGACAGGTAAATGTTAGAACCCCAAAGCCTCCCCCCCAGCTCCCCTCCCTCCCGCACGCAAGCGGCAGCGAGCAACGATCCACCCCTCCCGCACACCGGTAAAAAAAACATTGGCACCCGCCATCAAGCACTCAAGTGTGAGCAAAGCAACAGCAAAGACACGGACCTGCAGTACTCCAAAGAGTGCTCGTTCACCCAGCACTTGACATACCGCAGGCTCTCTCTCTCCCACTAATAAGGGAGAAAGAGATGTCTCCGTTCCACAGCGAGAGGGGAGACATAACAAACAACTCACTGGTTTACGAGGTTGAAAGTCTGCTGCGTCGCTTTTTCCGGGCTCTGTGCCCAAAGATCTCGGGTCTCTGGGCACACAGCCAGAGATCTTCCAACTCCCACGACACACCGATCTCCTGCTGGGACACCGACCTCTGATCTCCCCGTCTCCAGGGCCACAAGATCTCGGGCCTCTGAAGGCGAGTGAAGCTCTTAGGCCGAGCCCTTGGCGTGCCGAACAACGGTCAGTCGTGAAACCCCGAGAGCAAAGAACCGTAGTCAGCGTGTAACTCCAGGTCACGGTCTTCAAAAGAACCGTGAAAGGGAAAATTAGAGATATTAAAAATGGAAATAGAGCTGTTTCCCAACTTGCAAGCACAGGATTCGACGTTAGGCGCCATTGTGTCCTCCTAAGCTCCTCTTCCTGAACCTAGGGCTGTGAGTCCTGATGCTCCTATACCTTCTTCCTGATGGCAGCAGTGAGAAGAGAACAGGTCTTGGATGATGGGTGTTGCTTTCCTGCACCAACGCTTAGTGCAGATATGCTTAATGGTGGGGAGATGTTCACTTGTGATGGACGACTCCATATCCATTATTTTTTTTTGTAGGATTTTCCATTCAAGGGCAGTGGTGATGCCATGCCAGGCTATGATGCAGCCAATCAATATGCTCTCCACTAGACATCTAGATTTTTTTAGATTATGAAGACACGCAGTCCTCTTTTATTGTCATTTAGTAATGCATGCATTAAGAAACGATACAATATTTCCTCCAATGTGATATCACAGAAACACAGGACAGACCAAGACTGAAAAAACTGACAAAACCACATAATTATAACATATAGTTACAACAGTGTAACAATACCATAACTTGATGAAGAAGTCCGTGAGCACAGTAAAAGTTCAAAGTCTCTCAAATGTCCCACATCTCATGCAGACGGGAGAAGGAAGAAAAACTCTCCCTGTCATGCCAACCACAATCCAACTCTGAGTCATCCGAAAACTCCGAGCTCTGACCAGCCGTCCGACACCGAGTACTGAGCGCCATCTCTGTCCGAACGATTCAACCTTCTTCTCAGTCGCCAAAAGCAGGCAAGGCCGGGGAGTTTGAGGCCGACCCTCTGAAAGATTCCCGACCACACAGTAATGACAGCAGCGAACGGGCGTTTCAGAAATTTCTCCAGATATTTCTCTGTGCTTTCATGTCCATTCTCCATCAAATCAAAATTGTCCACGGCCCCTATTTAACGGATACGATATCATTTTTCACCGAGGGCTGTGCACACGCAGGCGCACCACCATCTTCTCCTCCGGCCTATATAGAAATTTGTCAAGGTTTCAGATGTCATACTGAATCTTTGCCAACTCCTAAGGAAGAGGAGCTGCTTTCTTCGTAATGGCCCTTACATGCTGGACCCAGGACAGGTCTTCCAAAGTAACAAGACAGAGGAATTTAAGTTTGCTGACCTGCTCCATCTCTGATCCTCCAGTGAGGACTTGCTGATGGACCACTGGTTTCCTTCTCCTGAAGTCTACAATCAGATCCTTGGTCTTGTTGACAGGTTGTTGTTGTGGGACCACCCAGCCAGATTTTCTATCTCCTTCCAACATGCTGATTTATCACCACCTTTGATGTGGCCTCTCTGGTTCAAGAGCCTGATGGTTGAGGGGTAATAACTTCCCCTGAACCTGGTGGTGTGGGTCCTGAGGCTCCTCTACCTCCTTCCTGATGGTTGAGGGGGCAATAACTGTTCCTGAACCTGGTGGTGTGAGTCCTGAGGCTCCTGTACCCCCATCCTGATGGTTGACGGGTAATAACTATTCCTGAACCTGGTGGTGTGGGTCCTGAGGCTCCTGTACCTTCTTCCTGATGGTTGAGGGGTAATAACTGTTTCTGAACCTGGTGGTGTGAGTCCTGAGGCTCCTGTACCTCCTTCCTGATGGTTGAGGGGTAATAACTGTTCCTGAACCTGGTGGTGTGGGTCCTGAGGCTCCTGTACCTCCTCCCTGATGGTTGAGGGGTAATAACTGTTCCTGAACCTGGTGGTGTGGGTCCTGAGGCTCCTGTACCTCTGTCCTGATGGTTGAGGGGTAATAACTGTTCCTGAACCTGGTGGTGTGGGTCCTGAGGCTCCTGTACCTCTGTCCTGATGGTTGAGGGGTAATAACTGTTCCTGAACCTGGTGGTGTGGGTCCTGAGGCTCCTGTACCTCCTCCCTGATGGTTGACGGGTAATAACTATTCCTGAACCTGGTGGTGTGGGTCCTGAGGCTCCTGTACCTTCTTCCTGATGGTTGAGGGGTAATAACTGTTTCTGAACCTGGTGGTGTGAGTCCTGAGGCTCCTGTACCTCCTTCCTGATGGTTGAGGGGTAATAACTGTTCCTGAACCTGGTGGTGTGGGTCCTGAGGCTCCTGTACCTCCTCCCTGATGGTTGAGGGGTAATAACTGTTCCTGAACCTGGTGGTGTGGGTCCTGAGGCTCCTGTACCTCTGTCCTGATGGTTGAGGGGTAATAACTGTTCCTGAACCTGGTGGTGTGGGTCCTGGGGCTCCTGTACCTCTGTCCTGATGGTTGAGGGGTAATAACTGTTCCTGAACCTGGTGGTGTGGGACCTGAGGCTCCTATACCTCTGTCCTGATGGTTGAGGGGATAATAACTGTTCCTGAACCTGGTGGTGTGGGTCCTGAGGCTCCTGTACCTCTGTCCTGATGGTTGAGGGGTAATAACTGTTCCTGAACCTGGTGGTGTGGGTCCTGAGGCTCCTGTACCTCTGTCCTGATGGTTGAGGGGTAATAACTGTTCCTGAACCTGGTGGTGTGGGTCCTGAGGCTCCTGTGCCTCCTTCCTGATGGTTGAGGGGTAATAACTGTTCCTGAACCTGGTGGTGTGAGTCCTGAGGCTCCTGTACCTCCTTCCTGATGGTTGAGGGGTAATAACTGTTCCTGAACCTGGTGGTGTGGGTCCTGAGGCTCCTGTACCTCCTCCCTGATGGTTGAGGGGTAATAACTGTTCCTGAACCTGGTGGTGTGGGTCCTGAGGCTCCTGTACCTCTGTCCTGATGGTTGAGGGGTAATAACTGTTCCTGAACCTGGTGGTGTGGGTCCTGAGGCTCCTGTACCTCTGTCCTGATGGTTGAGGGGTAATAACTGTTCCTGAACCTGGTGGTGTGGGACCTGAGGCTCCTATACCTCTGTCCTGATGGTTGAGGGGATAATAACTGTTCCTGAACCTGGTGGTGTGGGTCCTGAGGCTCCTGTACCTCCGTCCTGATGGTTGAGGGGTAATAACTGTTCCTGAACCTGGTGGTGTGGGTCCTGAGGCTCCTGTACCTCTGTCCTGATGGTTGAGGGGTAATAACTGTTCCTGAACCTGGTGGTGTGGGACCTGAGGCTCCTATACCTCTGTCCTGATGGTTGAGGGGATAATAACTGTTCCTGAACCTGGTGGTGTGGGTCCTGAGGCTCCTGTACCTCTGTCCTGATGGTTGAGGGGATAATAACTGTTCCTGAACCTGGTGGTGTGGGTCCTGAGGCTCCTGTACCTCTGTCCTGATGGTTGAGGGGTAATAACTGTTCCTGAACCTGGTGGTGTGGGTCCTGAGGCTCCTGTACCTCTGTCCTGATGGTTGAGGGGTAATAACTGTTCCTGAACCTGGTGGTGTGGGACCTGAGGCTCCTATACCTCTGTCCTGATGGTTGAGGGGATAATAACTGTTCCTGAACCTGGTGGTGTGGGTCCTGAGGCTCCTGTACCTCTGTCCTGATGGTTGAGGGGTAATAACTGTTCCTGAACCTGGTGGTGTGGGTCCTGAGGCTCCTGTACCTCTGTCCTGATGGTTGAGGGGTAATAACTGTTCCTGAACCTGGTGGTGTGGGACCTGAGGCTCCTATACCTCTGTCCTGATGGTTGAGGGGATAATAACTGTTCCTGAACCTGGTGGTGTGGGTCCTGAGGCTCCTGTACCTCTGTCCTGATGGTTGAGGGGTAATAACTGTTCCTGAACCTGGTGGTGTGGGTCCTGAGGCTCCTGTACCTCTGTCCTGATGGTTGAGGGGTAATAACTGTTCCTGAACCTGGTGGTGTGGGTCCTGAGGCTCCTGTGCCTCCTTCCTGACGGCTGAGGGGTAATAACTGTTTCTGAACCTGGTGGTGTGAGTCCTGAGGCTCCTGTACCTCCTTCCTGATGGTTGAGGGGTAATAACTGTTCCTGAACCTGGTGGTGTGGGTCCTGAGGCTCCTGTACCTCCTCCCTGATGGTTGAGGGGTAATAACTGTTCCTGAACCTGGTGGTGTGGGTCCTGAGGCTCCTGTACCTCTGTCCTGATGGTTGAGGGGTAATAACTGTTCCTGAACCTGGTGGTGTGGGTCCTGAGGCTCCTGTACCTCTGTCCTGATGGTTGAGGGGTAATAACTGTTCCTGAACCTGGTGGTGTGGGACCTGAGGCTCCTATACCTCTGTCCTGATGGTTGAGGGGATAATAACTGTTCCTGAACCTGGTGGTGTGGGTCCTGAGGCTCCTGTACCTCTGTCCTGATGGTAGAGGGGTAATAACTGTTCCTGAACCTGGTGGTGTGGGTCCTGAGGCTCCTGTACCTCTGTCCTGATGGTTGAGGGGTAATAACTGTTCCTGAACCTGGTGGTGTGGGTCCTGAGGCTCCTGTGCCTCCTTCCTGATGGTTGAGGGGTAATAACTGTTCCTGAACCTGGTGGTGTGAGTCCTGAGGCTCCTGTACCTCCTTCCTGATGGTTGAGGGGTAATAACTGTTCCTGAACCTGGTGGTGTGGGTCCTGAGGCTCCTGTACCTCCTCCCTGATGGTTGACGGGTAATAACTGTTCCTGAACCTGGTGGTGTGGGTCCTGAGGCTCCTGTACCTCTGTCCTGATGGTTGAGGGGTAATAACTGTTCCTGAACCTGGTGGTGTGGGTCCTGAGGCTCCTGTACCTCTGTCCTGATGGTTGAGGGGTAATAACTGTTCCTGAACCTGGTGGTGTGGGACCTGAGGCTCCTATACCTCTGTCCTGATGGTTGAGGGGATAATAACTGTTCCTGAACCTGGTGGTGTGGGTCCTGAGGCTCCTGTACCTCCGTCCTGATGGTTGAGGGGTAATAACTGTTCCTGAACCTGGTGGTGTGGGTCCTGAGGCTCCTGTACCTCTGTCCTGATGGTTGAGGGGTAATAACTGTTCCTGAACCTGGTGGTGTGGGACCTGAGGCTCCTATACCTCTGTCCTGATGGTTGAGGGGATAATAACTGTTCCTGAACCTGGTGGTGTGGGTCCTGAGGCTCCTGTACCTCTGTCCTGATGGTTGAGGGGATAATAACTGTTCCTGAACCTGGTGGTGTGGGTCCTGAGGCTCCTGTACCTCTGTCCTGATGGTTGAGGGGTAATAACTGTTCCTGAACCTGGTGGTGTGGGTCCTGAGGCTCCTGTACCTCTGTCCTGATGGTTGAGGGGTAATAACTGTTCCTGAACCTGGTGGTGTGGGTCCTGAGGCTCCTATACCTCTGTCCTGATGGTTGAGGGGATAATAACTGTTCCTGAACCTGGTGGTGTGGGTCCTGAGGCTCCTGTACCTCTGTCCTGATGGTTGAGGGGTAATAACTGTTCCTGAACCTGGTGGTGTGGGTCCTGAGGCTCCTGTACCTCTGTCCTGATGGTTGAGGGGTAATAACTGTTCCTGAACCTGGTGGTGTGGGACCTGAGGCTCCTATACCTCTGTCCTGATGGTTGAGGGGATAATAACTGTTCCTGAACCTGGTGGTGTGGGTCCTGAGGCTCCTGTACCTCTGTCCTGATGGTTGAGGGGTAATAACTGTTCCTGAACCTGGTGGTGTGGGTCCTGAGGCTCCTGTACCTCTGTCCTGATGGTTGAGGGGTAATAACTGTTCCTGAACCTGGTGGTGTGGGTCCTGAGGCTCCTGTGCCTCCTTCCTGATGGCTGAGGGGTAATAACTGTTTCTGAACCTGGTGGTGTGAGTCCTGAGGCTCCTGTACCTCCTTCCTGATGGTTGAGGGGTAATAACTGTTCCTGAACCTGGTGGTGTGGGTCCTGAGGCTCCTGTACCTCCTCCCTGATGGTTGAGGGGTAATAACTGTTCCTGAACCTGGTGGTGTGGGTCCTGAGGCTCCTGTACCTCTGTCCTGATGGTTGAGGGGTAATAACTGTTCCTGAACCTGGTGGTGTGGGTCCTGAGGCTCCTGTACCTCTGTCCTGATGGTTGAGGGGTAATAACTGTTCCTGAACCTGGTGGTGTGGGACCTGAGGCTCCTATACCTCTGTCCTGATGGTTGAGGGGATAATAACTGTTCCTGAACCTGGTGGTGTGGGTCCTGAGGCTCCTGTACCTCTGTCCTGATGGGTGAGGGGTAATAACTGTTCCTGAACCTGGTGGTGTGGGTCCTGAGGCTCCTGTACCTCTGTCCTGATGGTTGAGGGGTAATAACTGTTCCTGAACCTGGTGGTGTGGGTCCTGAGGCTCCTGTGCCTCCTTCCTGATGGTTGAGGGGTAATAACTGTTCCTGAACCTGGTGGTGTGAGTCCTGAGGCTCCTGTACCTCCTTCCTGATGGTTGAGGGGTAATAACTGTTCCTGAACCTGGTGGTGTGGGTCCTGAGGCTCCTGTACCTTCTTCCTGATAGTTGAGGGGTAATAACTGTTCCTGAACCAGGTGGTGTGGGTCCTGAGGCTCCTGTACCTCTGTCCTGATGGTTGAGGGGTAATAACTGTTCCTGAACCTGGTGGTGTGGGTCCTGAGGCTCCTGTACCTCTGTCCTGATGGTTGAGGGGTAATAACTGTTCCTGAACCTGGTGGTGTGGGTCCTGAGGCTCCTGTACCTCCTCCCTGATGGTTGAGGGGTAATAACTGTTCCTGAACCTGGTGGTGTGGGTCCTGAGGCTCCTGTACCTCTGTCCTGATGGTTGAGGGGTAATAACTGTTCCTGAACCTGGTGGTGTGGGTCCTGAGGCTCCTGTACCTCTGTCCTGATGGTTGAGGGGTAATAACTGTTCCTGAACCTGGTGGTGTGGGACCTGAGGCTCCTATACCTCTGTCCTGATGGTTGAGGGGATAATAACTGTTCCTGAACCTGGTGGTGTGGGTCCTGAGGCTCCTGTACCTCCGTCCTGATGGTTGAGGGGTAATAACTGTTCCTGAACCTGGTGGTGTGGGTCCTGAGGCTCCTGTACCTCTGTCCTGATGGTTGAGGGGTAATAACTGTTCCTGAACCTGGTGGTGTGGGACCTGAGGCTCCTGTACCTCCTTCCTGATGGTTGAGGGGTAATAACTGTTCCTGAACCTGGTGGTGTGAGTCCTGAGGCTCCTATACCTCTGTGCTGATGGTTGAGGGGATAATAACTGTTCCTGAACCTGGTGGTGTGGGTCCTGAGGCTCCTGTACCTCTGTCCTGATGGTTGAGGGGTAATAACTGTTCCTGAACCTGGTGGTGTGGGTCCTGAGGCTCCTGTACCTCTGTCCTGATGGTTGAGGGGTAATAACTGTTCCTGAACCTCGTGCTGTGGCTTTCCCGTGGCAGCCCTCCTTGTCCTTTGTGTGGAGAACAGCGTACTGCTCAGGCTCATGCAGACACTTAGGTCCTGCTACATTTGCCAAGTACTTAACGTTCAGTTCACTAAGCACAGATGAGCCACTTGGGAACATTTTCACCCAACGTACACACATAACTTTGAAAAAAAGAGGCTTCCACACTGTGTGATGTGTACTTTCTGGTCCAAGTTGTGGAACGAATGACTGGATCGCTCCGCGGTTCCCCGGTACAGCGATCTGCAGATCTGTTGTACTGTTAGCTGAGACATTCGAGACTGAGCATTATCCGGGAACAAAACATTTCTTCTGGTGACTGAAGGAGTTTACCAGGTTTCAACGGGGGTGGGAAGTGTTAGAAGCGCTGAACGACAGCACTGTGTTTCAAAGAACATAGAACAGTACAGCACATTACAGGCCCTTCGGCCCACAATGTTGTGCCGACCCTCGAACCCTGCCTCCTGTGTAACCCCCCCCACCTTAAATTCCTCCATATACCGGTCTAGTAGTCTCTTAAACTTCACTAGTGTATCTGCCTCCACCACTGACTCAGGTAGTGCATTCCACGCACCAACCACTTTCTGAGTAAAAAACCTTCCTCTAATATCCCCCTTGAACTTCCCACCCCTCACCTTAAAGCCATGTCCTCTTGTACTGAGCAGTGGTGCCCTGGGGAAGAGGCGCTGGCTATCCATTCTATCTATTCCTCTTATTATCTTGTACATCTCTATCATGTCTCCCCTCATCCTCCTTCTCTCCAAAGAGTAAAGCCCTAGCTCCCTTAATCTCTGATCATAATGCATACTTTCTAAACCAGGCAGCATCCTGGTAAATCTCCTCTGTACCCTTTCCAATGCTTCCACATCTTTCCTATAGTGAGGTGACCAGAACTGGACACAGTACTCCAAGTGTGGCCTAACCAGAGTTTTATAGAGCTGCATCATTACATCGCGACTCTTAAACTCTATCCCTCGACTTATGAAAGCTAACACCCCATAAGCTTTCTTAACTACCCTATCTACCTACTTTCAGGGATCTGTGGACATGTACCCCCAGATCCCTCTGCTCCTCCACACTACAAAGTATCCTGCCATTTACTTTGTGCTGCTGGGTCACCGTCCCGTCGACACCCCAGGTAGGTATGACAAGATGTTGCAAATGGGGAGGGGGGCCTGGGATAACACATTTTCCAAAAGTCTTAACTTCTGCAAAGTTTGAATTTTGGTGGTCCTCTTGCTCACCCCTACGATAACCTGCCACGTGGCTGTGGGAGCAGAGGCTGAGAGAAGGTAAACATTGGGAGACAGAGAGGTGCATCGCTGACACAGGGTGGCACGGTAGTGTAGTGGTCAGCACAGCGCTTTACAGTGCAGGCGACCCGGGTTCAATTCCCACCACTGCCTGTAACGAGTTGAATTGATACATGAGGAGTAAAAATCTTCATGTCTCCGTCTAAATGTGCAAATTACAATAATTTATAATAAATATTATGTACAAGAGGATAGTCAATATAACACAGAAATACAGTTGTGTCAGCGTGAGTTAATCAGTCTGATGGCCTGGTGGAAGAAGCTGTCCCGGAGCCTGTTGGTCCTGGCTTTTATGCTGCGGTACCGTTTCCCGGATGGTAGCAGCTGGAACAGTTTGTGGTTGGGGTGACTCAGGTCCCCAGTGATCCTTCGGGCCCTTTTAACACACCTGTCTCTGTAAATGTCCTGAATCGTGGGAAGTTCACATCTACAGATGCGCTGGGCTGTCCGCCCCACTCTCTGCAGAGTCCTGCGATTGAGGGAGGTACAGTTCCCGTACCAGGCAGTGATGCAGCCAGTCAGGGTGCTCTCGATGGTGTTTTCACCCCGTGACCACGTGGGTTTCCTCCGGGTGCTCCGGTTTCCTCCCACAGTCCAAAGACCAACTGGCCGGTCGGTTAATGGGTCATTGTAAATTGTCCCGGGGTTAATTAGGATAGGGTTAAAGCCGGGCGTCACAGCTCGGGGGCCGGAAGGAAATCCAGAGTAACAAGCACAAAATGCCGGAGGAATTTGGGAGCCCTTGTGCAGGACTAGAATTCGAAAGCTGAGGCTTTATAAGGCATTTGTCGGACCACACTTGCAATGTTGTGAGCAGTTCTGGGCCCCTTATCTAAGAAAGGACGTGCTGGCATTCGAGAAGGTTACGAGAAAGATCCCAGGAATGAAAGGAACGCACGAGGGAGAATATGATGAATTTGGGCCTCTAGTAGCTGGAATTTAGATAAACTGGGGGTGGGCAGGGAGGGATCTCAGTGAAACCTATTGAATTTTGAAAGGCCTGGATAGCGTGGATGTGGAGAGGATGTTTCCAATATTGAGGGAGTCTAGGGCCAGAGGGCACAGCCTCAGAGTAGAAACATAGAACATAGGTGCAGGAGTAGGCCACTCGGCCCTTCGAGCCTGCACCGTCATTCCGTACGATCATGG
>NC_086128.1:62838812-62933812 GCF_963921235.1 Mobula hypostoma | reverse complement strand
GCCGTACCCTCCAAATATCCGGACCTGCTTCTCAGTTTTTTTTTGCACTACCTTACTTCTCATTTTTCCATTTTCTATTTATGGTTTATAATTTAAATTTTTAATATTTACTATCGATTTATAATCCAGGGAGCGGGAAGTGCAGAATAAAATATCGCTGTGATGATTGTACGTTCCAGTATCGATTGTTTGGCGACAATAAAGTATAAAGTAGATAGTTCCATTAATGAGCAGGTGCACAGGTGAAGTGGCCGCTGGGTGCTTTGCATACGCCATAATTGCACTTTAACCTCGAACTTTATTTGCTACAATTTTCATTTTTTTTCTCCTATGGACATACATCTACTGATGCTTCCGGACACGTCTTCAGTGATGTTCCTGGAATTATCGGGTGTTTCGGGTCTTTCAACATCATACAACCTCCTCCAGGTGACCCAGCCGGGGCTGATCAGACCCCAGCTTGTGTCCAGATGGCTAGTTACTTATGACTCCATGTTCTCCTCTTCTGAGCCACAGCAATCTTGAGGCCCTCTCTGCCACATCGGTGGTACTGCGGATGGCTCTCCTCTCCCTCTCTCCCTCGATGCCCGAAATGCTGAAGGCTCTAACTAAAGAGTGGGCTATGAATCCCCTACAACCAACCTCCACTGGGAGACACCTCGCTCTCCATCCAGCCTGCTGACAGTTGCTGACCAGTCCTGCGTACTTGGAGAGCTTCCTTTCAAAGGCCTCTTCCAATCTATCTTCCCATGGAACTGTCAGCTCCAGCAGCACCACTTGCTTAGTAGACTCAGACACTAGGACAATGTCTGGTAGCAGGGTGGTGTCTACGATATGGTTGGGGAACTTCAGCTGCCCTTCGAGGTCCACCAACAGCTGCCAGTCTCTTGCAGAGGTCAGAATGCCCGCAGATGTCCTTTTGGCAGGTATTGGCTGCTCCCCAGCTCTGACAAAGGCAATGGTCTACTTGGAGGGTCGGGACCACTTCGCCCACTCAACTCCTGCGCTGACGGCTTCAGCGATGGTCTTCAGGATCTGATCATGCCTCCACCCGTACCGTCCCTCATCAAGTGCCCTTGCGCAGCCGCTGAGGATGTGCTCCAGTATTCCTCGCTTGGAGCACAGTGGGCACGCAGATGACTCTGCCTTGCCCCATGTGTGCAGGTTTGATGGGCTTGGAAGCACATCGTACACTGCCTGGATGAGAAATTGGATGCGGTGTGGTTCGGCTTTCCAAAGATCAGCCCAGGTCACTTTCCTCTCAACCGCATTCTCCCATCTTGTCCAAGCTCCCTGTTGCTTCATTCCCACCGCCTTGCAGGCTCTCATCTCCACTACAGCTCTCACCTCCTCCCGAACTAGATGACGCCTTTCCTTCCCTCTGGTGTCCATTTGGGGAGTTGGAAAGGATCCTAGCCCAGCTCGGCCTTGTGTGACCTCTCCCACCAGCCTCCTGTGATGCAGCCTCCTGAACAGCTTCCTCTGCCCTCCACTTCCTGCCAGTACTTACTTGGATCCCTGCTCTAGCCTCACTATTAATGAATTGTATTAATGACCGATGCAACTTCCAAACACACGTAACATACATGGCAAATAAGGTTGATCCCTGTTCAAAGCAGTGACGGATCAGACACAAGAAACTGCTCTTCAGCGGACAGGAAGGCTCGACAACGGGGAGTCAAAACTGCCCAACGCATCACCGGCAGCAGCCCACGCACCGTCACGGACACAGATACAGAAAAGGTGCCGGAAAAGGGTCAGTGACATCATGAAGGATCCCACCCACCCTGCTCATGGGCTGTCTGTCCCACTCCCATGAGGGAGGAGGTTACGTAGCATCCACACCAGGACCACCAGACTCAAAAACAGTGACTTTCCCCAAGCAATGAGGCTGATCAACACCTCCACCCACTGACCCACCCCTCCACACCCCCAATCACCCACTGACCCACCCCTCCACACCCCCAATCACCCACTGACCCACCCCTCCACACCCCCAATCACCCACTGACCCATCCCTCCACACCCCCAATCACCCACTGACCCATCCCTCCACACCCCCAATCACCCACTGACCCACCCCTCCACACCCCCAATCACCCACTGACCCACCCCTCCACACCCCCAATCACCCACTGACCCACCCCTCCACACCCCCAATCACCCACTGACCCACCCCTCCACACCCGCAATCACCCACTGACCCACCCCTCCACACCCGCAATCACCCACTGACCCACCCCTCCACACCCCCGATCACCCACTGACCCACCCCTCCACACCCCCAATCACCCACTGACCCACCCCTCCACACCCCCAATCACCCACTGACCTACCACACCACACCCCCGATCACCCACTGACCCACCCCTCTGCAACCCCCAATCACCCACTGACCCACCCCTCCACACCCCCAATCACCCACTGACCCATCCCCCCACACCCCCAATCACCCACTGACCCACCCCTCCACACCCCCAATCACTCACTGACCCACCACTCCACACTCCCAATCACCCACTGACACACCCCTCCACACCCCCAATCACCCACTGACCCACACCTCCACACCCCAATCACCCACTGACCCAACCCTCCACACCCCCAATCACCCACTGACCCACCCCTCCACACCCCCAATCACCCACTGACCCACCCCTCCACACCCCCAATCACCCACTGACCCACCCCTCCACACCCCCAATCACCCACTGACCCACCACACCACACCCCCGATCACCCACTGACCCACCCCTCCACACCCCCAATCACCCACTGACCCACCCCTCTGCAACCCCCAATCACCCACTGACCCACCCCTACACACCCCCAATCACCCACTGACCCATCCCCCCACACCCCCAATCACCCACTGACCCACCCCTCCACACCCCCAATCACTCACTGACCCACCACTCCACATTCCCAATCACCCATCAACCCACCCCTCCACACCCCCAATCACCCACTGACCCACCCCTCCACACCCCCAATCACCCACCGACCCACCCCTCCACACCCCCAATCACCCACTAACCCACCCCTCCACACCCCCAATCACCCACTGACCCACCCCTCCACACCCCCAATCACCCACTGACCCACCACTACTCATTCATTTCCTGTCAAGAGTCACATTATGTACAGGCGCCCCTGCGCACCACTTCACGGACACATAATCTGTGTATACAAGCTATCTTAAGTATTTATATTTATTGTGTTTTTATTATTATTGTGTTCTTTATCTCATTGTGGTTTTTTTTTAGTGCTGCATCGGATCTGGAATTATTTAGCCCTCCTTTACACTGGCGTACTGGAAATGACATTAAGCAGTCTTGAACTGTTAAGTGCACGGGCGGACACCAGGAAGTGACTGAAAACCCACTTCAGAGTCAGAGCATGAGAGCGAGACAGAGCTAGCAATATTTCAACGCATAGCAACCCGACTGTCAGAATTAAATTAACATGGCCTTAAATTAGTGTTTCATGCCCATCTGGCAAAAGTAAGAATTTCAGGTTGTGTACTGCATACATCCTCTGCCAATACACGGAACTGGCGAAATATTAGTGGAGCACGTGGCTTATCAATTACATTAATTCAGAAGTCAGTGAAAAAGTACTCCATGCCTCATGTGTAATAATGAAACATAAATAACTTGTGCTAAAGCACAAGAGATTCTGCAGATGCTGGAAATCGAGAGAGACAGAGAGACTCACAAAATGGTGGACCAACTCAGCAGGTCAGGCAGCATCTACAGAGAGGAAAGGACTGATAAGGGGCCCCAGCCCGAAAGAGTATCGACTGTTCTGCTCTTCCGGTGGGCTGCAGCCATTTTTTGTGAGGAGTTTGCGGAGATTTGGCACGTCACTGAAGACACTCGCAAATTTCTACAGGTGTCCTGCAGATATACAAGATCAAAATAACCGGCAGAAAGCTACAAAATCAGTCAGCTCCATCACTGGCATTATCCTCCTCAGCATCCAGGACTTCGTCAAGGAGCGGTGCCTCAAAAAGGCAGCGTCCATCATTACGGACCCCCGTCACCCAGGACGTGCCCTCTTCTCACTGTTACCATCAGGGAGGAGGTACAGGAGCCTGAAGACACACACTCAGCGATTCAGAAACAGCTTCTTCCCCTTTGCCATCAGGGAGGAGGTACAGGAGCCTGAAGACACACACTCAACGATTCAGGAACAGCTTCTACCCCTCTGCCATCTAATTTCTGAATGGACATTGAACCCGTGAACACCACCTCACTACATTTTTTCCCCTCTTTTTTTGCACTAGTTACTGAACTTTTTAAAAATATACAGTATATGCTTACTGTAATTTACAGTTTTTATGAATATGTATTGCGATGTGCTGGTACTGCATAACAACAAATTTCACGATGCATGCCGGTGATATTAAACCTCATCCTAGTTCTCATTCATTCCTCTCTGCAGATGCCGCCTGACCTGCTGAGTTCTTAACCAATAACCATAAGACCATAAGACACAGGAGCAGAATTAGGCCATTTGGCCCATCAAGTCTGCTGCGCCATTTCATCATGGCTGATCCATTTTCCCTCTCAGTCCCCATCTCCTGCCATCTCCCAATATCCCTTCATGCCCTGACCAGTCAAGAATCTATCGACCTCTGCCTTAAATATACCCAGTGTCTTGGCCTCCACAGCTGCCTGTGGCAGTGAATTGCACAGATTCTGTCCAAAGAAATTCCTCCTCATCCCCAATAGCGTCCCTCTATTCTAAGGCTGTATCCAATGACCTTCGACTACTCCACCTTAGGAAACTTCCTCTCTATATCCACTCTATCAAGGCCTTTCAATGTTCAGTAGGTTTCAATGAGGCCCACAGCCATCAAAGGCTCCTCATATGATAACCCTTTCATTCCTGAATCATTTTCATGAACCTCCTCTGAACGTTGTCCAATGTCAGCGCATCCTTTCCTGGATAAGGGGCTCAAAACTGCTCACAATACTCCATGTGAGGCCTCACCAGAGCCTTATAAAGACTCAACATTAACATCCTTGCTTTTGTGGTGCATAGTTCCCTGAAGGTGGAATCTCATGTGGATAGGGTGGTGAAGAAAGTTTTTGGTATGCTGGCCTTTATAAAATCAGAGCATTGAGTATAGGAGTTGAGATGTAATGTTGAAATTGTACAAGGCATTGGTGAGGCCAAATTTAGAGTATTGTGTACAGTTCTGGCCACCGAATTATAGGAAAGATGTCAACAAAATAGAGAGAGTACAGAGAAGATTTACTAGAATGTTACCTGGGTTTCATCTCCTAAGTTACAGAGAAAGGTTGAACAAGTTGGGTCTTTATTCTTTGGAGCATAGAAGGTAGAGGGGGGACTTGATAGAGGTGTTTAAAATTATGAGGGGGATAGATAGAGTTGACGTGGATAGGTTTTTTCCATTGAGAGTGGGGAAGATTCAAACAAGAGGACATGGGTTGAGAATTAGAGGACAAAAGTTTAGGGGTAACATGAGGGGGAACTTCTTTACTCAGAGAGTGGTGGCTGTGTGGAACGAGCTTCCAGCAGAAGTGGTTGAGCCAGGTTCGATGTTGTCGTTTAAAGTTAAATTGGATAATTATATGGACAGGAAAGGAATGGAGGGTTATGGACTGAGTGCAGGTCAGTGGGACTAGGTGAGAGTAAGAGTTCGGCACAGACTAGAAGGGCCGAGATGGCCTGTTTCCGTGCTGTAATTGATATATGGTTAGCTAGTCCTCTTGAAATGAATACCAACATCGCATTTGCCTTTCTCGCCACAGACTCAACCTGCAAACTAGCCTTTAAGGAATCCTGCACAAGGACTCCCAGATCCCGTAGCACCTGCAATTTTTATATTTGTTCTCCATTTAGAAAATAATCTGCACTTTTATTTCTTCTACCAAAGTGCATGACCCGTAACTGTCTCTACCCCTCCACCTATCTTCATATCGTCTGCCAGCTCTGCCACAAAGTTATCCAAGTCATTGACATATAACGTAAAAAGGAGCGGTCCCAATAAAAATCAGCAGGAAATCACATGCCAGTCAAAAGTCAAGGAATTACACATTTTGTTATACCAAAACTTTCCCAGAAATATTGCTGCTACGTTATGTTTTGGAGACGTGTATTGTATGGGAGAAGACTGTGCCTAGCATGTTGCTAATGCTTCCCACGCACAGTGCCTAGACTTCAGTAATACTCAATGGGACTCACAAAAAAGTTTGATAAAACTCCAACTGTGTTATCTGCAAATATTTCAGGGGCCTGTCTCAGTGTTCAGAGTCTGGTACTTGGGGCCCTGCCTCTTGGGAGGTCAAATCTAAAGTCCAGATGGCCAGAGAACATTCAAAAAATTAAATCCAAGGACTGCAAATGCTGGGAAAACTTTCTTTCTAAAAAAAAACAGAACAGAGAGCGCTGAAAACCCCCTGCAGGGGCAGCAGCATCTACGGAGAGAGGAAGAGCTGATACTTCATGCCGAAGTTCCTTCCACCAGAAACGTGAGCAGAATTAGTCTGCTCAGCGCATTGACTGTGCTCCATCATTCAATCCTGGCTGATTCCGCACCCCATTCTCCCACCTTTTCCCCACAACTCTTAACCAACATACCAATCAAGAACCTCTCGGTCTCTGCCTCCATTCTTCAGCACGGTAGTGAGTTCCCCAGATTCTCCACCCTCCAGCTAAAGAAATTCCTCCTCATCTCCATTCTAAAGGGAAGTCCTCCTATTTCAGCGGTTTCTGACTTTTTTTTTTAAACGCCATTAACCGAGGGGTCTGTGGACCTTAGAATGCAACAGAGGTTCCTAACCTAAGACTATTCCCTCTAGACTCAGAGTGTCCCACTTTTGGAATCATCTTCTCCACATCCACTTCCTCCAGGCTAATTGGTATCAGATAGGTTAAGGATGCATACAACATTAAGGATGTATACAGCTCCTCTCCCCTCCCCTCACTGGGAAGGTCAGATCACAACCTGGTGCATCTAAAACCCTGCTACTTCCCTCTGGTGAAGAGTAAACCTGCAACCTCGAGGACAGTGAGGAAATGGTCGGAGGAGGTTTATGAGGCGCTCCAGGGTTGTTTTGAGGTGACAGACTGGCAGGCACTCTGTGAGCCACATGGAGAGGATATCGATGGGCTCACAGAATGCATCACTGATTACATTAACTTCTGTGTGGATTGCAATGTTCCGACAAGAACTGTCCTTTGTTATTCAAATAACAAGCCATGAGTAACAAAGGACATTAAGGACATCCTGAACGCTAAAAAGAGGGTGTTTAGAGATGGAAATAGGGAGGAGCTGAGGGCAATACAGAGGGACCTGAAAGCCAGGATCAGGGAGGCTAAAGACAGGTACAGGAGGAAGCTTGAGTGGAAACTCCAGCAGAACAACATGAGAGAGGTCTGGAGGGGGATGAGGACCATCACTGGGTTCTGGCAAACTAGCAACAGAGGCGCTGAAGGCAGTGTGGACAGGGCCAATGAACTTAACCTGTTCTTCAACAGATCTGACATTGTGGCCCCTGCCCACCCCCCACATGAGCCATCTGTTGTCGGCCCCCAACCAACAAATATTCCACTCTCCCCTCCTACCCCTCCTCACAGTCCCCCACCCTTCTCTCATGACTATACCCCTTCCCCACACGAAACCACCACGGTGGGCTTCACAGCTGAA
This sequence comes from Mobula hypostoma, assembly GCF_963921235.1. NCBI lineage: Eukaryota > Metazoa > Chordata > Chondrichthyes > Myliobatiformes > Myliobatidae > Mobula > Mobula hypostoma. The sequence continues at coordinate 62,926,131 of NC_086128.1, read as the reverse complement.
CAGGTGAGAAGACAGCTGAAACATCTCAACCCAAGCAAGGCTGCAGGACTGGATGGTGTCAGTACCAGGGTGCTCAAAGCCTGTGCCCCTCAGCTATGTGGAGTACTTCACCATGTATTCAACCTGAGCCTGAGGCTCCGGAGGGTTCCTGTACTGTGGAAGATGTCCTGCCTCGTCCCTGTGCCGAAGACGCCGCGCCCCAGCGGCCTCAGAGACTACAGACCGGTGGCATTGACCTCCCACATCATGAAGACCCTGGAGAGACTTGTTCTGGAGCTGCTCCAGCCTATGGTCAGGCCACACTTAGATCCCCTCCAGTTCGCCTACCAGCCCCGACTAGGAGTTGAGGATGCCATCGTCTACCTGCTGAACCGTGCCTACGCCCACCTGGACAAGCCAGCGAGCACTGTGAGGGTCATGTTTTTTGACTTCTCCAGTGCGTTCAACACCATCCGCCCTGCTCTGCTGGGGGAGAAGCTGACAGCGATGCAGGTGGATGCTTCCCTGGTATCATGGATTCTTGATTACCTGACTGGCAGACCACAGTGCGTGTGCTTGCAACACTGTGTGTCCGACAGAGTGATCAGCAGCACTGGGGCTCCACAGGGGACTGTCTTGTCTCCCTTTCTCTTCACCATTTACACCTCGGACTTCAACTACTGCACAGAGTCTTGTCATCTTCAAAAGTTTTCGGATGACTCTGCCATAGTTGGTTGCATCAGCAAAGGAGATGAGGCTGAGTACAGGGCTACGGTAGGAAACTTTGTCACATGGTGTGAGCAGAATTATCTGCAGCTTAATGTGAAAAAGACTAAGGAGCTGGTGGTAGACCTGAGGAGAGCTAAGGCACCAGTGACCCCTGTTTCCATCCAGGGGGTCAGTGTGGACGTGGTGGACGATTACAAATACCTGGGGATACGAAATGACAATAAACTGGACTGGTCAAAGAACACTGAGGCTGTCTACAAGAAGAGTCAGAGCCGTCTCTATTTCCTGAGGAGACTGAGGTCCTTCAACATCTGTCGGACGATGCTGAGGATGTTCTACGAGTCTGTGGTGGCCAGTGTGATCATGTTTGTTGTCGTGTGCTGGGGCAGCAGGCTGAGGGTAGCAGACGCCAACAGAATCAACAAACTCATTCGTAAGGCCAGTGATGTTGTGGGGATGGAACTGGACTCTCTGACAGTGGTGTCTGAAAAGAGGATGCTGTCCAAGTTGCATGCCATCTTGGACAATGTCTCCCATCCACTACATAATGTACTGGGTGGGCACAGGAGTACATTCAGCCAGAGACTCATTCCACCGAGATGCAGCACAGAGCGTCATAGGAAGTCATTCCTGCCTGTGGCCATCAAACTTTACAACTCCTCCCTTGGAGGGTCAGACACCCTGAGCCAATAGGCTGGTCCTGGACTTATTTCCTGGCATAATTTACATATTACTATTTAATTATTTATGGTTTTATTACTATTTAATTATTTATGGAGCAACTGTAACAAAAACCAATTTCTCCCGGGATCAAAAGAAAAAAAAAATATATATATATATGTGCCAGAAATAGCAATGTGATCACTGGAGAGGAAATGGAAAGCGGTAAACTTCAGCTGTGAGAAATAAAGAGAGAGAGAGAAAAAAAAGATGGCTTACTCATTGCTAAAGCAGGGAGGTGATAGAAACATAGAAACATAGAAAATAGGTGCAGGAGTAGGCCATTCGGCCTTTCGAGCCTGCACCACCATTTATTATGATCACGGCTGATCATCCAACTCAGAACCCTGCCCCAGCCTTCCCACCATACCCCCTGACCCCCGTAGCCACAAGGGCCATATCTAACTCCCTCTTAAACATAGCCAATGAACTGGCCTCAACTGTTTCCTGTGGCAGAGAATTCCACAGATTCACCACTCTCTCTGTGAAGAAGTTTTTCCTAATCTCGGTCCTAAAAGGCTTCCCCTTTATCCTCAAACTGTGACCCCTCGTTCTGGACTTCCCCAACATCGGGAACAATCTTCCTGCATCTAGCCTGTCCAATCCCTTTAGGATCTTATACGTTTCAATCAGATCCCCCCTCAATCTTCTAAATTCCAGCGAGTATAAGCCTAGTCGATCCAGTCTTTCATCATATGAAAGTCCTGCCATCCCAGGAATCAATCTGCTGAACCTTCTTTGTACTCCCTCTATGGCAAGGATGTCTTTCCTCAGTTTAGGGGACCAAAACTGCACACAATACTCCAGGTGTGGTCTCACCAAGGCCTTGTACAACTGCAGTAGTACCTCTCTGCTCCTGTACTCGAATCCTCTCGCTATAAATGCCAGCATACCATTCGCCTTTTTCACCGCCTGCTGTACCTGCATGCCCACTTTCAATGACTGGTGTATAATGACACCCAGGTCTCGTTGCACCTCCCCTTTTCCTAATCGGCCACCATTCAGATAATAATCTGTTTTCCTATTTTTGCCACCAAAGTGGATAACTTCACATTTATCCACATTAAATTGCATCTGCCATGAATTTGCCCACTCACCCAACCTATCCAAGTCACTCTGCATCCTCTTAGCATCCTCCTCACAGCTAACACTGCCACCCAGCTTCATGTCATCCGCAAACTTGGAGATGCTGCATTTAATTCCCTCATCCAAGTCATTAATATATATTGTAAACAACTGGGGTCCCAGCACTGAGCCTTGCGGTACCCCGCTGGTCACCGCCTGCCATTCTGAAAAGTTCCCGTTTATTCCCACTCTTTGCTTCCTGTCTGCTAACCAATTCTCTACCCACACCAATACCTTACCCCCAATACCGTGTGCTTTAAGTTTGCACACTAATCTCCTGTGTGGGACCTTGTCAAAAGCCTTTTGAAAATCCAAATATACCACATCCACTGGTTCTCCCCTATCCACTCTACTAGTTACATCCTCAAAAAATTCTATGAGATTCGTCAGACATGATTTTCCTTTCACAAATCCATGCTGACATTGTCCGATGATTTCACCGCTTTCCAAATGTGCTGTTATCACATCCTTGATAACTGACTCCAGCAGTTTCCCCACCACCGACGTTAGGCTAACCGGTCTATAATTCCCCGGTTTCTCTCTCCCTCCTTTTTTAAAAAGTGGAGTTACATTAGCCACCCTCCAATCCTCAGGAACTAGTCCAGAATCTAACGAGTTTTGAAAAATTATCACTAATGCATCCACTATTTCTTGGGCTACTTCCTTAAGCACTCTAGGATGCAGACCATCTGGCCTTGGGGATTTATCTGCCTTCAATCCCTTCAATTTACCTAACACCACTTCCCTACTAACATGTATTTCGCTCCGTTCCTCCATCTCACTGGACCCTCTGTCCCCTATTATTTCTGGAAGATTATTTATGTCCTCCTTAGTGAAGACAGAGCCAAAGTAGTTATTCAATTGGTCTGCCATGTCCTTGCTCCCCATAATCAATTCACCTGTTTCTGTCTGCAGGGGACGTACATTTGTCTTTACCAGTCTTTTCCTTTTTACATATCTATAAAAGCTTTTACAGTCTGTTTTTATGTTCCCTGCCAGTCTTCTCTCATAATCTTTTTTCCCCTTCCTAATTAAGCCCTTTGTCCTCCTCTGCTGAACTCTGAATTTCTCCCAGTCCTCAGGTGAGCCACTTTCTCGGGCTAATTTGTATGCTTCTTCTTTGGAATTGATACTATCCCTAATTTCTCTTGTCAGCCACAGGTGCACTACCTTCCTTGATTTATTCTTTTGCCAAACTGGGATGAACAATTGTTGTAGTTCATCCATGCAACCTTTAAATGCTTGCCATTGCATATCCACCGTCAATCCTTTAAGTGTCATTTGCCAGTCTATCTTAGCTAATTCACGTCTCATACCTTCAAAGTTACCCCTCTTTAAGTTCAGAACCTTTGTTTCTGAATTAACTATGTCACTCTCCATCTTGATGAAGAATTCCACCATATTATGGTCACTCTTGCCCAAGGGGCCTCTCACGACAAGATCGCTAATTAACCCTTCCTCATTGCTCAAAACCCAGTCCAGAATAGCCTGCTCTCTAGTTGGTTCCTCGACATGTTGGTTCAAAAAACCATCCCGCATACATTCCAAGAAATCCTCTTCCTCAGCACCTTTACCAATTTGGTTCACCCAGTCTACATGTAGATTGAAGTCACTCATTATAACTGCTGTTCCTTTATTGCACAGATTTCTAATTTCCTATTTAATACCATCTCCGACCTCACTACTACTGTTAGGTGGCCTGTACACAACTCCCACCAGCGTCTTCTGCCCCTTAGTGTTATGCAGCTCCACCTATATCGATTCCACATCTTCCCGGCTTATGTCCTTCCTTTCTATTGCGTTAATCTCTTCTTTAACCAGCAACGCCACCCCACCTCCCCTTCCTTCATGTCTATCCCTCCTGAATATTGAATATCCCTGAACGTTGAGTTCCCATCCCTGGTCTATGACTATGACTGAGGTTCCAATGAGATTTTCAGCACCGCCCCCTCCGCCCCCCCCACCCCCTTTCTGAGTTCCATTGAGTACAGGCCGGAGACATCAAACACTCCTCATACATTAAGCCCGCCATTCCTGCGACCTTTGTCACAAACCTTCTCTGGGTGCTTTCCAGGGCCAGGATACCCTTCCCTAGCTGTGAGGCCCAAAGAATGGCTTACGACATTTCAGATCCCACTTCCAGCTTGATAAGACTCTGGTTAGACCACACTTGGAGAACTGATTCCCACTTTATAGGAGGGATGTGGAATCTTTCAAAAGAGTCCACGAATAACACTAGACAACAAAGATTTTGCTCCCTGAATACCTTCAGGTGTATCTTATGAATTTTTAAGCTACTGATCATGAAAACCACCATGAAATTTCCCTATCACACACTATTTTTAAATAAGCTTATGTTTATTATTTCAATTCATAATTCAAGTCAATTAATATGTTGCCTACAATGTAAGCTGGAAAGTTTCCTATCTTGTCCAGACGTGCTTGGGTGGCGCGGCTGCTGCATGGCAGGACAGGTTTTAGTAATAATTATTGGGTTCGGGACTGTAAGGATGGAATTTGCTATCACCAGGCACAAAAATTTCTATGAAGTCTTTTGATATTTGAGACAGATGCTTCCCAGAATAACTGAAGCCAAGATTAAGGAAAGCACTTTTGTTGGTCCGCAAATCAAACAGGTCATCAATGACAGGCAATTTGCGGAATTTCTAGTTGGACCGGAGAAAAATCACGTGGAAGGCATTCAAGGAAGTTGTTGAAGTTTTTCTTGGCATCTACAGAGCATGAAATTACATGCAGCTGGTTGAAGCAGAAATCCTGCTTCGGGTTTAATTCGGAGAAGGAAGTCTGAGGATCGGAGCGGGAGTGCGGAGGAAGCCATTTTTGAATTTTTCGGTTTTATTATCATCGGCGTTCAGAGAGGCAGGACTGCGCAGGCGTGTGACGCCGGGCAGTGAAGCGCAGAAGATTTAAAAGGAACAGAACCTCACACAGCGGGCAGCGTAGTTTGCGGGCTGCAGAGTGAGCCGGGAGCAGAGTGAAGGCTTAAGGGCTTCGGCTCAACGGGCTTGGGCGGAAACGGGCAAGGCGAGGAAGGTTTGGTATTCATTTTCTGTTGTTATTTGAGGAGAGGGGCAGTATGAGTGTGAGGGCAGTTTGTTGTTCTCGGTGCCGGATGTGGGAGGCCCTGGAGTCTCCAAGCCTCCCGGACATCCACATCTGCGCCAGGTGCGTCGAGATGCAGCTCCTAAGAGACCGCGTTATGGAACTGGAGTTGCAGCTCGATGACCTTCGTCTGGTCAGGGAGAGTGAGGAGTTGATAGAGAGGAGTTACAGGCAGGTGGTCACGCCGGGGCCACGGGAGGCAGACAAGTGGGTCACGGTTAGGAGGGGGAAGGGGAAGAGTCAGGTAATAGAGAGTACCCCGGTGGCTGTGCCCCTTGACAACAGGTACTCCTGTTTGAGTACTGTTGGGGGGGACAGCTTACCCGGGGGAAGCGACAGTGGCCGTGCCTCCGGCACAGAGTCCGGCCCTGTAGCTCAGAAGGGTAGGGCAAGGAAGAGGAGGGCAGTTGTGATAGGGGACTCGATAGTTAGGGGGTCAGATAGGTGATTCTGTGGAAGCAGTCCAGAGACCCGGATGGTAGTTGCCTCCCTGGTGCCAGGGTCCGGGATATTTCTGATCACATCCAAGATATCCTGAAGTGGGAGGGAGAGGAGCCAGAGGTCATGGTACATATAGGTATCAATGACATAGGTAGGAAAAGGGAAGAGGTCTTGAAAGGAGAATATAGGGAGCTAGGAAGGGAGTTGAGAAAAAGGACCGCAAAGGTAGTAATCTCGGGATTACTGCCTGTGCCACGCGACAGTGAGAGTAGGAATGCGATGAGGTGGAGGATAAATGCGTGACTGAGGGATTGGAGCAGGGGGCAGGGATTCAAGTTTTTGGATCATTGGGACCTCTTTTGGCGCGGGTGTGACCTGTACAAAAAGGACGGGTTACACTTGACTCCTACGGGGACTAATATCCTGGCGGGGAGATTTGCGAGGGCGACTGAGGTGACTTTAAACTAGAATGGTTGGGCGGGGGGGTGGGAATCAAATTAAAGAGACTAGGAGAGAGGAGGTTAGTTCACGACAGGGGGATGGGAACAAGTGCAGAGAGACAGAGGGGTGTAAAATGAGGGTAGAAGCAAAAAGTAGTAAGGTGAAAAGTAAAAGTGGCAGGCCGACAAATCCAGGGCAAGCATCAAAAAGGGCCACTTTTCAACATAATTGTATAAGGGCTAAGAGTGTTGTAAAAGAGCGCCTGAAGGCTTTGTGTGTCAATGCAAGGAGCGTTCGTAACAAGGTGGATGAATTGAAAGTGCAGATTGTTATTTAATGAATATAATATAGTTGGGATCACAGAGACATGGCTCCAGGGTGACCAAGGATGGGAGCTCAACATTCAGGGATATTCAATATTCAGGAGGGATAGACATGAAAGAAAAGGAGGTGGGGTGGCATTGCTGGTTAGAGAGGAGATTGACACAATAGAAAGGAAGGACATAAGCCAGGAGGATGTGGAATCGATATGGGTAGAGCTGCATAACACTAAGGGGCAGAAAGCGCTGGTGGGAGTTGTGTACAGACCACCTAACAGTAGTAGTGAGGTTGGGGATGGCATTAAACAGGAAATTAGAAATGCGTGCAATAAAGGAACAGCAGTTATAATGGGTGACTTCAATCTACATATAGATTGGCTGAACCAAATTGGTAAGGGTGCTGAGGAAGAGGACTTCTTGGAATGTATGCGGGATGGTTTTCTGAACCAACATGTCGAGGAACCAACTAGAGAGCAGGCTATTCTGGACTGGGTTTTGAGCAATGAGGAAGGGTTAATTAGCGATCTTGTCGTGAGAGGCCCCTTGGGTAAGAGTGACCATAATATGGTGGAATTCTTCATTAAGATGGAGAGTGACATAGTTAATTCAGTAACAAAGGTTCTGAACTTAAAGAAGGGTAACTTTGAAGATATGAGACGCAAATTAGCTAAGATAGACTGGCAAATGATACTTAAAGGGTTGACAGTGGATATGCAATGGCAAGAATTTAAAGGTTGCATGGATGAACTACAACAATTGTTCATCCCAGTTTGGCAAAAGAATAAACCAGGGAAGGTAGTGCACCCGTGGCTGACAAGAGAAATTAGGGATAGTATCAATTCCAAAGAAGAAACATACAAATTAGCCAGAAAAAGTGGCTCACCTGAGGACTGGGAGAAATTCAGGGTCCAGCAGAGGAGTACAAAGGGCTTAATTAGGAAGGGGAAAAAAGATTATGAGAGTAAACTGGCAGGGAACATAAAAACTGACTGTAAAAGCTTTTATAGGTACATGAAAAGAAAAAGATTGGTTAAGACAAATGTAGGTCCCTTACAGTCAGAAACAGGTGAATTGATCATGCAAAACAAGGATATAGCAGACTAACTGAATAACTACTTTGGTTCTGTCTTTACTAAGGAGGACATAAATAATCTTCCGGAAATAGTAGGGGACCGAGGGTCTAGTGAGATAGAGGAACTGAGGGAAATACATGTTAGTAGGGAAGTGGTGTTAGCTAAATTGAAGGGATTAAAGGCAGATAAATCCCCAGGGCCAGATGGTCTGTATCCCAGAGTGCTTAAGGAAGTAGCCCAAGAAATAGTGGATGCATTAGCGATAATTTTTCAAAACTCGTTAGATACTGGACTAGTTCCTGAGGATTGGAGGGTGGCTAATGTAACTCCACTTTTTAAAAAAGGAGGGAGAGAGAAACTGGGGAACTATAGGCCGGTTAGCCTAACATCGGTGGTGGGGAAACTGCTGGAGTCAGTTATCAAGGATGTGATAACAGCACATTTGGAAAGCGGTGAAATCATCGGACAATGTCAGCATGGATTTGTGAAAGGAAAATCATGTCTGACGAATCTCATAGAATTTTTTGAGGATGTAACTAGTAGAGTGGATCGGGGAGAACCAGTGGATGTGGTATATCTGGATTTTCAAAAGGCTTTTGACAAGGTCCCACACAGGAGATTAGTGTGCAAACTTAAAGCACACGGTACTGGGGGTAAGGTATTGATGTGGATAGAGAATTGGTTGGCAGACAGGAAGCAAAGAGTGGGAATAAACGGAACCTTTCCAGAATGGCAGGCAGTGACTAGTGGGGTACCGCAAGGCTCAGTGCTGGGACCCCAGTTGTGTACAATATATATATTAATGACTTGGATGAGGGAATTAAATGCAGCATCTCCAAGTTTGTGGATGACACGAAGCTGGGCGACAGTGTTAGCTGTGAGGAGGATACTAAGAGGATGCAGGGTGACTTGGATAGGTTAGGTGAGTGGGCAAATTCATGGCAGATGCAATTTAATGTGGATAAATGTGAGGTTATCCACTTTGGTGGCAAAAACAGGAAAACAGATTATTATCTGAATGGTGGTCGATTAGGAAAAGGGGAGGTGCAACGAGACCTGGGTGTCATTATACACCAGTCATTGAAAGTGGGCATGCAGGTACAGCAGGCGGTGAAAAAGGCGAATGGTATGCTGGCATTTATAGCGAGAGGATTCGAGTACAGGAGCAGAGAGGTACTACTGCAGTTGTACAAGGCCTTGGTGAGACCACATCTGGAGTATTGTGTGCAGTTTTGGTCCCCTAATCTGAGGAAAGACATCCTTGCCATAGAGGGAGTACAAAGAAGGTTCACCAGATTGATTTCTGGGATGGCAGGACTTTCATATGAAGAAAGACTGGATCGACCAGGCTTATACTCACTGGAATTTAGAAGATTGAGGGGGGATCTGATTGAAACGTATAAGATCCTAAAGGGATTGGACAGGCTAGATGCGGGAAGATTGTTCCCGATGTTGGGGAGGTCCAGAACGAGGGGTCACAGTTTGAGGATAGAGGGGAAGCCTTTTAGGACCGAGATTAGGAAAAACTTCTTCACACAGAGAGTGGTGAATCTGTGGAATTCTCTGCCACAGGAAACAGTTGAGGCCAGTTCATTGGCTATATTTAAGAGGGAGTTAGATATGGCCCTTGTGGCTAAAGGGATCAGGGGGTATGGAGAGAAGGCTGGTACAGGGTTCTGAGTTGGATGATCAGCCATGATCATTCTGAATGGCGGTGCAGGCTCGAAGGGCCGAATGGCCTACTCCTGCACCTATTTTCTATGTTTCTATGTTTAAAGCATGCTTCAAGCATATAAAACCATGAAATGCAACATATCACTAGAGATTCATTTTCTGCATTCCCATTTTAGACTTCTTCCCTGCAAATCTTGGTGCTGTCAGTGACGAGCATAGTGAAAGATTTCACCAGGACATTGCGGTCATGGAGAAAAGATACCTGGGCAACTGGAATCCATCAATGCAGGCGAATTATTGTTGGACACTTAAGCGAGGAGCCTCAGACACTGAGTACAAATAAAAATCATCAACAAAATATTTTTGACTTAGTTGGACTATTGCAAAGCATCAGCACCATTATGCAATTAAACACATTATATTCAATAAAAGTTAAATTGTTGTTTCTCCAAATTCCTACGTGATACAAGTAGTCTGAAATTATATTTGTGTTCATCTTCAAGCAGTCTATCATACACAAAGAAAAACTCTGAGGAAGCAACACTTTTGAAAGAATTTGTTGTCCAGTGATATTTACCAGGCATGAATATAGTTTTCTCCCTTCAGTAAACAAAATCTCTCCTCTTCATCCCCTCTTCTTCTATTTCCCACTCTGTCCTCCGATCTCTGCTCACCTGCCCACCACCTCCCAATGGATCCCTTTCTCCTATGGTCCATTCTCGTCTCCAGCCCTTCATCTTTCCCAGCCACCTGACTTCACCTAACACCTTCTAGCTAGCCTCCTTCCCCTTCTTTTCACCCCTCCCACCTTTTTATTCTGTCGTCCTCCCCCTTCCTTTCCAGTCCTCAAAAAAAAATCCTCAGCCCGCAACGTCAACTGTTTATTCCTCTCCGTAGATGCTGCCCGACCTGCTTGCACTTTGCGTGTGTTGCCAGGACGCTGCCTGGGTTAGAGGGGATAGGCTGAGTGAGCCTGGGCTTTGCTCTTTGGAAAGGAGGACCAGAGGTGATGTGATGGAGATGTGCAAGAGGGACGGATAGAATGGACGGCCAGGGACCTTTTCCCCCAGGGTGGAAATGGCTAGCACAAGGGGGCACAATTTGAAGGGGACTGGAGGGAAGTATAGGGGGCATGCCAGAAGTAGCTCTTTTGTTTTAATACAGTATATCCAGACATAGAATAGACAACAGGCTCTTTGGCCCATCTAGTCCATGCCAAACCATTAATCTGGCTTGGCCCGTTGAACTGCAGCCAAACAATAGCTTTCCCATCCATGTACCCAACCAAACTTCTCTTCAGTGTTGAAAACCAGACCTGCCTCCACCCCTCCTGCTGGCAGCTCATTCCACATGGGGCAACGAGGGAGGGAAAGGTTCCATCGTGGGAACCAGCCTCCCCAGATTCCAGGACACCTTCTAAAGGAAATTCCTCCAAAAATAGAGGAGGTCCATTGTTAAGGACACCCCCCCCCCCACTGAAACCACCCAGGACGTGCCCTCTTCTCACTGTTACCATCAGGGAGGAGGTACAGGAGCCTGAAGACACACACTCAACGATTCAGGAACAGCTTCTTCCCCTCTGCCATCAGGGAGGAGGTACAGGAGCCTGAAGACATACACTCAGCGATTCAGGAACAGCTCCTTCCCCTCTGCCATCAGGGAGGAGGTACAGGAGCCTGAAGACACACACTCGACGATTCAGGAACAGCTTCTTCCCCTCTGCCATCAGGGAGGAGGTACAGGAGCCTGAAGACACACACTCGACGATTCAGGAACAGCTCCTTCCCCTCTGCCATCAGGGAGGAGGTACAGGAGCCTGAAGACACACACTCGACGATTCAGGAACAGCTCCTTCCCCTCTGCCATCAGGGAGGAGGTACAGGAGTCTGAAGACACACACTCAACGATTCAGGAACAGCTTCTCCCCCTCTGCCATCAGGGAGGAGGTACAGGAGCCTGAAGACACACACTCAATGATTCAGGAACAGCTTCTTCTCCTCTGCCATCAGGGAGGAGGTACAGGAGCCTGAAGACACACACTCAGCGATTCAGGAACAGCTTCTTCCCCTCTGCCATCAGGGAGGAGGTACAGGAGCCTGAAGACACACACTCAACGATTCAGGAACAGCTTCTTCCCCTCTGCCATCAGGGAGGAGGTACAGGAGCCTGAAGACACACACTCAGTGATTCAGGAACAGCTTCTTCCCCTCTGCCATCAGGGAGGAGGTACAGGAGCCTGAAGACACACACTCAGTGATTCAGGAACAGCTTCTTCCCCTCTGCCATCAGATTTCTGAATAGACATTGAACCCATGAACACTACATCACTGCTTCCTTTTATTTTGTATTACTTCTTTAATTTAACTATTATATATATGCATCAGTACTTATTTATTTTTTATATATGCTCCTAATTGTAATTTATAGCTTTCATTGCTCTGCATTGCAATGTATGGGTGGCGGGGAGGAGGTACGTCCCTACCAAAGGAGGTGTGAGGCACCCCTTCCCTCCGCTAGCCTGCAGGTCACCCTCGGGCGAGGTGTAGCACCTGCTTAGCCCCCCAGTCAGGGTCCGGTGAAACCATGGGAGCAGGTGGTGGACGCTCGTACGAGCAGCCGGTGCAGATCACAAGTCCTGGTGATGTGACCACTGACACCAGGCAGACAATCTCTGAAGAGTATTGATAATGTCTGGGGGTGTCACCCGTCTTGTAAAGTCACTGCCCAGAAGAAGGTGATGGCAAACCACTTCTGATAGAAAAATTTGCCAAGAACAGTCATGGTCACGGAAAGACCGTGATCGCCCATAACGACGCGGCGCGCAATGATGATGTCACACAACAGGGCACACAATGATGATGGTGGATGGATGAACCAAAACAGATTTCAGGACACATGCCGGCAATATTAAAGCCGATTCTGTCTGGAGTGATCTTGGAATGAGTTTAAATGCTGAGCAGAACTTCATGGGTCAAAATGCTCTGCGTCCGACCGGGGGTCTTGCACCTTCTTGTCTGCCCGCATTGCATTCTCTTGGTTCCTGACCACACCATCACCAATGGCGCAGATGGCTATGGAAGCAAAGCCATTGGTTCTATTTCAAGCGGAGGTTGACAGGCTCCTGATTAATTGGGGGGGGTCAAAGGTTACAGGGAGGAGGGTGAGGGGAAAAATAAATCAGCCATGATCAAATTATGGAACAGGCTGAACGGCCCGATTCTGCTCTTGCTCATGGACACCACTTGGCTCACGTTAGGGGGACCTTAATTTCAAAGCTCATTTCCAGACCCTCAACCCTTTCTCCCCAACCAGCCTAAACTCAACCCCAGGGCCGACTTCTCGCAAACCCTACCACCCCCCACCAGCAACCACCGCCCCCACCCCCCGTTTGAATTTCTCCCGCCCTTTTCCAATCACGTGGTTCAACTCTCACTCCCCCCCCCCACCCCCATACCATCCTCCCGTCCCCATACCATCCTCCCGTCCCCGTTCGTTGGCCCGGCCTCGGGAGTCGGGGGTGGGGAGGGAAGGGGGGCACTTTTTTGGGATATGGGAAACTTTGGGGAAAATTGGTCCCCCGTCACTTGGTGAGCATTCCCAGTCCCCAGCAGAATTCCCCTGGTTGGTTAAAACTGTGCGTTCGTTGGTCTCACTTTGAGGTAACTTACACCCCAAAAAAAAACTCTGATAAATCTCAAAAGAGTGGAGAAACTCGAAGATAAAGTCCTGCCAAACACGCACACGCTCTCGGGACGCACATACAATTGAATTCCCCCCTTTAAAAAAGGAGCGCCCAGCCAGCCACCAACCGCTGTCGTGGGTTGTCACTGGGATCACTCGTCTCCCCGAGGACCGAGCGAACACGCAACGCTAACCTTCCAGAAGTCTCCGGATGTCCTCGGGAATGGCCATTGTTCAGTCTGGTCCCTGGTGCCGGCTCCGGTCGCGAAAACGCCCGCCGGGGGTTGACAGTGACACAGCGGCGGAGCAAGATGGACAGTTATACACGCTGAGGCTGTGGTCCAACCCTCACACGTCTCCCCGCTGCAGATTAGTTTAGAAATGCGTGTTTTTATTTTATATCTCTCTCCCCGAATGCACAGAGGCTCCGGCTTGTCGCAGGTGCATCTGCAGATCCTTCAGCCAATGTGCACGTTGATACGGCCGGAATTGACAGACGTAACTTCACCCGCTCTCCGCTCAGTGATACCTCCTTAAAGGGACAGGATCCTCGTGAGAAACGCACGTCACGGAGTCACAGAGCGCGACAGCACGGAAACAGGCCCTTCGGCCCGTCTGCGTTATTCCGCCTCGTCCCGCCGACCTGCACCCCCCTCCAGTCCGTGTCCCTACTCAAATGTCTCCTAGATGCCGAAATCGTACCCGCAGCTCGTTCCACGCTCTCACCACCCCCCCCCGAGTGAAGTAGTTGCCCCTCATCTTCCACCTTTCACTCTTAACACATGACTTCCAAACTTATGCAGATGTATGTAGGGCAAATGCCGGGAGGGGTTTGTTGTTCCACTGAGGTTGGGTCTAGTGTAATTTTATATACTGGCATCAAGAGAAAAGGACACTACTGACATCAGGAAGAAGGCACTGGGGCCCCAGGACCCACGCCACCGGGTTCAGGAACAGTTATTATCCCTCAACCATCAGGAAGGAGGTACAGGATCCTCAGGGCTCACACCACCAGGTTCAGGAACAGTTATTACCCCCTCAACCATCAGGAAGGAGGTACAAGACCCTCAGGTCCCACACCACCAGGTTCAGGGATAGTTATTACCCCTCAACCATCAGGAAGGAGGTACAGGAGCCTCAGGATCCACACCACCAGGTTCAGGAACAGTTATTACCCCCTCAACCATCAGGAAGGAGGTACAGGAGCCTCAGGTCCCACACCACCAGGTTCAGGAACAGTTATTACCCCTCAACCATCAGGAAGGAGGTACAGGAGCATCAGGACCCACACCACCAGGTTCAGGAACAGTTATTACCCCTCAACCATCAGGAAGGAGGTACAGGAGCCTCAGGACCCACACCACCAGGTTCAGGAACAGTTATTACCCCTCAACCATCAGGAAGGAGGTACAGGAGCCTCAGGATCCACACCACCAGGTTCAGGAACAGTTATTACCCCCTCAACCATCAGTAAGTAGCTACAGGAGCCTCAGGACCCACACCACCAGGTTCAGGAACAGTTATTACCCCTCAAGCATCAGGAAGGAGGTACAGGAGCATCAGGACCCACACCACCAGGTTCAGGAACAGTTATTACCTCTCAACCATCAGGAAGGAGGTACAGGAGCCTCAGGACCCACACCACCAGGTTCAGGAACAGTTATTACCCCTCAAGCATCAGGAAGGAGGTACAGGAGCATCAGGACCCACACCACCAGGTTCAGGAACAGTTATTACCCCCTCAACCATCAGGAAGGAGGTACAGGAGCCTCAGGACCCACACCACCAGGTTCAGGAACAGTTATTACCCCTCAACCATCAGGATTTTGAACCAGAGAGGATAACTTCACTCACCTCCAAGGACTCTTTGTCTCCTGTTCTGGATGTTTAGTTATTTATTATTATTATTATTATTATTATTATTCTTTTATTCTCTTTTTGTATTTTCACAATTTTTGCACAATTATTTTTGTTTTTTCACATTGCATTGTTTGCGCATCTCTGTTGTGTGCAGTTTTTTCATTGATTCTATTTTGTTTCTTTGTACTTACTGATGGCATCTGCTAGAAAATTAATCTCAGGTTAGCGTATAGTGACATATATCATTCATTTGTTAACGTGCTGTGTCATGTGGCGTTGCATGGGATGTTGTCCTGGAGCCAGTTTTCTGCACGAACAGATCCACAGCAGTTCCTCATATCGTGCCAGTACATGCTTGGAGATGGACACAATGCAGCTGGCTTTCCACCGAGCGAACACTAGAGAGCAGCACCCACAGGAGGTGCCAACCCCCACCCCGAATGCCCACCGTGCCACGCTACCTCCAGCGTCCACTCCCCAGGGCAGCTGCAGCTGGTGGCCACAATGGCAAAAGGGCCTCCAAGTGTGACATACCCACCTTGAAACTTGTTGTTTTGTGGCAGCAGTGCAGTGCAATGCATGAAAAAAATTACTACAATTTACAATAAGAGATGTATACAAAAGTAGGTAAATACTGCAGAAAGGGAGCAAACTAGTGAGAGTATTTCTGTTCACAAATCTGATGGTGCAGAGTAAGAAGCTGTTCCTAAATCACTGAGTGTGCGTTCTCAGGCTCCTGTACCTCACGGTGGCAATGGGAAGGGGGCACGGCGTGTTCTTACTGATGGACGTCGCCATTTTGAGACATTGCTTTTTGAAGATGTCCTCCATGCTGGAGCCCATGGTGGAGCTGGCTGGGTTTGCTGCACTCCGCCGCTTTTTCCCGATGCTGTGCGGTGTCGTCCCCGTACCAGACGATGATGGAGCCAGGTATAATGCTCTCCGCAGTACATCTGTAGGAAATTTGCCGGCCCTTTTGGTGGCATGCCAAAGCTCCTCAGAATCTACAATCAGATTCTATCACAGCCTATCACAGGAAAAGCCCTCCGCACTGTAGAGCACATCTGCAAGGACCGCTTCCACAAGAAAGCAGCCTCCATCATCAGGGATTCCCACCATCCTGGCCCATGATCTCTTCTCACTGCTGCCATCAGGAAGGAGGTACAGGAGCCTCAGGACCCACATCACCAGGTTCAGGAACAGTTATTACCCCTCAACCATCAGGAAGGAGGTACAGGAGCCTCAGGATCCACACCACCAGGTTCAGGAACAGTTATTACCCCTCAACCATCAGGAAGGAGGTACAGGAGCCTCAGGACCCACACCACCAGGTTCAGGAACAGTTATTACCCCTCAACCATCAGGAAGGGGGTACAGGAGCCTCAGGTCCCTCACCACCAGGTTCAGGAACAGTTATTACCCCCTCAACCATCAGGAAGGAGGTACAGGAGCCTCAGGACCCACATCACCAGGTTCAGGAACAGTTATTACCCCTCAACCATCAGGAAGGAGATACAGGAGCCTCAGAACCCACACCACCAGGTTCAGGAACAGTTATTACCCCTCAACCATCAGGAAGGAGGTACAGGAGCCTCAGGACCCACACCACCAGGTTCAGGAACAGTTATTACCCCTCAACCATCAGGAAGGAGGTACAGGAGCCTCAGGTCCCACACCACCAGGTTCAGGAACAGTTATTACCCCTCAACCATCACGAAGGAGGTACAGGAGCCTCAGAACCCACACCACCAGGTTCAGGAACAGCTATTACCCCCTCAACCATCAGGAAGGAGGTACAGGAGCCTCAGGTCCCACACCACCAGGTTCAGGAACAGTTATTATCCCCTCAGACATCAGGCTCCTGAACCAGCATGGACAACTTCACTCCCCTCAACTCTGACCTGATTCCACAACCTACAGACTCACTTCCAATGCCTCTTTACAACTCGTGTTCTCACGAAGTTTGTTTGTTTGTTTGTTTTATTCGCACAGTTTGTCTTCTCTTGCACATTGGTTGTTTGTCAGCTTTAGTGTGTCGTTTTTCATTGATTCTATTGTGTTTCTCTGTTCTTCTGTGAACGCCTGCAAGGAAATGAATCTCGAGGTTGAATACAATGACATCTACATTTTATAATGAAGCGTTGATTGAATGCCCCCCCTCATGCAGAAGTGCACCAGCGGCCTTTGATAAAAGGTGGTGGGGAGGACATCAATCCCCTTCGAGGAACACATTGTTGTTGACCACCTGCTGTAGTAGCCGGCTGGTGGCGTAGTGGAATCAGTGCCGGACTTTGGAGCGGAGACTCCCGAGTTCGAATCCAGCCGGCCCCCTTGCACCCTTCCCATCCGTGCCGGGTCGACCTCAAGCTAGCAACTTGGCTTCGTAAAAATAAGAAAGCCTGCTTAAATAAAACCCTGCCATCATAAGGGCATCCCGGTGACACCACTTGGAGTTGAGGGCTTTCTTCTTTCTTCTTCACCTGCTGTAGTGTTTGCATGAAAGATTAGCCGGTGGTGTGGGACCAAGACGGTTGTGCTCTCGGACCATCAGTCCCACTCCCACCGGGGCGAAGGTGAGGTAGCATCCACGCCAGGACCACCAGACTCAGGAACAGTCACTTCCCTTCCCCCAAGCAGCAAGGGTGGTCAACACCCCCACCCACTGACCCGCCCCACCACACCCCCAATCACCCACTGACCCACCACTCCGCACCCCCAATCTCCCACTGACCCACTGACCCACCCCTCCACACCCCAATCACCCACTGACCCACCCCTTCACACACCCAAACACCCACTGACCCACCCCACCACACCCCCAATCACCCACTCACCCACCCCTCCACAGTCCCAATCACCCACTGACCCACCCCTCCACACCCCCAATCACCCACTGACCCACCCCTCCACACACCCCAATCACACACTGACCCACCCCTCCACACCCCCAATCACCCACCGACCCACCCCTCCTCACCCCCAATCACCCACTGACCCACCCCTCCACACCGACAATCACCCACCGACCCACCCCTCCTCACCCCCAATCACCCACTGACCCACCACTCCACACCCCCAATCACTCACTGACCCACCCCTCCACATCCCCGATCACCCACTGACCCATCCCTCCACATCCCCAATCACCCACTGACCCACCCCTCCACACCCCCAAACACCCACTGACCCACCCTCCATAGTCCCAATCACCCACTGACCCACCCTCCATAGTCCCAATCACCCACTGACCCACCCCTCCACACCCCAATCACCCACTGACCCACCCCTTCACACACCCAAACACCCACTGACCCACCCCTCCACACCCTCAATCACCCACTGACACACCCCTCCACACCCCCAATCACCCACTGACCCACCCCTCCACACCCCCAATCACCCACTGACCCACCCCTCCACACCCCCAATCACCCACTAACCCACCCCACCACACCCCCAATCACCCACTGACACACCCCCAATCACCCATCGACCCACCCCTCCACATCCCCGATCACCCACTGACCCATCCCTCCACATCCCCAATCACCCACTGACCCACCCCTCCACACCCCCAATCACCCACTGACCCACCCTCCATAGTCCCAATCACCCACTGACCCAACCCTCCACACCCCAATCACCCACTGACCCACCCCTTCACACACCCAAACACCCACTGACCCACCCCTCCACACCCTCAATCACCCACTGATACACCCCTCCACACCCCCAATCACCCACTGACCCACCCCTCCACACCCCCAATCACCCACTGACCCACCCCTCCACACCCCCAATCACCCACTGACACACCCCTCCACACCCCCAATCACCCATCGACCCACCCCACCACACCCCCAATCACCCACTGACCCACCCCACCACATCCCCAATCATCCACTGACCCACCCCTCCACACCCCCAATCACCCACTGACCCACCCCTTCACACACCCAAACACCCACTGACCCACCCCACCACACCCCCAATCACCCACTGACCCACCCCTCCACACCCCCAATCACCCACTGACCCACCCCTTCACACCCCCAATCACCAACTGACCCACCCCACCACACCCCCAATCACCCACTAACCCACCCCACCACACCCCCAATCACCCACTGACCCACCCCTCCACACCCCCAATCACCCACTAACCCACCCCACCACACCCCCAATCACCCACTGACCCACCCCTCCACACCCCCAATCACCCACTGGCCCACCCCTTCACACACCCAAACACCCACCGACCCACCCCACCACACCCCCAAACACTCCTGTGCCTGGCATCACTTTATGGACATACAGTCAACCTATATATATATAAATAATATATTATGAACATTTGTGTGCACACACACTCTATGTAGCTAAGGAGCCTGAGACTTGGCACAGAGATGTAGTAACTCCATGTATTGCACTTTAGTGCTCCTGATAAAACCAAAAAAATTCATGACATATGTGAGCGATGATGAACCTGATTCTGATCTGGCTGTTTATTGTGGACTGAGAGTCGGCGGGGATGAGGGAGAGGGAAATCATGGTTGGGAAATGGGGAGGGAGAGGGGAATCATGGTTGGGAAAAGGGGAAGGGAGAGGGGAATCATGGTTGGGAAAAAGGGGAAGGGAGAGGGGAATCATGGTTGGGAAAAAGAGGAGGGAGAGGGGAATCATGGTTGGGAAAAGGGGGAGGGAGAGGGAATCATGGTTGGGAAAAGGGGAAGGGAGAGGGGAATCATGGTTGGGAAAAGAGGGAGGGAGAGGGGAATCATGGTTGGGGAAAGGGGGAGGGAGAGGGGAATCATGGTTGGGAAAAGGGAAAGGGAGAGGGGAATCATGGTTGGGACAAGGGGAGGGAGAGGCGAATCATTGTTGGGAAAAGGGGGAGGGAGAGGGGAATCATGGTTGGGAAAAAGGGGAGGGAGAGGGGAATCATGGTTGGGAAAAGGGGGAGGGAGAGGGAATCATGGTTGGGAAAAGGGGAAGGGAGAGGGGAATCATGGTTGGGAAAAGAGGGAGGGAGAGGGGAATCATGGTTGGGAAAAGGGGGAGGGAGAGGGAATCATGGTTGGGAAAAGGGGAAGGGAGAGGGGAATCATGGATGGGAAAAGGGGGAGGGAGAGGGGAATCATGGTTGGGAAAAGGGGGAGGGAGAGGGGAATCATGGTTGGGGAAAGGGGGAGGGAGAGGGGAATCATGGTTGGGAAAAGGGAAAGGGAGAGCGGAATCATGGTTGGGAAAAGGGGAGGGAGAGGGGAATCATTGTTGGGAAAAAGGGGAGGGAGAGAGGAATCATGGTTGGGAAAAAGGGGAGGGAGAGGGGAATCATTGTTGGCAAAAGGGGGAGGGAGAGGGAATCATGGTTGGGAAAAGGGGAAGGGAGAGGGGAATCATGGTTGGGAAAAGGGGGAGGGAGAGGGGAATCATGGTTGGGGAAAGGGGGAGGGAGAGGGGAATCATGGTTGGGAAAAGGGAAAGGGAGAGTGGAATCATGGTTGGGAAAAGGGGAGGGAGAGGGGAATCATTGTTGGGAAAAAGGGGAGGGAGAGGGGAATCATTGTTGGGAAAAGGGGGAGGGAGAGGGGAATCATGGTTGGGGAAAGGGGGAGGGAGAGGGGAATCATGGTTGGGAAAAGGGAAAGGGAGAGGGGAATCATGGTTGGGAAAAGGAGAGGGAGAGGTGAATCATTGTTGGGAAAAGGGGGAGGGAGAGGGGAATCATGGTTGGGAAAAAGGGGAGGGAGAGGGGAATCATGGTTGGAAAAAGGGGGAGGGAGAGGGAATCATGGTTGGGAAAAGGGGAAGGGAGAGGGGAATCATGGATGGGAAAAGGGGGAGGGAGAGGGGAATCATGGTTGGGAAAAGGGGAGGGAGAGGGGAATCATGGTTGGGGAAAGGGGGAGGGAGAGGGGAATCATGGTTGGGAAAAAGGGGAGGGAGAGGGGAATCATGGTTGGAAAAAGGGGGAGGGAGAGGGAATCATGGTTGGGAAAAGGGGAAGGGAGAGGGGAATCATGGATGGGCAAAGGGGGAGGGAGAGGGGAATCATGGTTGGGAAAAGGGGAGGGAGAGGGGAATCATGGTTGGGGAAAGGGGGAGGGAGAGGGCAATCATGGTTGGGAAAGGGAAAGGGAGAGGGGAATCATGGTTGGGAAAAGGGGAGGGAGAGGGGAATCATTGTTGGGAAAAAGGGGAGGGAGAGGGGAATCATGGTTGGGAAAAAGGGGAGGGAGAGGGGAATCATTGTTGGGAAAAGGGGGAGGGAGAGGGAATCATGGTTGGGAAAAGCAGGGGAGAGGGGAATCACGGTTGGGAAAAGGGGAAGGGAGAGGGGAATCATGGTTGGGAAAAGAGGAAGGGAGAGGGGAATCATGGTTGGGAAAAGGGGAAGGGAGAGGGGAATCATGGTTGGTAAAAGGGCAGGGAGAGGGGAATAATGGTTGGGAAAAGGGGGAGGGAGAGGGGAATCATGGTTGGGAAAAGGGGAAGGGAGAGGGGAATCATGGTTGGGAAAAGGGGGAGGGAGAGGGGAATCATGGTTGGGAAAAGGGGCAGGGAGGGGGAATAATGTTTGGGAAAAGGGGGAGGGAGAGGGGAATCATGGTTGGGAAAAGGGGAGGGAGAGGGGAGTCATGGTTGGGAAAAGGGGGAGGGAGAGGGGAATCATGGTTGGGAAAAGGGGCAGGGAGAGGGGAATCATGGTTGGGAAAAGGGGAAGGGAGCGGGGAATCATGGTTAGGAAAAGGGGAGGGTGAGGGGAATCATGGTGGGGGAAAAGGGGAAGGGAGAAGGGGAATAATGGTTGTAAAAAGGGGGAGGGAGAGGGGAATCACGGTTGGGAAAAGGGGGAGGGAGAGGGGAATCATGGTTGGGAAAAGGGGGAGGGTGAGGGGAATCATGGTTGGGAAAAGGGGAGGGAGACGGGAATCATGGTTGGGAAAAGGGGGACGGTGAGGGGAATCATGGTCTGGAAAAGGGGAAGGGAGAGAGGAACCATGGTTGGGAAAAGGGGCAGGGAGAGGGGAATCATGGTTGGGAAAAGGGGAATGGAAAGGGGAATCATGGTTGGGAAAAGGGGAAGGGAGAGGGGAATCAAGTTGGGAAAAGGGGAAGGGAGAGGGGAATCACGGTGGGGAAAAGCAGGGGAGAGGGGAATCACGGTTGGGAAAAGGGGAAGGGAGAGGGGAATCATGGTTGGGAAAAGAGGAAGGGAGAGGGGAATCATGGTTGGGAAAAGGGGAAGGGAGAGGGGAATCATGGTTGGTAAAAGGGCAGGGAGATGGGAATCATGGTTGGGAAAAGGAGGAGGGTGAGGGAAATCATGGTTGGGAAAAGGGGAAGGGAGAGGGGAATAATGGTTGGGAAAAGGGGGAGGGAGAGGGGAATCATGGTTGGGAAAAGGGGCAGGGAGGGGGAATAATGTTTGGGAAAAGGGGGAGGGAGAGGGGAATCATGTTGGGAAAAGGGGAGGGAGAGGGGAATCATGGTTGGGAAAAGGGGCAGGGAGAGGGGAATCATGGTTGGGAAAAGGGGAAGTGAGCGGGGAATCATGGTTGGGAAAAGGGGGAGGGAGAGGGGAATCATGGTTGGGGAAAGGGGGAGGGAGAGGGGAATCATGTTGGGAAAAGGGGAAGGGAAAGGGGAATCATGGTTGGGAAAAGGGGAAGGGAGATGGCAATCATGGTTAGGAAAAGGGAGAGGGAGAGGGGAATCATGGTTGGGGAAAAGCGGAAGGGAGAGGGGGAATACTGGTTGGGAAAAGCGGGGGAGAAGGGAATCACGGTTGGGAAATGGGGTAGGGACAGGGGAATCACAGTTGGGAAAAGGGGAGGGTGAGGGGAATCATGGTCGGGGAAAAGGGGAAGGGAGAAGGGGAATAATGTTTGGAAAAAGAGGGAGGGAGAGGGGAATCACGGTTGGGAAAATTGGGAGGGAGAGGGGAATCATGGTTGGGAAAAGGGGGAGGGTGAGGGGAATCATGGTTGGGAAAAGGGGAAGGGATAGGGGAATCATGGTTGGGAAAAGGGGGAGGGAGAGGGGAATCATGGTGGGAAAAGGGGGAGGGTGAGGGGAATCATGGTTGGGAAAAGGGGAAGGGAGAGGGGAATCATGGTTGGGAAAAGGGGGAGGGAGAGGGGAATCATGGTTTGGAAAAGGGGAAGGGAGTGGGGAATCATGGTTGGGAAAAGGGGAGGGAGAGGGGAATCATGGTTGGAAAAAGGGGCAGGGAGAGGGGAATCATGGTTGGGTAAAGGGGAAGGGAGAGGGGAATCATGGTTGGTAAAAGGGGGAGGCAGAGGGGAATCATGGTTGGGGAAAGGGGGAGGGTGAGGGGAATCATGGTTGGGAAAAAGGGAAGGGAGAGGGGAATCATGGTTGGGAAAAGGGGAGGGAGAAGGGAATCATGGTTGGGAAAAGGAGGAGGGTGAGGGGAATCATGGTTTGGAAACGGGGAAGGGAGAGGGGAATCATGGTTGGAAAAAGGGGCAGGGAGAGGGGAATCATGGTTGGGAAAAGGGGAAGGGAGAGGGGAATCATGGTTGGGAAAAGGGGGAGGGAGAGGGGAATCATGGTTGGGGAAAGGGTGAGGGAGAGGGGAATCATGCTTGGGAAAAGGGGAAGGGAGAGGGGAATCATGGTTGGGAAAAGGGGGAGGGAGAGTGGAATCATGGTTGGGAAAAGGGGAGGGAGAGGGGAATCATGGTTGGGAAAAGGGGAGGGAGAGGGGAATCATGGTTGGGAAAAGGGGGACGGTGAGGGGAATCATTGTTTGGAAAAGGGGAAGGAAGAGGGGAACCATGGTTGGGAAAAGAGGCAGGGAGAGGGGAATCATGGTTGGGAAAAGGGGAATGGAGAGGAGAATCATGGTTGGGAAAAGGGGAAGGGAGAGGGGAATCAAGTTGGGAAAAGGGGAAGGGAGAGGGGAATCACGGTGGGGAAAAGCAGGGCAGAGGGGAATCACGGTTGGAAAAAGGGGAAGGGAGAGGGTAATCATAGTTGGGAAAAGGGGGAGGGAGAGGGGAATCATGGTTGGGAAAAGGGGAAGGGAGAGGGGAATCATGGTTGGGAAAAGGGGCAGGGAGGGCGAATAATGTTTGGGAAAAGGGGGAGGAAGAGGGGAATCATGGTTGGGAAAAGGGGGAGGGAGAGGGGAATCATGGTTGGGAAAAGGGGGAGGGAGAGGGGAATCATGGTTGGGAAAAGGGGCAGGGAGAGGGGAATCATGGTTGGGAAAAGGGGAAGGGAGCGGGGAATCATGTTTGGGAAAAGGGGGAGTGGGAGGGGAATCATGGTTGGGGAAAGGGGGAGGGAGAGGGGAATCATGTTTGGGAAAAGGGGAAGGGAGAGGGGAATCATGGTTGGGAAAAGGGGGAGGGAGAGGGGAATCATGGTGGGGAAAAGGGGGAGGGAGTGGGGAATCATGATGGGGAAAAGGGGGCGGGTGAGGGGAATCATGGTTGGGAAAGGGGAAGGGATAGGGGAATCATGGTTGGGAAAAGGGGGAGGGAGAGGGGAATCATGGTTGGGAAAAGGGGAGGGAGATGGGAATCATGGTTGCGAAAAGGGGAGGGAGAGGGGAATCATGGTTGGGAAAAGGGGCAGGGAGAGGGGAATCATGGCTGGGAAAAGGGGAATGGTGTGGGGAATCATGGTTGGGAAAAGGGGAAGGGAGAGGGGAATCAAGTTGGGAAAAGGGGAAGGGAGAGGGGAATCACGGTGGGGAAAAGTGGGGGAGAGGGGAATCACGGTTGGGAAAAGGGGAAGGGAGAGGGGAATCATGGTTGGGAAAAGAGGAAGGGAGAGGGGAATCATGGTTGGGAAAAGGTGAGGGAGAGGGGAATCATGGTTGGTAAAAGGTTAGGGAGAGGGGAATCATGGTTGGGAAAATGGGGAGGAGAGGGGAATCATGGTTGGGAAAAGGGGAGGGAGAGGTGAATCATGGTTGAGAAATGGGGAGGGAGAGGGGAATCATGGTTGGTAAAAGGGGGAGGGAGAGGGGAATCATGGTTGGAAAAAGGGGGAGGGAGAGGGGAATCATGGTTAGCAAAAGGGGAAGGGAGTGGGGAATCATGGTTGGGAAAAGGGGGAGGGTGAGGGGAATCATGGTTGGGAAAAGGGGAAGGGAGAGGGGAATCATGGTTGGGAAAAGGGGGAGGGTGAGGGGAATGATGGTTTGGAAAAGGGGAAGGGAGAGGGGAATCATGGTTGGAAAAAGGGGCAGGGAGAGGGGAATCATGGTTGGGAAAAGGGGAAGGGAGAGGGGAATCATGGTTGGGAAAAGGGGGAGGGAGAGGGGAATCATGGTTGGGGAAAGGGGGAGGGAGAGGGGAATCATGCTTGGGGAAAAGCGGAAGGGAGAGGGGGAACAATGGTTGGGAAAAGGGGGGGAGAAGGGAATCACGGTTGGGGAATGGGGTAGGGAGTGGGGAATCACAGTTGGGAAAAGGGGAGGGTGAGGGGAATCATGGTCGGGGCAAAGGGGAAGGGAGAAGGGGAATAATGGTTGGAAAAAGGGGGACGGAGAGGGGAATCACAGTTGGGAAAAGGGGGCGGGAGAGGGGAATCACGGTTGGGAAATGGGGAAGGGAGTGGGGAATCATGGTTGGGAAAAGGGGGAGGGTGAGGAGAATCATGGTTGGGAAAAGGGGAAGGGATAGGGGAATCAAGTTGGGAAAAGGGGAAGGGAGAGGGGAATCACGGTGGGGAAAAGGGCAGGGAGAGCGGAATCATGGTTGGGAAAAGGGGGAGGGAGAGGGGAATCATGGTTGGGAAAAGGGGAAGGGAGAGGGGAATCATGGTTGGGAAAAGGGGGAGGGAGAGGGGAATCATGGTTGGGAAAAGGGGCAGGGAGGGGGAATAATGTTTGGGAAAAGGGGTAGGGAGAGGGGAATCATGGTTGGGAAAAGGGGGAGGGAGAAGGGAACCATGGTTGGGAAAAGGGGTAGGGAGAGGGGAATCATGGTTGGGAAAAGGGGGAGGGAGAGGGGAATCATGGTTGGGAAAAGGGAAAGGGAGCGGGGAATCATGGTTGGGAAAAGGGGGAGGGAGAGGGGAATCATGGTTGTGAAAAGGGGGAGGGAGAGGGGAATCATGTTGGGAAAAGGGGAAGGGAGAGGGGAATCATGGTTGGGAAAAGGGGAAGGGAGAGGGGAATCATGGTTCGGAAAAGGGGCAGGGAGAGGGGAATCATGGTTGGGAAAAGGGGAAGGGAGCGGGGAATCATGGCTGGGAAAAGGGGGAGGGAGAGGGGAATCGCGGTTGGGAAAAGGGGGAGGGAGAGGGGAATCATGGTTGGGAAAAGGGGGAGGGTGAGGGGAATCATTGTTGGGAAAAGGGGAGGGAGAAGGGAATCATGGTTGGGAAAAGGGGGACGGTGAGGGGAATCATGGTTTGGAAAAGAGGAAGGGAGAGGGGAATCATGGTTGGTAAAAGGGCAGGGAGAGGGGAATAATGGTTGGGAAAAGGGGGAGGGAGAGGGGAATCATGGTTGGGAAAAGGGGAAGGGAGAGGGGAATCATGGTTGGTAAAAGGGCAGGGAGATGGGAATCATGGTTGGGAAAAGGGGGAGGGTGAGGGAAATCATGGTTGGGAAAATGGGAAGGGAGAGGGGAATAATGGTTGGGAAAAGGGGGAGGGAGAGGGGAATCATGGTTGGGAAAAGGGGCAGGGAGGGGGAATAATGTTTGGGAAAAGGGGGAGGGAGAGGGGAATCATGGTTGGGAAAAGGGGGAGGGAGAGGGGAATCATGGTTGGGAAAAGGGGCAGGGAGACGGGAATCATGGTTGGGAAAAGGGAAAGGGAGCGGGGAATCATGGTTGGGAAAAGGGGGAGGGAGAGGGGAATCATGGTTGTGAAAAGGGGGAGGGAGAGGGGAATCATGTTGGGAAAAGGGGAAGGGAGAGGGGAATCATGGTTGGGAAAAGGGGAAGGGAGAGGGGAATCATGGTTCGGAAAAGGGGCAGGGAGAGGGGAATCATGGTTGGGAAAAGGGGAAGGGAGCGGGGAATCATGGCTGGGAAAAGGGGGAGGGAGAGGGGAATCGCGGTTGGGAAAAGGGGGAGGGACAGGGGAATCATGGTTGGGAAAAGGGGGACGGTGAGGGGAATCATGGTTTGGAAAAGAGGAAGGGAGAGGGGAATCATGGTTGGTAAAAGGGCAGGGAGAGGGGAATAATGGTTGGGAAAAGGGGGAGGGAGAGGGGAATCATGGTTGGGAAAAGGGGAAGGGAGAGGGGAATCATGGTTGGTAAAAGGGCAGGGAGATGGGAATCATGGTTGGGAAAAGGGGGAGGGTGAGGGAAATCATGGTTGGGAAAAGGGGAAGGGAGAGGGGAATAATGGTTGGGAAAAGGGGGAGGGAGAGGGGAATCATGGTTGGGAAAAGGGGCAGGGAGGGGGAATAATGTTTGGGAAAAGGGGGAGGGAGAGGGGAATCATGGTTGGGAAAAGGGGGAGGGAGAGGGGAATCATGGTTGGGAAAAGGGGCAGGGAGACGGGAATCATGGTTGGGAAAAGGGGGAGGGAGAGGGGTATCATGTTGGGAAAAGGGGAAGGGAGAGGGGAATCATGGTTGGGAAAAGGGGAAGGGAGAGGGGAATCATGGTTCCGAAAAGGGGCAGGGAGAGGGGAATCATGGTTGGGAAAAGGGGAAGGGAGCGGGGAATCATGGCTGGGAAAAGGGGGAGGGAGAGGGGAATCGCGGTTGGGAAAAGGGGGAGGGAGAGGGGAATCATGGTTGGGAAAAGGGGGAGGGAGAGGGGAATCATGGTTGGGAAAAGGGGAAGGGAGAGTGGAATCATGGTTGGGAAAAGGGGGAGGGAGAGGGGAATCATGGTTGGGAAAAGGGGCAGGGAGGGGGAATAATGTTTGGGAAAAGGGGTAGGGAGAGGGGAATCATGGTTGGGAAAAGGGGGAGGGAGAAGGGAACCATGGTTGGGAAAAGGGGTAGGGAGAGGGGAATCATGGTTGGGAAAAGGGGGAGGGAGAGGGGAATCATGGTTGGGAAAAGGGGCAGGGAGAGGGGAATCATGGTTGGGAAAAGGGAAAGGGAGCGGGGAATCATGGTTGGGAAAAGGGGGAGGGAGAGGGGAATCATGGTTGTGAAAAGGGGGAGGGAGAGGGGAATCATGTTGGGAAAAGGGGAAGGGAGAGGGGAATCATGGTTGGGAAAAGGGGAAGGGAGAGGGGAATCATGGTTCGGAAAAGGGGCAGGGAGAGGGGAATCATGGTTGGGAAAAGGGGAAGGGAGCGGGGAATCATGGCTGGGAAAAGGGGGAGGGAGAGGGGAATCGCGGTTGGGAAAAGGGGGAGGGAGAGGGGAATCATGGTTGGGAAAAGGGGGAGGGTGAGGGGAATCATTGTTGGGAAAAGGGGAGGGAGAGGGGAATCATGGTTGGGAAAAGGGGGACGGTGAGGGGAATCATGGTTTGGAAAAGAGGAAGGGAGAGGGGAATCATGGTTGGTAAAAGGGCAGGGAGAGGGGAATAATGGTTGGGAAAGGGGGGAGGGAGAGGGGAATCATGGTTGGGAAAAGGGGCAGGGAGAGGGGAATCATGGTTGGGAAAAGGGAAAGGGAGCGGGGAATCATGGTTGGGAAAAGGGGGAGGGAGAGGGGAATCATGGTTGTGAAAAGGGGGAGGGAGAGGGGAATCATATTGGGAAAAGGGGAAGGGAGAGGGGAATCATGGTTGGGAAAAGGGGAAGGGAGAGGGGAATCATGGTTCTGAAAAGGGGCAGGGAGAGGGGAATCATGGTTGGGAAAAGGGGAAGGGAGCGGGGAATCATGGCTGGGAAAAGGGGGAGGGAGAGGGGAATCGCGGTTGGGAAAAGGGGGAGGGACAGGGGAATCATGGTTGGGAAAAGGGGGACGGTGAGGGGAATCATGGTTTGGAAAAGAGGAAGGGAGAGGGGAATCATGGTTGGTAAAAGGGCAGGGAGAGGGGAATAATGGTTGGGAAAAGGGGGAGGGAGAGGGGAATCATGGTTGGGAAAAGGGGAAGGGAGAGGGGAATCATGGTTGGTAAAAGGGCAGGGAGATGGGAATCATGGTTGGGAAAAGGGGGAGGGTGAGGGAAATCATGGTTGGGAAAAGGGGAAGGGAGAGGGGAATAATGGTTGGGAAAAGGGGGAGGGAGAGGGGAATCATGGTTGGGAAAAGGGGCAGGGAGGGGGAATAATGTTTGGGAAAAGGGGGAGGGAGAGGGGAATCATGGTTGGGAAAAGGGGGAGGGAGAGGGGAATCATGGTTGGGAAAAGGGGCAGGGAGACGGGAATCATGGTTGGGAAAAGGGGGAGGGAGAGGGGTATCATGTTGGGAAAAGGGGAAGGGAGAGGGGAATCATGGTTGGGAAAAGGGGAAGGGAGAGGGGAATCATGGTTCCGAAAAGGGGCAGGGAGAGGGGAATCATGGTTGGGAAAAGGGGAAGGGAGCGGGGAATCATGGCTGGGAAAAGGGGGAGGGAGAGGGGAATCGCGGTTGGGAAAAGGGGGAGGGAGAGGGGAATCATGGTTGGGAAAAGGGGGAGGGAGAGGGGAATCATGGTTGGGAAAAGGGGAAGGGAGAGTGGAATCATGGTTGGGAAAAGGGGGAGGGAGAGGGGAATCATGGTTGGGAAAAGGGGCAGGGAGGGGGAATAATGTTTGGGAAAAGGGGTAGGGAGAGGGGAATCATGGTTGGGAAAAGGGGGAGGGAGAAGGGAACCATGGTTGGGAAAAGGGGTAGGGAGAGGGGAATCATGGTTGGGAAAAGGGGGAGGGAGAGGGGAATCATGGTTGGGAAAAGGGGCAGGGAGAGGGGAATCATGGTTGGGAAAAGGGAAAGGGAGCGGGGAATCATGGTTGGGAAAAGGGGGAGGGAGAGGGGAATCATGGTTGTGAAAAGGGGGAGGGAGAGGGGAATCATGTTGGGAAAGGGGAAGGGAGAGGGGAATCATGGTTGGGAAAAGGGGAAGGGAGAGGGGAATCATGGTTCGGAAAAGGGGCAGGGAGAGGGGAATCATGGTTGGGAAAAGGGGAAGGGAGCGGGGAATCATGGCTGGGAAAAGGGGGAGGGAGAGGGGAATCGCGGTTGGGAAAAGGGGGAGGGAGAGGGGAATCATGGTTGGGAAAAGGGGGAGGGTGAGGGGAATCATTGTTGGGAAAAGGGGAGGGAGAGGGGAATCATGGTTGGGAAAAGGGGGACGGTGAGGGGAATCATGGTTTGGAAAAGAGGAAGGGAGAGGGGAATCATGGTTGGTAAAAGGGCAGGGAGAGGGGAATAATGGTTGGGAAAGGGGGGAGGGAGAGGGGAATCATGGTTGGGAAAAGGGGCAGGGAGAGGGGAATCATGGTTGGGAAAAGGGAAAGGGAGCGGGGAATCATGGTTGGGAAAAGGGGGAGGGAGAGGGGAATCATGGTTGTGAAAAGGGGGAGGGAGAGGGGAATCATGTTGGGAAAAGGGGAAGGGAGAGGGGAATCATGGTTGGGAAATGGGGAAGGGAGAGGGGAATCATGGTTCGGAAAAGGGGCAGGGAGAGGGGAATCATGGTTGGGAAAAGGGGAAGGGAGCGGGGAATCATGGTTGGGAAAAGGGAAAGGGAGCGGGGAATCATGGTTGGGAAAAGGGGGAGGGAGAGGGGAATCATGGTTGTGAAAAGGGGGAGGGAGAGGGGAATCATGTTGGGAAAAGGGGAAGGGAGAGGGGAATCATGGTTGGGAAAAGGGGAAGGGAGAGGGGAATCATTGTTCGGAAAAGGGGCAGGGAGAGGGGAATCATGGTTGGGAAAAGAGGAAGGGAGCGGGGAATCATGGCTGGGAAAAGGGGGAGGGAGAGGGGAATCGCGGTTGGGAAAAGGGGGAGGGTGAGGGGAATCATTGTTGGGAAAAGGGGAGGGAGAGGGGAATCATGGTTGGGAAAAGGGGGACGGTGAGGGGAATCATGGTTTGGAAAAGAGGAAGGGAGAGGGGAATCATGGTTGGTAAAAGGGCAGGGAGAGGGGAATAATGGTTGGGAAAAGGGGGAGGGAGAGGGGAATCATGGTTGGGAAAAGGGGAAGGGAGAGGGGAATCATGGTTGGTAAAAGGGCAGGGAGATGGGAATCATGGTTGGGAAAAGGGGGAGGGTGAGGGAAATCATGGTTGGGAAAATGGGAAGGGAGAGGGGAATAATGGTTGGGAAAAGGGGGAGGGAGAGGGGAATCATGGTTGGGAAAAGGGGCAGGGAGGGGGAATAATGTTTGGGAAAAGGGGGAGGGAGAGGGGAATCATGGTTGGGAAAAGGGGGAGGGAGAGGGGAATCATGGTTGGGAAAAGGGGCAGGGAGACGGGAATCATGGTTGGGAAAAGGCAAAGGGAGCGGGGAATCATGGTTGGGAAAAGGGGGAGGGAGAGGGGAATCATGGTTGTGAAAAGGGGGAGGGAGAGGGGAATCATGTTGGGAAAAGGGGAAGGGAGAGGGGAATCATGGTTGGGAAAAGGGGAAGGGAGAGGGGAATCATGGTTCGGAAAAGGGGCAGGGAGAGGGGAATCATGTTTGGGAAAAGGGGAAGGGAGCGGGGAATCATGGCTGGGAAAAGGGGGAGGGAGAGGGGAATCGCGGTTGGGAAAAGGGGGAGGGACAGGGGAATCATGGTTGGGAAAAGGGGGAGGGTGAGGGGAATCATTGTTGGGAAAAGGGGAGGGAGAGGGGAATCATGGTTGGGAAAAGGGGGACGGTGAGGGGAATCATGGTTTGGAAAAGAGGAAGGGAGAGGGGAATCATGGTTGGTAAAAGGGCAGGGAGAGGGGAATAATGGTTGGGAAAAGGGGGAGGGAGAGGGGAATCATGGTTGGGAAAAGGGGAAGGGAGAGGGGAATCATGGTTGGTAAAAGGGCAGGGAGATGGGAATCATGGTTGGGAAAAGGGGGAGGGTGAGGGAAATCATGGTTGGGAAAAGGGGAAGGGAGAGGGGAATCATGGTTCGGAAAAGGGGCAGGGAGAGGGGAATCATGGTTGGGAAAAGGGGAAGGGAGCGGGGAATCATGGCTGGGAAAAGGGGGAGGGAGAGGGGAATCGCGGTTGGGAAAAGGGGGAGGGACAGGGGAATCATGGTTGGGAAAAGGGGGAGGGTGAGGGGAATCATTGTTGGGAAAAGGGGAGGGAGAGGGGAATCATGGTTGGGAAAAGGGGGAGGGTGAGGGGAATCATGGTTTGGAAAAGAGGAAGGGAGAGGGGAATCATGGTTGGTAAAAGGGCAGGGAGAGGGGAATAATGGTTGGGAAAAGGGGGAGGGAGAGGGGAATCATGGTTGGGAAAAGGGGAAGGGAGAGGGGAATCATGGTTGGTAAAAGGGCAGGGAGATGGGAATCATGGTTGGGAAAAGGGGGAGGGTGAGGGAAATCATGGTTGGGAAAAGGGGAAGGGAGAGGGGAATAATGGTTGGGAAAAGGGGGAGGGAGAGGGGAATCATGGTTGGGAAAAGGGGCAGGGAGGGGGAATAATGTTTGGGAAAAGGGGGAGGGAGAGGGGAATCATGGTTGGGAAAAGGGGGAGGGAGAGGGGAATCATGGTTGGGAAAAGGGGAAGGGAGAGGGGAATCCTGGTTGGGAAAAGGGGAAGGGAGAGGGGAATCATGGTTCCGAAAAGGGGCAGGGAGAGGGGAATCATGGTTGGTAAAAGGGCAGGGAGAGGGGAATAATGGTTGGGAAAAGGGGGAGGGAGAGGGGAATCATGGTTGGGAAAAGGGGAAGGGAGAGGGGAATCATGGTTGGTAAAAGGGCAGGGAGATGGGAATCATGGTTGGGAAAAGGGGGAGGGTGAGGGAAATCATGGTTGGGAAAATGGGAAGGGAGAGGGGAATAATGGTTGGGAAAAGGGGGAGGGAGAGGGGAATCATGGTTGGGAAAAGGGGCAGGGAGGGGGAATAATGTTTGGGAAAAGGGGGAGGGAGAGGGGAATCATGGTTGGGAAAAGGGGGAGGGAGAGGGGAATCATGGTTGGGAAAAGGGGCAGGGAGACGGGAATCATGGTTGGGAAAAGGGAAAGGGAGCGGGGAATCATGGTTGGGAAAAGGGGGAGGGAGAGGGGAATCATGGTTGTGAAAAGGGGGAGGGAGAGGGGAATCATGTTGGGAAAAGGGGAAGGGAGAGGGGAATCATGGTTGGGAAAAGGGGAAGGGAGAGGGGAATCATGGTTCGGAAAAGGGGCAGGGAGAGGGGAATCATGGTTGGGAAAAGGGGAAGGGAGCGGGGAATCATGGCTGGGAAAAGGGGGAGGGAGAGGGGAATCGCGGTTGGGAAAAGGGGGAGGGACAGGGGAATCATGGTTGGGAAAAGGGGGAGGGTGAGGGGAATCATTGTTGGGAAAAGGGGAGGGAGAGGGGAATCATGGTTGGGAAAAGGGGGACGGTGAGGGGAATCATGGTTTGGAAAAGAGGAAGGGAGAGGGGAATCATGGTTGGTAAAAGGGCAGGGAGAGGGGAATAATGGTTGGGAAAAGGGGGAGGGAGAGGGGAATCATGGTTGGGAAAAGGGGAAGGCAGAGGGGAATCATGGTTGGTAAAAGGGCAGGGAGATGGGAATCATGGTTGGGAAAAGGGGGAGGGTGAGGGAAATCATGGTTGGGAAAAGGGGAAGGGAGAGGGGAATAATGGTTGGGAAAAGGGGGAGGGAGAGGGGAATCATGGTTGGGAAAAGGGGCAGGGAGGGGGAATAATGTTTGGGAAAAGGGGGAGGGAGAGGGGAATCATGGTTGGGAAAAGGGGGAGGGAGAGGGGAATCATGGTTGGGAAAAGGGGCAGGGAGACGGGAATCATGGTTGGGAAAAGGGGGAGGGAGAGGGGAATCATGTTGGGAAAAGGGGAAGGGAGAGGGGAATCATGGTTGGGAAAAGGGGAAGGGAGAGGGGAATCATGGTTCCGAAAAGGGGCAGGGAGAGGGGAATCATGGTTGGGAAAAGGGGAAGGGAGCGGGGAATCTTGGCTGGGAAAAGGGGGAGGGAGAGGGGAATCGCGGTTGGGAAAAGGGGGAGGGAGAGGGGAATCATGGTTGGGAAAAGGGGGAGGGAGAGGGGAATCATGGTTGGGAAAAGGGGAAGGGAGAGTGGAATCATGGTTGGGAAAAGGGGGTGGGAGAGGGGAATCATGGTTGGGAAAAGGGGCAGGGAGGGGGAATAATGTTTGGGAAAAGGGGTAGGGAGAGGGGAATCATGGTTGGGAAAAGGGGGAGGGAGAAGGGAACCATGGTTGGGAAAAGGGGTAGGGAGAGGGGAATCATGGTTGGGAAAAGGGGGAGGGAGAGGGGAATCATGGTTGGGAAAAGGGGCAGGGAGAGGGGAATCATGGTTGGGAAAAGGGAAAGGGAGCGGGGAATCATGGTTGGGAAAAGGGGGAGGGAGAGGGGAATCATGGTTGTGAAAAGGGGGAGGGAGAGGGGAATCATGTTGGGAAAAGGGGAAGGGAGAGGGGAATCATGGTTGGGAAAAGGGGAAGGGAGAGGGGAATCATTGTTCGGAAAAGGGGCAGGGAGAGGGGAATCATGGTTGGGAAAAGAGGAAGGGAGCGGGGAATCATGGCTGGGAAAAGGGGGAGGGAGAGGGGAATCGCGGTTGGGAAAAGGGGGAGGGAGAGGGGAATCATGGTTGGGAAAAGGGGGAGGGTGAGGGGAATCATTGTTGGGAAAAGGGGAGGGAGAGGGGAATCATGGTTGGGAAAAGGGGGACGGTGAGGGGAATCATGGTTTGGAAAAGAGGAAGGGAGAGGGGAATCATGGTTGGTAAAAGGGCAGGGAGAGGGGAATAATGGTTGGGAAAAGGGGGAGGGAGAGGGGAATCATGGTTGGGAAAAGGGGAAGGGAGAGGGGAATCATGGTTGGTAAAAGGGCAGGGAGATGGGAATCATGGTTGGGAAAAGGGGGAGGGTGAGGGAAATCATGGTTGGGAAAATGGGAAGGGAGAGGGGAATAATGGTTGGGAAAAGGTGGAGGGAGAGGGGAATCATGGTTGGGAAAAGGGGCAGGGAGGGGGAATAATGTTTGGGAAAAGGGGGAGGGAGAGGGGAATCATGGTTGGGAAAAGGGGGAGGGAGAGGGGAATCATGGTTGGGAAAAGGGGCAGGGAGACGGGAATCATGGTTGGGAAAAGGGAAAGGGAGCGGGGAATCATGGTTGGGAAAAGGGGGAGGGAGAGGGGAATCATGGTTGTGAAAAGGGGGAGGGAGAGGGGAATCATGTTGGGAAAAGGGGAAGGGAGAGGGGAATCATGGTTGGGAAAAGGGGAAGGGAGAGGGGAATCATGGTTCGGAAAAGGGGCAGGGAGAGGGGAATCATGGTTGGGAAAAGGGGAAGGGAGCGGGGAATCATGGCTGGGAAAAGGGGGAGGGAGAGGGGAATCATGGTTGTGAAAAGGGGGAGGGAGTGGGGAATCATGTTGGGAAAAGGGGAAGGGAGAGGGGAATCATGGTTGGGAAAAGGGGAAGGGAGAGGGGAATCATGGTTCCGAAAAGGGGCAGGGAGAGGGGAATCATGGCTGGGAAAAGGGGAAGGGAGCGGGGAATCATGGCTGGGAAAAGGGGGAGGGAGAGGGGAATCGCGGTTGGGAAAAGGGGGAGGGAGAGGGGAATCATGGTTGGGAAAAGGGGGAGGGTGAGGGGAATCATTGTTGGGAAAAGGGGAGGGAGAGGGGAATCATGGTTGGGAAAAGGGGGACGGTGAGGGGAATCATGGTTTGGAAAAGAGGAAGGGAGAGGGGAATCATGGTTGGTAAAAGGGCAGGGAGAGGGGAATAATGGTTCAGAAAAGGGGGAGGGAGAGGGGAATCATGGTTGGGAAAAGGGGAAGGGAGAGGGGAATCATGGTTGGTAAAAGGGCAGGGAGATGGGAATCATGGTTGGGAAAAGGGGGAGGGTGAGGGAAATCATGGTTGGGAAAAGGGGAAGGGAGAGGGGAATAATGGTTGGGAAAAGGGGGAGGGAGAGGGGAATCATGGTTGGGAAAAGGGGCAGGGAGGGGGAATAATGTTTGGGAAGAGGGGGAGGGAGAGGGGAATCATGGTTGGGAAAAGGGCGAGGGAGAGGGGAATCATGGTTGGGAAAAGGGGCAGGGAGAGGGGAATCATGGTTGGGAAAAGGGGAAGTGAGCGGGGAATCATGGTTGGGAAAAGGGGGAGGGAGGGGGGAATCATGGTTGGGGAAAGGGGGAGGGAGAGAGGAATCATGTTGGGAAAAGGGGAAGGGAGAGGGGAATCATGGTTGGGAAAAGGGGAAGGGAGATGGCAATTATGGTTAGGAAAAGGGAGAGGGAGAGGGGAATCATGGTTGGGGAAAAGCGGAAGGGAGAGGGGGAATACTGGTTGGGAAAAGCGGGGGAGAAGGGAATCACGGTTGGGAAATGGGGTAGGGAGTGGGGAATCACAGTTGGGAAAAGGGGAGGGTGAGGGGAATCATGGTCGGGGAAAAGGGGAAGGGAGAAGGGGAATAATGTTTGGAAAAAGGGGGAGGGAGAGGGGAATCACGGTTGGGAAAAGTGGGAGGGAGAGGGGAATCATGGTTGGGAAAAGGGGGAGGGTGAGGGGAATCATGGTTGGGAAAAGGGGAAGGGATAGGGGAATCATGGTTGAGAAAAGGGGGAGGGAGAGGGGAATCATGGTTGGGAAAATGGGGAGGGTGAGGGGAATCATGGTTGGGAAAAGGGGAAGGGAGAGGGGAATCATGGTTGGGAAAAGGGGGAGGGAGTGGGGAATCATGGTTGGGAAAAGGGGAAGGGAGTGGGGAATCATGGTTGGGAAAAGCGGGAGGGAGAGGGGAATCATGGTTGGAAAAAGGGGCAGGGAGAGGGGAATCATGGTTGGGTAAAGGGGAAGGGAGAGGGGAATCATGGTTGGTAAAAGGGGGAGGGAGAGGGGAATCATGGTTGGGGAAAGGGGGAGGGTGAGGGGAATCATGGTTGGGAAAAGGGGAAGGGAGAGGGGAATCATGGTTGGGAAAAGGGGAGGGAGAAGGGAATCATGGTTGGGAAAAGGAGGAGGGTGAGGGGAATCATGGTTTGGAAACGGGGAAGAGAGAGGGGAATCATGGTTGGAAAAAGGGGCAGGGAGAGGGGAATCATGGTTGGGAAAAGGGGAAGGGAGAGGGGAATCATGGTTGGGAAAAGGGGGAGGGAGGGGGGAATCATGGTTGGGGAAAGGGGGAGGGAGAGGGGAATCATGCTTGGGAAAAGGGGAAGGGAAAGGGGAATCATGGTTGGGAAAAGGGGGAGGGAGAGTGGAATCATGGTTGGGAAAAGGGGAGGGAGAGGGGAATCATGGTTGGGAAAAGGGGAGGGAGAGGGGAATCATGGTTGGGAAAAGGGGGACGGTGAGGGGAATCATTGTTTGGAAAAGGGGAAGGAAGAGGGGAACCATGGTTGGGAAAAGAGGCAGGGAGAGGTGAATCATGGTTGGGAAAAGGGGAATGGAGAGGGGAATCATGGTTGGGAAAAGGGGAAGGGAGAGGGGAATCAAGTTGGGAACAGGGGAAGGGAGAGGGGAATCACGGTGGGGAAAAGCAGGGCAGAGGGGAATCACGGTTGGAAAAAGGGGAAGGGAGAGGGGAATCATCATTGGGAAAAGGGCAGGGAGAGGGGAATCATAGTTGGGAAAAGGGGGAGGGAGAGGGGAATCATGGTTGGGAAAAGGGGAAGGGAGAGGGGAATCATGGTTGGGAAAAGGGGCAGGGAGGGGGAATAATGTTTGGGAAAAGGGGGAGGAAGAGGGGAATCATGGTTGGGAAAAGGGGGAGGGAGAGGGGAATCATGGTTGGGAAAAGGGGGAGGGAGAGGGGAATCATGGTTGGGAAAAGGGGCAGGGAGAGGGGAATCATGGTTGGGAAAAGTGGAAGGGAGCGGAGAATCATGGTTGGGAAAAGGGGGAGTGGGAGGGGAATCATGGTTGGGGAAAGGGGGAGGGAGAGGGGAATCATGTTTTGGAAAAGGGGAAGGGAGAGGGGAATCATGGTTGGGAAAAGGGGGAGGGAGAGGGGAATCATGGTGGGGAAAAGGGTGAGGGAGTGGGGAATCATGGTGGGGAAAAGGGGGCGGGTGAGGGGAATCATGGTTGGGAAAAGGGGAAGGGATAGGGGAATCATGGTTGGGAAAAGGGGGAGGGAGAGGGGAATCATGGTTGGGAAAAGGGGAGGGAGAGGGGAATCATGGTTGGGAAAAGGGGCAGGGAGAGGGGAATCATGGCTGGGAAAAGGGGAATGGAGAGGGGAATCATGGTTGGGAAAAGGGGAAGGGAGAGGGGAATCAAGTTGGGAAAAGGGGAAGGGAGAGGGGAATCACGGTGGGGAAAAGTGGGGGAGAGGGGAATCACGGTTGGGAAAAGGGGAAGGGAGAGAGGAATCATGGTTGGGAAAAGAGGAAGGGAGAGGGGAATCATGGTTGGGAAAAGGTGAGGGAGAGGGGAATCATGGTTGGTAAAAGGTGAGGGAGAGGGGAATCATGGTTGGGAAAATGGGGAGGAGAGGGGAATCATGGTTGGGAAAAGGGGAGGGAGAGGTGAATCATGGTTGGGAAATGGGGAGGGAGAGGGGAATCATGGTTGGGAAAAGGGGAGGGAGAGGGGAATCATGGTTGGGAAAAGGGGCAGGGAGAGGGGAATCATGGTTGGGAAAAGGGGCAGGGAGAGGGGAATCATGGCTGGGAAAAGGGGAATGGAGAGGGGAATCATGGTTGGGAAAAGGGGAAGGGAGAGGGGAATCAAGTTGGGAAAAGGGGAAGGGAGAGGGGAATCACGGTGGGGAAAAGTGGGGGAGAGGGGAATCACGGTTGGGAAAAGGGGAAGGGAGAGGGGAATCATGGTTGGGAAAAGAGGAAGGGAGAGGGGAATCATGGTTGGGAAAAGGTGAGGGAGAGGGGAATCATGGTTGGTAAAGGGGGAGGGAGAGGGGAATCATGGTTAGCAAAAGGGGAAGGGAGCGGGGAATCATGGCTTGGAAAAGGGGGAGGGAGAGGGGAATCGCGGTTGGGAAAAGGGGGAGGGAGAGGGGAATCATGGTTGGAAAAAGGGGGAGGGTGAGGGGAATCATTGTTGGGAAAAGGGGAGGGAGAGGGGAATCATGGTTGGGAAAAGGGGGACGGTGAGGGGAATCATGGTTTGGAAAAGAGGAAGGGAGAGGGGAATCATGGTTGGTAAAAGGGCAGGGAGAGGGGAATAATGGTTCAGAAAAGGGGGAGGGAGAGGGGAATCATGGTTGGGAAAAGGGGAAGGGAGAGGGGAATCATGGTTGGTAAAAGGGCAGGGAGATGGGAATCATGGTTGGGAAAAGGGGGAGGGTGTGGGAAATCATGGTTGGGAAAAGGGGAAGGGAGAGGGGAATAATGGTTGGGAAAAGGGGGAGGGAGAGGGGAATCATGGTTGGGAAAAGGGGCAGGGAGGGGGAATAATGTTTGGGAAGAGGGGGAGGGAGAGGGGAATCATGGTTGGGAAAAGTGGGTGGGAGAGGGGAATCATGGTTGGGAAAAGGGGCAGGGAGAGGGGAATCATGGTTGGGAAAAGGGGAAGTGAGCGGGGAATCATGGTTGGGAAAAGGGGGAGGGAGAGGGGAATCATGGTTGGGGAAAGGGGGAGGGAGAGGGGAATCATGTTGGGAAAAGGGGAAGGGAGAGGGGAATCATGGTTGGGAAAAGGGGAAGGGAGATGGCAATTATGGTTAGGAAAAGGGAGAGGGAGAGGGGAATCATGGTTGGGGAAAAGCGGAAGGGAGAGGGGGAATACTGGTTGGGAAAAGCGGGGGAGAAGGGAATCACGGTTGGGAAATGGGGTAGGGAGTGGGGAATCACAGTTGGGAAAAGGGGAGGGTGAGGGGAATCATGGTCGGGGAAAAGGGGAAGGGAGAAGGGGAATAATGTTTGGAAAAAGGGGGAGGGAGAGGGGAATCACGGTTGGGAAAAGTGGGAGGGAGAGGGGAATCATGGTTCGGAAAAGGGGGAGGGTGAGGGGAATCATGGTTGGGAAAAGGGGAAGGGATAGGGGAATCATGGTTGAGAAAAGGGGGAGGGAGAGGGGAATCATGGTTGGGAAAAGGGGGAGGGAGAGGGGAATCATGGTTGGGAAAAGGGGAAGGGAGAGGGGAATCATGGTTGGGAAAAGGGGGAGGGAGAGGGGAATCATGGTTGGGAAAAGGGGAAGGGAGTGGGGAGTCATGGTTGGGAAAAGGGGGAGGGAGAGGGGAATCATGGTTGGAAAAAGGGGCAGGGAGAGGGGAATCATGGTTGGGTAAAGGGGAAGGGAGAGGGGAATCATGGTTGGTAAAAGGGGGAGGGAGAGGGGAATCATGGTTGGGGAAAGGGGGAGGGTGAGGGGAATCATAGTTGGGAAAAGGGGAAGGGAGAGGGGAATCATGGTTGGGAAAAGGGGAAGGGAGAGGGGAATCATGGTTGGGAAAAGGGGGAGGGAGGGGGGAATCATCGTTGGGGAAAGGGGGAGGGAGAGGGGAATCATGCTTGGGAAAAGGGGAAGGGAAAGGGGAATTATGGTTGGGAAAAGGGGAAGGGAGAGTGGAATCATGGTTGGGAAAAGGGGAGGGAGAGGGGAATCATGGTTGGGAAAAGGGGAGGGAGAGGGGAATCATGGTTGGGAAAAGGGGGACGGTGAGGGGAATCATTGTTTGGAAAAGGGGAAGGAAGAGGGGAACCATGGTTGGGAAAAGAGGCAGGGAGAGGGGAATCATGGTTGGGAAAAGGGGAATGGAGAGGGGAATCATGGTTGGGAAAAGGGGAAGGGAGAGGGGAATCAAGTTGGGAAAAGGGGAAGGGAGAGGGGAATCACGGTGGGGAAAAGCAGGGCAGAGGGGAATCACGGTTGGAAAAAGGGGAAGGGAGAGGGGAATCATCATTGGGAAAAGGGCAGGGAGAGGGGAATCATTGTTGGGAAAAGGGGGAGGGAGAGGGGAATCATGGTTGGGAAAAGGGGAAGGGAGAGGGGAATCATGGTTGGGAAAAGGGGCAGGGAGGGGGAATAATGTTTGGGAAAAGGGGGAGGAAGAGGGGAATCATGGTTGGGAAAATGGGGAGGGAGAGGGGAATCATGGTTGGGAAAAGGGGGAGGGAGAGGGGAATCATGGTTGGGAAAAGGGGCAGGGAGAGGGGAATCATGGTTGGGAAAAGGGGAAGGGGGCGGAGAATCATGGTTGGGAAAAGGGGGAGTGGGAGGGGAATCATGGTTGGGGAAAGGGGGAGGGAGAGGGGAATCATGTTTTGGAAAAGGGGAAGGGAGAGGGGAATCATGGTTGGGAAAAGGGGGAGGAGGAGGGGAATCATGGTGGGGAAAAGGGTGAGGGAGTGGGGAATCATGGTGGGGAAAAGGGGGCGGGTGAGGGGAATCATGGTTGGGAAAAGGGGAAGGGATAGGGGAATCATGGTTGGGAAAAGGGGGAGGGAGAGGGGAATCATGGTTGGGAAAAGGGGAGGGAGAGGGGAATCATGGTTGGGAAAAGGGGCAGGGAGAGGGGAATCATGGCTGGGAAAAGGGGAATGGAGAGGGGAATCATGGTTGGGAAAAGGGGAAGGGAGAGGGGAATCAAGTTGGGAAAATGGGAAGGGAGAGGGGAATCACGGTGGGGAAAAGTGGGGGAGAGGGGAATCACGGTTGGGAAAAGGGGAAGGGAGAGGGGAATCATGGTTGGGAAAAGGGGAAGGGAGAGGGGAATAATGGTTGGGAAAAGGGGGAGGGAGAGGGGAATCATGGTTGGGAAAAGGGGCAGGGAGGGGGAATAATGTTTGGGAAGAGGGGGAGGGAGAGGGGAATCATGGTTGGGAAAAGGGGGAGGGAGAGGGGAATCATGGTTGGGAAAAGGGGCAGGGAGAGGGGAATCATGGTTGGGAAAAGGGGAAGTGAGCGGGGAATCATGGTTGGGAAAAGGGGGAGGGAGAGGGGAATCATGGTTGGGGAAAGGGGGAGGGAGAGGGGAATCATGTTGGGAAAAGGGGAAGGGAGAGGGGAATCATGGTTGGGAAAAGGGGAAGGGAGATGGCAATTATGGTTAGGAAAAGGGAGAGGGAGAGGGGAATCATGGTTGGTAAAAGGTGAGGGAGAGGGGAATCATGGTTGGGAAACTGGGGAGGAGAGGGGAATCATGGTTGGGAAAAGGGGAGGGAGAGGTGAATCATGGTTGGGAAATGGGGAGGGAGAGGGGAATCATGGTTGGGAAAAGGGGAGGGAGAGGGGAATCATGGTTGGGAAAAGGGGCAGGGAGAGGGGAATCATGGTTGGGAAAAGGGGCAGGGAGAGGGGAATCATGGCTGGGAAAAGGGGAATGGAGAGGGGAATCATGGTTGGGAAAAGGGGAAGGGAGAGGGGAATCAAGTT
This sequence comes from Mobula hypostoma, assembly GCF_963921235.1. Lineage (NCBI taxonomy): Eukaryota > Metazoa > Chordata > Chondrichthyes > Myliobatiformes > Myliobatidae > Mobula > Mobula hypostoma. Next base: position 62,883,662 of record NC_086128.1, on the reverse strand, counting down.
GGGAAAAGGGGAAGGGAGAGGGGAATCACGGTGGGGAAAAGTGGGGGAGAGGGGAATCACGGTTGGGAAAAGGGGAAGGGAGAGGGGAATCATGGTTGGGAAAAGAGGAAGGGAGAGGGGAATCATGGTTGGGAAAAGGTGAGGGAGAGGGGAATCATGGTTGGTAAAGGGTGAGGGAGAGGGGAATCATGGTTGGGAAAATGGGGAGGAGAGGGGAATCATGGTTGGGAAAAGGGGAGGGAGAGGTGAATCATGGTTGGGAAATGGGGAGGGAGAGGGGAATCATGGTTGGTAAAAGGGGGAGGGAGAGGGGAATCATGGTTGGAAAAAGGGGGAGGGAGAGGGGAATTATGGTTAGCAAAAGGGGAAGGGAGTGGGGAATCATGGTTGGGAAAAGGGGGAGGGTGAGGGGAATCATGGTTGGGAAAAGGGGAAGGGAGAGGGGAATCATGGTTGGGAAAAGGGGAGGGAGAGGGGAATCATGGTTGGGAAAAGGGGGAGGGTGAGGGGAATCATGGTTTGGAAAAGGGGAAGGGAGAGGGGAATCATGGTTGGAAAAAGGGGCAGGGAGAGGGGAATCATGGTTGGGAAAAGGGGAAGGGAGAGGGGAATCATGGTTGGGAAAAGGGGGAGGGAGAGGGGAATCATGGTTGGGGAAAGCGGGAGGGAGAGGGGAATCATGCTTGGGGAAAAGCGGAAGGGAGAGGGGGAACAATGGTTGGGAAAAGGGGGGGAGAAGGGAATCACGGTTGGGGAATGGGGTAGGGAGTGGGGAATCACAGTTGGGAAAAGGGGAGGGTGAGGGGAATCATGGTCGGGGAAAAGGGGAAGGGAGAAGGGGAATAATGGTTGGAAAAAGGGGGACGGAGAGGGGAATCACAGTTGGGAAAAGGGGGCGGGAGAGGGGAATCACGGTTGGGAAATGGGGAAGGGAGTGGGGAATCATTGTTGGGAAAAGGGGAGGGAGAGGGGAATCATGGTTGGGAAAAGGGGGACGGTGAGGGGAATCATGGTTTGGAAAAGAGGAAGGGAGAGGGGAATCATGGTTGGTAAAAGGGCAGGGAGAGGGGAATAATGGTTGGGAAAAGGGGGAGGGAGAGGGGAATCATGGTTGGGAAAAGGGGCAGGGAGAGGGGAATCATGGTTGGGAAAAGGGAAAGGAAGCGGGGAATCATGGTTGGGAAAAGGGGGAGGGAGAGGGGAATCATGGTTGTGAAAAGGGGGAGGGAGAGGGGAATCATGTTGGGAAAAGGGGAAGGGAGAGGGGAATCATGGTTGGGAAAAGGGGAAGGGAGAGGGGAATCATGGTTCGGAAAAGGGGCAGGGAGAGGGGAATCATGGTTGGGAAAAGGGGAAGGGAGCGGGGAATCATGGTTGGGAAAAGGGAAAGAGAGCGGGGAATCATGGTTGGGAAAAGGGGGAGGGAGAGGGGAATCATGGTTGTGAAAAGGGGGAGGGAGAGGGGAATCATGTTGGGAAAAGGGGAAGGGAGAGGGGAATCATGGTTGGGAAAAGGGGAAGGGAGAGGGGAATCATGGTTCGGAAAAGGGGCAGGGAGAGGGGAATCATGGTTGGGAAAAGGGGAAGGGAGCGGGGAATCATGGCTGGGAAAAGGGGGAGGGAGAGGGGAATCGCGGTTGGGAAAAGGGGGAGGGAGAGGGGAAGCATGGTTGGGAAAAGGGGGAGGGTGAGGGGAATCATTGTTGGGAAAAGGGGAGGGAGAGGGGAATCATGGTTGGGAAAAGGGGGACGGTGAGGGGAATCATGGTTTGGAAAAGAGGAAGGGAGAGGGGAATCATGGTTGGTAAAAGGGCAGGGAGAGGGGAATAATGGTTGGGAAAAGGGGGATGGAGAGGGGAATCATGGTTGGGAAAAGGGGAAGGGAGAGGGGAATCATGGTTGGTAAAAGGGCAGGGAGATGGGAATCATGGTTGGGAAAAGGGGGAGGGTGAGGGAAATCATGGTTGGGAAAAGGGGAAGGGAGAGGGGAATAATGGTTGGGAAAAGGGGGAGGGAGAGGGAAATCATGGTTGGGAAAAGGGGCAGGGAGGGGGAATAATGTTTGGGAAAAGGGGGAGGGAGAGGGGAATCATGGTTGGGAAAAGGGGGAGGGAGAGGGGAATCTTGGTTGGGAAAAGGGGCAGGGAGACGGGAATCATGGTTGGGAAAAGGGAAAGGGAGCGGGGAATCATGGTTGGGAAAAGGGGGAGGGAGAGGGGAATCATGTTGGGAAAAGGGGAAGGGAGAGGGGAATCATGGTTGGGAAAAGGGGAAGGGAGAGGGGAATCATGGTTCGGAAAAGGGGCAGGGAGAGGGGAATCATGGTTGGGAAAAGGGGAAGGGAGCGGGGAATCATGGCTGGGAAAAGGGGGAGGGAGAGGGGAATCGCGGTTGGGAAAAGGGGGAGGGAGAGGGGAATCATGGTTGGGAAAAGGGGGAGGGTGAGGGGAATCTTTGTTGGGAAAAGGGGAGGGAGAGGGGAATCATGGTTGGGAAAAGGGGGACGGTGAGGGGAATCATGGTTTGGAAAAGAGGAAGGGAGAGGGGAATCATGGTTGGTAAAAGGGCAGGGAGAGGGGAATAATGGTTGGGAAAAGGGGGAGGGAGAGGGGAATCATGGTTGGGAAAAGGGGAAGGGAGAGGGGAATCATGGTTGGTAAAAGGGCAGAGAGATGGGAATCATGGTTGGGAAAAGGGGGAGGGTGAGGGAAATCATGGTTGGGAAAAGGGGAAGGGAGAGGGGAATAATGGTTGGGAAAAGGGGGAGGGAGAGGGGAATCATGGTTGGGAAAAGGGGCAGGGAGGGGGAATAATGTTTGGGAAAAGGGGGAGGGAGACGGGAATCATGGTTGGGAAAAGGGGGAGGGAGAGGGGAATCATGGTTGGGAAAAGGGGCAGGGAGACGGGAATCATGGTTGGGAAAAGGGAAAGGGAGCGGGGAATCATGGTTGGGAAAAGGGGGAGGGAGAGGGGAATCATGGTGGTGAAAAGGGGGAGGGAGAGGGGAATCATGTTGGGAAAAGGGGAAGGGAGAGGGGAATCATGGTTGGGAAAAGGGGAAGGGAGAGGGGAATCATGGTTCGGAAAAGGGGCAGGGAGAGGGGAATCATGGTTGGGAAAAGGGGAAGGGAGCGGGGAATCATGGCTGGGAAAAGGGGGAGGGAGAGGGGAATCGCGGTTGGGAAAAGGGGGAGGGAGAGGGGAATCATGGTTGGGAAAAGGGGGAGGGTGAGGGGAATCATTGTCGGGAAAAGGGGAGGGAGAGGGGAATCATGGTTGGGAAAAGGGTGACGGTGAGGGGAATCATGGTTTGGAAAAGAGGAAGGGAGAGGGGAATCATGGTTGGTAAAAGGGCAGGGAGAGGGGAATAATGGTTCAGAAAAGGGGGAGGGAGAGGGGAATCATGGTTGGGAAAAGGGGAAGGGAGAGGGGAATCATGGTTGGTAAAAGGGCAGGGAGATGGGAATCATGGTTGGGAAAAGGGGGAGGGTGAGGGAAATCATGGTTGGGAAAAGGGGAAGGGAGAGGGGAATAATGGTTGGGAAAAGGGGGAGGGAGAGGGGAATCATGGTTGGGAAAAGGGGCAGGGAGGGGGAATAATGTTTGGGAAGAGGGGGAGGGAGAGGGGAATCATGGTTGGGAAAAGGGGGAGGGAGAGGGGAATCATGGTTGGGAAAAGGGGCAGGCAGAGGGGAATCATGGTTGGGAAAAGGGGAAGTGAGCGGGGAATCATGGTTGGGAAAAGGGGGAGGGAGGGGGGAATCATGGTTGGGGAAAGGGGGAGGGAGAGGGGAATCATGTTGGGAAAAGGGGAAGGGAGAGGGGAATCATGGTTGGGAAAAGGGGAACGGAGATGGCAATTATGGTTAGGAAAAGGGAGAGGGAGAGGGGAATCATGGTTGGGGAAAAGCGGAAGGGAGAGGGGGAATACTGGTTGGGAAAAGCGGGGGAGAAGGGAATCACGGTTGGGAAATGGGGTAGGGAGTGGGGAATCACAGTTGGGAAAAGGGGAGGGTGAGGGGAATCATGGTCGGGGAAAAGGGGAAGGGAGAAGGGGAATAATGTTTGGAAAAAGGGGGAGGGAGAGGGGAATCACGGTTGGGAAAAGTGGGAGGGAGAGGGGAATCATGGTTGGGAAAAGGGGGAGGGTGAGGGGAATCATGGTTGGGAAAAGGGGAAGGGATAGGGGAATCATGGTTGAGAAAAGGGGGAGGGAGAGGGGAATCATGGTTGGGAAAATGGGGAGGGTGAGGGGAATCATGGTTGGGAAAAGGGGAAGGGAGAGGGGAATCATGGTTGGGAAAAGGGGGAGGGAGAGGGGAATCATGGTTGGGAAAAGGGGAAGGGAGTGGGGAATCATGGTTGGGAAAAGGGGGAGGGAGAGGGGAATCATGGTTGGAAAAAGGGGCAGGGAGAGGGGAATCATGGTTGGGTAAAGGGGAAGGGAGAGGGGAATCATGGTTGGTAAAAGGGGGAGGAAGAGGGGAATCATGGTTGGGGAAAGGGGGAGGGTGAGGGGAATCATGGTTGGGAAAAGGGGAAGGGAGAGGGGAATCATGGTTGGGAAAAGGGGAGGGAGAAGGGAATCATGGTTGGGAAAAGGAGGAGGGTGAGGGGAATCATGGTTTGGAAACGGGGAAGGGAGAGGGGAATCATGGTTGGAAAAAGGGGCAGGGAGAGGGGAATCATGGTTGGGAAAAGGGGAAGGGAGAGGGGAATCATGGTTGGGAAAAGGGGGAGGGAGGGGGGAATCATGGTTGGGGAAAGGGGGAGGGAGAGGGGAATCATGCTTGGGAAAAGGGGAAGGGAAAGGGGAATCATGGTTGGGAAAAGGGGGAGGGAGAGTGGAATCATGGTTGGGAAAAGGGGAGGGAGAGGGGAATCATGGTTGGGAAAAGGGGAGGGAGAGGGGAATCATGGTTGGGAAAAGGGGGACGGTGAGGGGAATCATTGTTTGGAAAAGGGGAAGGAAGAGGGGAACGATGGTTGGGAAAAGAGGCAGGGAGAGGGGAATCATGGTTGGGAAAAGGGGAATGGAGAGGGGAATCATGGTTGGGAAAAGGGGAAGGGAGAGGGGAATCAAGTTGGGAAAAGGGGATGGGAGAGGGAAATCACGGTGGGGAAAAGCAGGGCAGAGGGGAATCACGGTTGGAAAAAGGGGAAGGGAGAGGGGAATCATCATTGGGAAAAGGGCAGGGAGAGGGGAATCATAGTTGGGAAAAGGGGGAGGGAGAGGGGAATCATGGTTGGGAAAAGGGGAAGGGAGAGGGGAATCATGGTTGGGAAAAGGGGCAGGGAGGGGGAATAATGTTTGGGAAAAGGGGGAGGAAGAGGGGAATCATGGTTGGGAAAAGGGGGAGGGAGAGGGGAATCATGGTTGGGAAAAGGGGGAGGGAGAGGGGAATCATGGTTGGGAAAAGGGGCAGGGAGAGGGGAATCATGGTTGGGAAAAGGGGAAGGGAGCGGAGAATCATGGTTGGGAAAAGGGGGAGTGGGAGGGGAATCATGGTTGGGGAAAGGGGGAGGGTGAGGGGAATCATGTTTGGGAAAAGGGGGAGGGAGAGGGGAATCATGGTTGGGAAAAGGGGGAGGGAGAGGGGAATCATGGTGGGGAAAAGAGTGAGGGAGTGGGGAATCATGGCGGGGAAAAGGGGGCGTGTGAGGGGAATCATGGTTGGGAAAAGGGGAAGGGATAGGGGAATCATGGTTGGGAAAAGGGGGAGGGAGAGGGGAATCATGGTTGGGAAAAGGGGAGGGAGAGGGGAATCATGGTTGGGAAAAGGGGCAGGGAGAGGGGAATCATGGCTGGGAAAAGGGGAATGGAGAGGGGAATCATGGTTGGGAAAAGGGGAAGGGAGAGGGGAATCAAGTTGGGAAAAGGGGAAGGGAGAGGGGAATCACGGTGGGGAAAAGTGGGGGAGAGGGGAATCACGGTTGGGAAAAGGGGAAGGGAGAGGGGAATCATGGTTGGGAAAAGAGGAAGGGAGAGGGGAATCATGGTTGGGAAAAGGTGAGGGAGAGGGGAATCATGGTTGGTAAAAAGTGAGGGAGAGGGGAATCATGGTTGGGAAAATGGGGAGGAGAGGGGAATCATGGTTGGGAAAAGGGGAGGGAGAGGTGAATCATGGTTGGGAAATGGGGAGGGAGAGGGGAATCATGGTTGGGAAAAGGGGAGGGAGAGGGGAATCATGGTTGGGAAAAGGGGCAGGGAGAGGGGAATCATGGGTTGGGAAAAGGGGCAGGGAGAGGGGAATCATGGCTGGGAAAAGGGGAATGGAGAGGGGAATCATGGTTGGGAAAAGGGGAAGGGAGAGGGGAATCAAGTTGGGAAAAGGGGAAGGGAGAGGGGAATCACGGTGGGGAAAAGTGGGGGAGAGGGGAATCACGGTTGGGAAAAGGGGAAGGGAGAGGGGAATCATGGTTGGGAAAAGAGGAAGGGAGAGGGGAATCATGGTTGGGAAAAGGTGAGGGAGAGGGGAATCATGGTTGGTAAAGGGGGAGGGAGAGGGGAATCATGGTTAGCAAAAGGGGAAGGGAGCGGGGAATCATGGCTGGGAAAAGGGGGAGGGAGAGGGGAATCGCGGTTGGGAAAAGGGGGAGGGAGAGGGGAATCATGGTTGGGAAAAGGGGGAGGGTGAGGGGAATCATTGTTGGGAAAAGGGGAGGGAGAGGGGAATCATGGTTGGTAAAAGGGCAGGGAGAGGGGAATAATGGTTCAGAAAAGGGGGAGGGAGAGGGGAATCATGGTTGGGAAAAGGGGAAGGGAGAGGGGAATCAAGTTGGGAAAAGGGGAAGGGAGAGGGGAATCACGGTGGGGAAAAGCAGGGCAGAGGGGAATCACGGTTGGAAAAAGGGGAAGGGAGAGGGGAATCATCATTGGGAAAAGGGCAGGGAGAGGGGAATCATAGTTGGGAAAAGGGGGAGGGAGAGGGGAATCATGGTTGGGAAAAGGGGATGGGAGAGGGGAATCATGGTTGGGAAAAGGGGCAGGGAGGGGGAATAATGTTTGGGAAAAGGGGGAGGAAGAGGGGAATCATGGTTGGGAAAAGGGGGAGAGAGAGGGGAATCATGGTTGGGAAAAGGGGAGGGAGAGGGGAATCATGGTTGGGAAAAGGGGCAGGGAGAGGGGAATCATGGTTGGGAAAAGGGGAAGGGAGCGGAGAATCATGGTTGGGAAAAGGGGGAGTGGGAGGGGAATCATGGTTGGGGAAAGGGGGAGGGAGAGGGGAATCATGTTTTGGAAAAGGGGAAGGGAGAGGGGAATCATGGTTGGGAAAAGGGGGAGGGAGAGGGGAATCATGGTGGGGAAAAGGGTGAGGGAGTGGGGAATCATGGTGGGGAAAAGGGGGCGGGTGAGGGGAATCATGGTTGGGAAAAGGGGAAGGGATAGGGGAATCATGGTTGGGAAAAGGGGGAGGGAGAGGGGAATCATGGTTGGGAAAAGGGGAGGGAGAGGGGAATCATGGTTGGGAAAAGGGGCAGGGAGAGGGGAATCATGGCTGGGAAAAGGGGAAGGGAGAGGGGAATCACGGTGGGGAAAAGTGGGGGAGAGGGGAATCACGGTTGGGAAAAGGGGAAGGGAGAGGGGAATCATGGTTGGGAAAAGAGGAAGGGAGAGGGGAATCATGGTTGGGAAAAGGTGAGGGAGAGGGGAATCATGGTTGGTAAAAGGTGAGGGAGAGGGGAATCATGGTTGGGAAAATGGGGAGGAGAGGGGCATCATGGTTGGGAAAAGGGGAGGGAGAGGTGAATCATGGTTGGGAAATGGGGAGGGAGAGGGGAATCATGGTTGGGAAAAGGGGAGGGAGAGGGGAATCATGGTTGGGAAAAGGGGCAGGGAGAGGGGAATCATGGTTGGGAAAAGGGGCAGGGAGAGGGGAATCATGGCTGGGAAAAGGGGAATGGAGAGGGGAATCATGGTTGGGAAAAGGGGAAGGGAGAGGGGAATCAAGTTGGGAAAAGGGGAAGGGAGAGGGGAATCACGGTGGGGAAAAGTGGGGGAGAGGGGAATCAGGGTTGGGAAAAGGGGAAGGGAGAGGGGAATCATGGTTGGGAAAAGAGGAAGGGAGAGGGGAATCATAGTTGGGAAAAGGTGAGGGAGAGGGGAATCATGGTTGGTAAAGGGTGAGGGAGAGGGGAATCATGTTTGGGAAAATGGGGAGGAGAGGGGAATCATGGTTGGGAAAAGGGGAGGGAGAGGTGAATCATGGTTGGGAAATGGGGAGGGAGAGGGGAATCATGGTTGGTAAAAGGGGGAGGGAGAGGGGAATCATGGTTGGAAAAAGGGGGAGGGAGAGGGGAATCATGGTTGGGAAAAGGGGAGGGAGAGGGGAATCATGGTTGGGAAAAGGGGGAGGGTGAGGGGAATCATTGTTTGGAAAAGGGGAAGGGAGAGGGGAATCATGGTTGGAAAAAGGGGCAGGGAGAGGGGAATCATGGTTGGGAAAAGGGGAAGGGAGAGGGGAATCATGGTTGGGAAAAGGGGGAGGGAGAGGGGAATCATGGTTGGGGAAAGCGGGAGGGAGAGGGGAATCATGCTTGGGGAAAAGCGGAAGGGAGAGGGGGAACAATGGTTGGGAAAAGCGGGGGAGAAGGGAATCACGGTTGGGGAATGGGGTAGGGAGTGGGGAATCACAGTTGGGAAAAGGGGAGGGTGAGTGGAATCATGGTCGGGGAAAAGGGGAAGGGAGAAGGGGAATAATGGTTGGAAAAAGGGGGACGGAGAGGGGAATCACAGTTGGGAAAAGGGGGCGGAAGAGGGGAATCACGGTTGGGAAATGGGGAAGGGAGTGGGGAATCATGGTTGGGAAAAGGGGGAGGGTGAGGAGAATCATGGTTGGGAAAAGGGGAAGGGATAGGGGAATCAAGTTGGGAAAAGGGGAAGGGAGAGGGGAATCACGGTGGGGAAAAGGGCAGGGAGAGCGGAATCATGGTTGGGAAAAGGGGGAGGGAGAGGGGAATCATGGTTGGGAAAAGGGGAAGGGAGAGTGGAATCATGGTTGGGAAAAGGGGGAGGGAGAGGGGAATCATGGTTGGGAAAAGGGCAGGGAGGGGGAATAATGTTTGGGAAAAGGGGTAGGGAGAGGGGAATCATGGTTGGGAAAAGGGGGAGGGAGAAGGGAACCATGGTTGGGAAAAGGAGTAGGGAGAGGGGAATCATGGTTGGGAAAAGGGGGAGGGAGAGGGGAATCATGTTTGGGAAAAGGGGCAGGGAGAGGGGAATCATGGTTGGGAAAAGGGAAAGGGAGCAGGGAATCATGGTTGGGAAAAGGGGGAGGGAGAGGGGAATCATGGTTGTGAAAAGGGGGAGGGAGAGGGGAATCATGTTGGGAAAAGGGGAAGGGAGAGGGGAATCATGGTTGGGAAAAGGGGAAGGGAGAGGGGAATCATGGTTCGGAAAAGGGAAAGGGAGAGGGGAATCATGGTTGGGAAAAGGGGAAGGGAGAGGGGAATCATGGTTGTGAAAAGGGGGAGGGAGAGGGGAATCATGTTGGGAAAAGGGGAAGGGAGAGGGGAATCATGTTTGGGAAAAGGGGAAGGGAGAGGGGAATCATGGTTCGGAAAAGGGGCAGGGAGAGGGGAATCATGGTTGGGAAAAGGGGAAGGGAGCGGGGAATCATGGCTGGGAAAAGGGGGAGGGAGAGGGGAATCGCGGTTGGGAAAAGGGGGAGGGAGAGGGGAATCATGGTTGGGAAAAGGGGGAGGGTGAGGGGAATCATTGTTGGGAAAAGGGGAGGGAGAGGGGAATCATGGTTGGGAAATGGGGGACGGTGAGGGGAATCATGGTTTGGAAAAGTGGAAGGGAGAGGGGAATCATGGTTGGTAAAAGGGCAGGGAGAGGGGAATAATGGTTGGGAAAAGGGGGAGGGAGAGGGGAATCATGGTTGGGAAAAGGGGCAGGGAGAGGGGAATCATGGTTGGGAAAAGGGAAAGGGAGAAGGGGAATCATGGTTGGGAAAAGGGGGACGGAGAGGGGAATCACAGTTGGGAAAAGGGGGCGGGAGAGGGGAATCACGGTTGGGAAATGGGGAAGGGAGTGGGGAATCATGGTTGGGAAAAGGGGGAGGGTGAGGAGAATCATGGTTGGGAAAAGGGGAAGGGATAGGGGAATCAAGTTGGGAAAAGGGGAAGGGAGAGGGGAATCACGGTGGGGAAAAGGGCAGGGAGAGCGGAATCATGGTTGGGAAAAGGGGGAGGGAGAGGGGAATCATGGTTGGGAAAAGGGGAAGGGAGAGTGGAATCATGGTTGGGAAAAGGGGGAGGGAGAGGGGAATCATGGTTGGGAAAAGGGGCAGGGAGGGGGAATAATGTTTGGGAAAAGGGGTAGGGAGAGGGGAATCATGGTTGGGAAAAGGGGGAGGGAGAAGGGAACCATGGTTGGGAAAAGGGGTAGGGAGAGGGGAATCATGGTTGGGAAAAGGGGGAGGGAGAGGGGAATCATGTTTGGGAAAAGGGGCAGGGAGAGGGGAATCATGGTTGGGAAAAGGGAAAGGGAGCAGGGAATCATGGTTGGGAAAAGGGGGAGGGAGAGGGGAATCATGGTTGTGAAAAGGGGGAGGGAGAGGGGAATCATGTTGGGAAAAGGGGAAGGGAGAGGGGAATCATGGTTGGGAAAAGGGGAAGGGAGAGGGGAATCATGGTTCGGAAAAGGGGCAGGGAGAGGGGAATCATGGTTGGGAAAAGGGGAAGGGAGAGGGGAATCATGGTTGTGAAAAGGGGGAGGGAGAGGGGAATCTTGTTGGGAAAAGGGGAAGGGAGAGGGGAATCATGGTTGGGAAAAGGGGGAGGGAGAGGGGAATCGCGGTTGGGAAAAGGGGGAGGGAGAGGGGAATCATGGTTGGGAAAAGGGGGAGGGTGAGGGGAATCATTGTTGGGAAAAGGGGAGGGAGAGGGGAATCATGGTTGGGAAAAGGGGGACGGTGAGGGGAATCATGGTTGGGAAATGTGGCAGGGAGCGGGGAATCATGGTTGGTAAATGGGCAGGGAGAGGGGAATAATGGTTGGGAAAAGGGGGAGGGAGAGGGGAATCATGGTTGGGAAAAGGGGCAGGGAGAGGGGAATCATGGTTGGGAAAAGGGAAAGGGAGAAGGGGAATCATGGTTGGGAAAAGGGGGACGGAGAGGGGAATCACCGTTGGGAAAAGGGGGCGGGAGAGGGGAATCACGGTTGGGAAATGGGGAAGGGAGTGGGGAATCATGGTTGGGAAAAGGGGGAGGGTGAGGAGAATCATGGTTGGGAAAAGGGGAAGGGATAGGGGAATCAAGTTGGGAAAAGGGGAAGGGAGAGGGGAATCACGGTGGGGAAAAGGGCAGGGAGAGCGGAATCATGGTTGGGAAAAGGGGGAGGGAGAGGGGAATCATGGTTGGGAAAAGGGGAAGGGAGAGTGGAATCATGGTTGGGAAAAGGGGGAGGGAGAGGGGAATCATGGTTGGGAAAAGGGGCAGGGAGGGGGAATAATGTTTGGGAAAAGGGGTAGGGAGAGGGGAATCATGGTTGGGAAAAGGGGGAGGGAGAAGGGAACCATGGTTGGGAAAAGGGGTAGGGAGAGGGGAATCATGGTTGGGAAAAGGGGGAGGGAGAGGGGAATCATGTTTGGGAAAAGGGGCAGGGAGAGGGGAATCATGGTTGGGAAAAGGGAAAGGGAGCAGGGAATCATGGTTGGGAAAAGGGGGAGGGAGAGGGGAATCATGGTTGTGAAAAGGGGGAGGGAGAGGGGAATCATGTTGGGAAAAGGGGAAGGGAGAGGGGAATCATGGTTGGGAAAAGGGGAAGGGAGAGGGGAATCATGGTTCGGAAAAGGGGCAGGGAGAGGGGAATCATGGTTGGGAAAAGGGGAAGGGAGAGGGGAATCATGGTTGTGAAAAGGGGGAGGGAGAGGGGAATCTTGTTGGGAAAAGGGGAAGGGAGAGGGGAATCATGGTTGGGAAAAGGGGAAGGGAGAGGGGAATCATGGTTCGGAAAAGGGGCAGGGAGAGGGGAATCATGGTTGGGAAAAGGGGAAGGGAGCGGGGAATCATGGCTGGGAAAAGGGGGAGGGAGAGGGGAATCGCGGTTGGGAAAAGGGGGAGGGAGAGGGGAATCATGGTTGGGAAAAGGGGGAGGGTGAGGGGAATCATTGTTGGGAAAAGGGGAGGGAGAGGGGAATCATGGTTGGGAAAAGGGGGACGGTGAGGGGAATCATGGTTTGGAAAAGAGGAAGGGAGAGGGGAATCATGGTTGGTAAAAGGGCAGGGAGAGGGGAATAATGGTTGGGAAAAGGGGGAGGGAGAGGGGAATCATGGTTGGGAAAAGGGGCAGGGAGAGGGGAATCATGGTTGGGAAAAGGGAAAGGGAGCGGGGAATCATGGTTGGGAAAAGGGGGAGGGAGAGGGGAATCATGGTTGTGAAAAGGGGGAGGGAGAGGGGAATCATGTTGGGAAAAGGGGAAGGGAGAGGGGAATCATGGTTGGGAAAAGGGGAAGGGAGAGGGGAATCATGGTTCGGAAAAGGGGCAGGGAGAGGGGAATCATGGTTGGGAAAAGGGGAAGGGAGCGGGGAATCATGGCTGGGAAAAGGGAGAGGGAGAGGGGAATCGCGGTTGGGAAAAGGGGGAGGGAGAGGGGAATCATGGTTGGGAAAAGGGGGAGGGTGAGGGGAATCATTGTTGGGAAAAGGGGAGGGAGAGGGGAATCATGGTTGGGAAAAGGGGGACGGAGTGGGGAATCATGGTTTGGAAAAGAGGAAGGGAGAGGGGAATCATGGTTGGTAAAAGGGCAGGGAGAGGGGAATAATGGTTGGGAAAAGGGGGAGGGAGAGGGGAATCATGGTTGGGAAAAGGGGAAGGGAGAGGGGAATCATGGTTGGTAAAAGGGCAGGGAGATGGGAATCATGGTTGGGAAAAGGGGGAGGGTGAGGGAAATCATGGTTGGGAAAAGGGGAAGGGAGAGGGGAATAATGGTTGGGAAAAGGGGGAGGGAGAGGGGAATCATGGTTGGGAAAAGGGGCAGGGAGGGGGAATAATGTTTGGGAAGAGGGGGAGGTAGAGGGGAATCATGGTTGGGAAAAGGGGGAGGGAGAGGGGAATCATGGTTGGGAAAAGGGGCAGGGAGACGGGAATCATGGTTGGGAAAAGGGAAAGGGAGCGGGGAATCATGGTTGGGAAAAGGGGGAGGGAGAGGGGAATCATGGTTGTGAAAAGGGGGAGGGAGAGGGGAATCATGTTGGGAAAAGGGGAAGGGAGAGGGGAATCATGGTTGGGAAAAGGGGAAGGGAGAGGGGAATCATGGTTCGGAAAAGGGGCAGGGAGAGGGGAATCATGGTTGGGAAAAGGGGAAGGGAGCGGGGAATCATGGCTGGGAAAAGGGGGAGGGAGAGGGGAATCGCGGTTGGGAAAAGGGGGAGGGAGAGGGGAATCATGTTTGGGAAAAGGGGGAGGGTGAGGGGAATCATTGTTGGGAAAAGGGGAGGGAGAGGGGAATCATGGTTGGGAAAAGGGGGACGGTGAGGGGAATCATGGTTTGGAAAAGAGGAAGGGAGAGGGGAATCATGGTTGGTAAAAGGGCAGGGAGAGGGGAATAATGGTTGGGAAAATGGGGAGGGAGAGGGGAATCATGGTTGGGAAAAGGGGAAGGGAGAGGGGAATCATGGTTGGTAAAAGGGCAGGGAGATGGGAATCATTGTTGGGAAAAGGGGGAGGGTGAGGGAAATCATGGTTGGGAAAAGGGGAAGGGAGAGGGGAATAATGGTTGGGAAAAGGGGAGGGAGAGGGGAATCATGGTTGGGAAAAGGGGCAGGGAGAGGGGAATCATGGTTGGGAAAAGGGGAAGTGAGCGGGGAATCATGGTTGGGAAAAGGGGGAGGGAGAGGGGTATCATGGTTGGGAAAAGGGGAAGTGAGCGGGGAATCATGGTTGGGAAAAGGGGGAGGGAGAGGGGAATCATGGTTGGGGAAAGGGGGAGGGAGAGGGGAATCATGTTGGGAAAAGGGGAAGGGAGAGGGGAATCATGGTTGGGAAAAGGGGAAGGGAGATGGCAATTAAGGTTAGGAAAAGGGAGAGGGAGAGGGGAATCATGGTTGGGGAAAAGCGGAAGGGAGAGGGGGAATACTGGTTGGGAAAAGCGGGGGAGAAGGGAATCACGGTTGGGAAATGGGGTAGGGAGTGGGGAATCACAGTTGGGAAAAGGGGAGGGTGAGGGGAATCATGGTCGGGGAAAAGGGGAAGGGAGAAGGGGAATAATGTTTGGAAAAAGGGGGAGGGAGAGGGGAATCACGGTTGGGAAAAGTGGGAGGGAGAGGGGAATCATGGTTGGGAAAAGGGGGAGGGTGAGGGGAATCATGGTTGGGAAAAGGGGAAGGGATAGGGGAATCATGGTTGAGAAAAGGGGGAGGGAGAGGGGAATCATGGTTGGGAAAAGGGGGAGGGTGAGGGGAATCATGGTTGGGAAAAGGGGAAGGGAGAGGGGAATCATGGTTGGGAAAAGGGGGAGGGAGAGGGGAATCATGGTTGGGAAAAGGGGAAGGGAGTGGGGAATCATGGTTGGGAAAAGGGGGAGGGAGAGGGGAATCATGGTTGGAAAAAGGGGCAGGGAGAGGGGAATCATGGTTGGGTAAAGGGGAAGGGAGAGGGGAATCATGGTTGGTAAAAGGGGGAGGGAGAGGGGAATCATGGTTGGGGAAAGGGGGAGGGTGAGGGGAATCATGGTTGGGAAAAGGGGAAGGGAGAGGGGAATCATGGTTGGGAAAAGGGGAGGGAGAAGGGAATCATGGTTGGGAAAAGGAGGAGGGTGAGGGGAATCATGGTTTGGAAACGGGGAAGGGAGAGGGGAATCATGTTTGGAAAAAGGGGCAGGGAGAGGGGAATCATGGTTGGGAAAAGGGGAAGGGAGAGGGGAATCATGGTTGGGAAAAGGGGGAGGGAGAGGGGAATCATGGTTGGGGAAACGGGGAGGGAGAGGGGAATCATGCTTGGGAAAAGGGGAAGGGAGAGGGGAATCATGGTTGGGAAAATGGGGAGGGAGAGTGGAATCATGGTTGGGAAAAGGGGAGGGAGAGGGGAATCATGGTTGGGAAAAGGGGAGGGAGAGGGGAATCATGGTTGGGAAAAGGGGGACGGTGAGGGGAATCATTGTTTGGAAAAGGGGAAGGAAGAGGGGAACCATGGTTGGGAAAAGAGGCAGGGAGAGGGGAATCATGGTTGGGAAAAGGGGAATGGAGAGGGGAATCATGGTTGGGAAAAGGGGAAGGGAGAGGGGAATCAAGTTGGGAAAAGGGGAAGGGAGAGGGGAATCACGGTGGGGAAAAGCAGGGCAGAGGGGAATCACGGTTGGAAAAAGGGGAAGGGAGAGGGGAATCATCATTGGGAAAAGGGCAGGGAGAGGGGAATCATAGTTGGGAAAAGGGGGAGGGAGAGGGGAATCATGGTTGGGAAAAGGGGAAGGGAGAGGGGAATCATGGTTGGGAAAAGGGGCAGGGAGGGGGAATAATGTTTGGGAAAAGGGGGAGGAAGAGGGGAATCATGGTTGGGAAAGGGGGAGGGGGGAGAGGGGAATCATGGTTGGGAAAAGGGGGAGGGAGAGGGGAATCATGGTTGGGAAAAGGGGCAGGGAGAGGGGAATCATGGTTGGGAAAAGGGGAAGGGAGCGGAGAATCATGGTTGGGAAAAGGGGGAGTGGGAGGGGAATCATGGTTGGGGAAAGGGGGAGGGAGAGGGGAATCATGTTTGGGAAAAGGGGAAGGGAGAGGGGAATCATGGTTGGGAAAAGGGGGAGGGAGAGGGGAATCATGGTGGGGAAAAGGGGGAGGGAGTGGGGAATCATGGTGGGGAAAAGGGGGCGGGTGAGGGGAATCATGGTTGGGAAAAGGGGAAGGGATAGGGGAATCATGGTTGGGAAAAGGGGGAGGGAGAGGGGAATCATGGTTGGGAAAAGGGGAGGGAGAGGGGAATCATGGTTGGGAAAAGGGGAGGGAGAGGGGAATCATGGTTGGGAAAAGGGGCAGGGAGAGGGGAATCATGGCTGGGAAAAGGGGAATGGAGAGGGGAATCATGGTTGGGAAAAGGGGAAGGGAGAGGGGAATCAAGTTGGGAAAAGGGGAAGGGAGAGGGGAATCACGGTGGGGAAAAGTGGGGGAGAGGGGAATCACGGTTGGGAAAAGGGGAAGGGAGAGGGGAATCATGGTTGGGAAAAGAGGAAGGGAGAGGGGAATCATGGTTGGGAAAAGGTGAGGGAGAGGGGAATCATGGTTGGTAAAAGGTGAGGGAGAGGGGAATCATGGTTGGGAAAATGGGGAGGAGAGGGGAATCATGGTTGGGAAAAGGGGAGGGAGAGGTGAATCATGGTTGGGAAATGGGGAGGGAGAGGGGAATCATAGTTGGGAAAAGGGGAGGGAGAGGGGAATCATGGTTGGGAAAAGGGGCAGGGAGAGGGGAATCATGGCTGGGAAAAGGGGAATGGAGACGGGAATCATGGTTGGGAAAAGGGGAAGGGAGAGGGGAATCAAGTTGGGAAAAGGGGAAGGGAGAGGGGAATCACGGTGGCGAAAAGTGGGGGAGAGGGGAATCACGGTTGGGAAAAGGGGAAGGGAGAGGGGAATCATGGTTGGGAAAAGAGGAAGGGAGAGGGGAATCATGGTTGGGAAAAGGGGAAGGGAGAGGGGAATCATGGTTGGTAAAAGGTGAGGGAGAGGGGAATCATCGTTGGGAAAATGGGGAGGGAGAGGGGAATCATGGTTGGGAAAAGGGGAGGGAGAGGGGAATCATGGTTGGGAAAAGGGGAAGGGAGAGGGGAATCATGGTTGGGAAAAGGGGCAGCGAGGGGGAATCATGTTTGGGAAAAGTGGGAGGGAGAGGGGAATCATGGTTGGGAAAAGGGGGAGGGAGAGGGGAATCATGGTTGGGAAAAGTGGGAGGGAGAGGGGAATCATGGTTGGGAAAAGGGGAAGAGAGAGGGGAATCATGGTTGGGAAAAGGGGGACGGAGAGGGGAATCATGGTTGGGAAAAGGGGCAGGGAGGGGGAATCATGTTCGGGAAAAGGGGGAGTGAGAGGGGAATCATGCTTGGGAAAAGGGGAAGGGAGGGGGGAATCATGGTTGGGAAAAGGGGAGGGAGAGGGGAATCATGGTTGGGAAAAGGGGGAGGGAGAGGGGAATCATGGTTGGGAAAAGGGGAAGGGAGAGGAGAATCATGGTTGGGAAACGTGGAGGGAGAGGGGAATCATGGTTGGGAAAAGGGGAGGGAGAGGGGATTTCTGGTTGGGAAAAGGGGATGGGAGAGCGGAATCATGGTTGGGAAAAGGGGAAGGGAGAGGGGAATCATGGTTGGGAAAAGGGGCAGGGAGGGGCAATCATGGTTGGGAAAAGGGGAAGGGAGAGGAGAATAATGGTTGGGAAAAGGGGAAGGGAGAGGGGAATAATGGTTCGGAAAAGGGGAGGGAGAGGTAAGGGAAAGCATCACTTTATGGACATACAATCAATCTGTGTATTTGAGTTATATTTTTGTATTTATTTTTATTGTAGTTTACTTTGATTAATATTGTGTTCTTTATCTTTCTGCGGTTTTCTTTAGTGTTGCAGTGGATCTGGAGTAAGAAATATTTCGCTTTCCTTTACACTTGTGTACTGGAAGTGACACTAAACAACCTCGAGTCTAAGTACTGAAACTTGTGAGGTTCATGCCCCAGGACTGCCTAAATCTCCGTGATTGGAATGGTACAACACAGGCAGATGCCCTTTGACCCACGATGCATGTGCCATGCACGTATGCCAAGTTAATCCAATCCCTTCTGCCTGTCCATGGCCTGCATCCCTCCGTCTCCTGAATCTCTTAAAGCTTCATCGCCATCGCCTTCCACCAGCATGCCTGGCAGCCCGTTCCAGCCGCCCGTCACCCTGTGTTTTAAAATAAAAATCCCTCACATCTTCTTTCATAGTTTCACCCCACCTGCTCCCCTCTCATGTTTAACGTGTTGAAGTTTTATAAGGTATCGGTCAGGCCAGATTTGGAATATTCCAAATCGAATGCCAACAGGCTCAATGAACCGATTAGAAAGGCTGGCTCTGTTATAGGAGTCAAACTGGACACACTGGGGGCTGTGGTAGAACAAAGGACCCTACGGAAAATCCTGGCCATTCTGGACAATGTTTCTCACCCTCTGCACGTCACCTTGGCCGAACAGAGGAGCACTTTTAGTAATAGACTGAGACAACTGCACTATATGAAGTCATCCTTACCCTCGGCCGTTAGGCTCTATAATGAGTTAACCTATAGCCAGGGAAGTGATGACCCCCCCCCCCCCTCCTGTCAGACTGTTTGAGGTATTTTACTTATTTTTCTCTTCTTTCTTACTTCTAATATTTGTTTATCTGTGCACTTATAATGCCACTGTGACACTGTAATCTCCTTTGGGGTCAATGAAGTATCTATCTACAGTGGTATGCAAAAGTTTGGGCACCTCAGTCAAAATTTCTGTTACTGTGAATAGCTAAGCGAGTAAAAGATGAACTGATTTCCAAAAGGCATAAAGTTAAAGATGACACATTTCTTCAATATTTTAAGCAAGCAAACTTTTTTATTTCCATCTTTTACAGTTTCAAAACTAGCAAAAAAGGAAAAGTGCCCAACGCAGAATTTTGGGCACCCTGCATGGTCAGTACTTAGTAACACTCCCTTTGGCAAGTATCACAGCTAGTAAACGCTTTTTGTAGCCAGCTAAGAGTCTTTCAATTCTTGTTTGGGGGATTTTCGTCCATTCTTCCTTGCAAAAGGTTTCTCGTTCTGTGAGATTCTTGGGCCGTCTTGCATCCACTGCTCTTTTGAGGTCTATCCACAGATTTTTGATGATGTTTAGGTCAGGGGACTGTGAGGGCCATGGCAAAACCTTCAGTTTGCACCTCTTGAGGTAGACCATTGTGGATTTGAGGTGTGCTTAGGTTCATTATCCTGTTGTAGAAGCCATCCTCTTCATCTTCGTGTTTTTGACAGATGGTGTGATGGTTGCTTCCAGAATTTGCTGGTATTTAATTGAATTCATTCTTCCCTCTACCAGTGAAATGTTCCCCGTGCCACTGGCTGCAACACAAGCCCAAAGCATGATCGATCCACCCCCTGTGCTTAATAGTTGGAGAGGGGTTCTTTTCATGAAGTTCTACACCCTTCTTTCTCCAAACATACCTTCGCTCATTGCGGCCGAAAAGTTCTATTCAAAAGGTTCAAAGGAACATCTAAACAAACCTGATGCATTTTGGAAACAAGTCCTGTGGACTGATGAAGTTAAAATAGAACTTTTCTGGGACAGCACTTCATGTAGATGACATGGGTATATTTAAAAAGGAAGTTGACATGTTCTTGATTACTGAAGGTTACAGGATCAAGAGGATTAATAATGATGAAATGGTGAAGCTGACTCAAGGGGTCAAATGGCCTAATTCTGCTCCTATATCTTATGGTCTTATATGGTCTAGGCATCCATTAGTCTCGTGAGACTATGGATTTGCGCCTTGGAAGGTTTCCAGGGCGGAGGCCTGGGCAAGGTTGTATAGAAGACCAGCAGTTGCCCATGCTGCAAGTCTCCCCTCTCCACGACAACAATGTTGTCCAAGGGAAGGGCACTAGGGCCGATACAGCCTGGCACCGGTGTGGTCGCAGAGCAATGTGTGGTTAAGTGCCTTGCTCAAGGACACAACACGCTGCCTCGGCTGAGGCTCGAACTAGCGACCTTCAGATCACTAGACGAATGCCTTAACCACTTGGCCACGCGCCAACACAATATATGTACCCTCTAATCGAGGTAGCATCGTAGTAAATGTCTTCTGCTCCCTCTTCAGAGCCTCCACACCCTTCCTGGTTTGGGGCGGACAGAAATGCCTGCAGTTCTCCCGGTGTGGTTCAACCAAAGTTCTATACCACTGTCCAAACGGCGGACTGACTTGGCAATGAAGTAAAAGCCATGTCCCTTCCTTTACCGCGTCCAGGAAGGTCCGGACGGATCCCACGATCCCGCTGTGAGTCCGTGTTCGGAGTCCGGCTATTAACCGTGTACCTTCCCCTTGTGGTTGTCGTCTCAAAGTGCAACACCTCACCCCTGCCCAGGTTTCAACCCCATCTGCCACTTCTCCACCCGCTGAACCGCGTCCTCCAACTGAGTCATAAATTCAGTCAGCAGAAACACAGAGTTCCTCCAGCGTTTTGCGTGTGTTGCTCTGATTTCCGGCATCTGTAGATTTCCTCCAATGTTGGCGATTGGAGCATAGAGATAAGCACCTTTGGGCCCACCTCGTCCATGCCACATTCAGTCCAATTCAATTCAAGCTTAATTGTCACTCAACCCTACACGGATACTCATGGACACAGCCAAACGAGGCAGCGTTGCTCCGGGGCCAAGGTACTCAACATAGTACCAACAGTCACACACAGCACAAAGCACACATCGCACATACAAGAAAGCAAGCGCATGTAAGGTATCAGAAAAGTAGAGTCACACAGAAAAACGATAGTCCAAATCCTGAGTCCATGAAGTCTGCAGTTAACCGCAATACAGCAAATACTTCGGCGGGGCGGTGAGCTGGGCAACTCTGACTCCAGCCTGGATGCCATGCCACACCACACACTCCCTCCTCCCCGACAAGTGGAGCACACCAGCTCCGAGCCTCTCTCCTGGCGGCTGTAAGCAGGCGACATTGCCGCTTGGGGACCAGTCCTTCCTACGACTGAGGCCACGAGGCTCCCCCTCCAACTGCCAATAAATCGGCGAATCTGACTTGGAGCGTTCTGCATTGACGTTGTCCAACCGGGTCGGGCCGTCACCAGAAAAGCAGCTGAGGTCGTCACTCGCTGCTCGACCGCCTGCCAACTCCTCTGACGCGGGCACGGTCCGATCTGCAGCATATCCAGCTCCTTCAGTTTCTCAAGCAGGGAACAACTCACCGAGGGAGTCACCTAGGGGTCACTTTAACTCCTTAGTGTCTTGCGATCATTAAAATAAAATACCTTTCAAAAGGGCGATAACACATTCGGTTGACCCCTGGGAAGCCACCGCGATCCGATGGAAAAAAAAATGGAATCGTTATTCTGTCCCGTGTCCTCGACCCGCATCTGGTCTTCAGCCCTCCATACCTCTCCCACCCACGCTCTCAGCCAAACTTCTCTCAAGTGTTACTATCTGAATGGTGTCAAGTTAGGAAAAGGGGAAGTACAACGAGATCTAGGTGTCCTTGTTCATCAGTCACTGAAAGTAAGCATGCAGGTACAGCAGGCAGTGAAGAAAGCTAATGGCATGTTGGCCTTCATAACAAGGGGAGTTGAGTATAAGAGCAAAGAGGTCCTTCTGCAGTTGTACAGGGCCCTGGTGAGACCACACCTGGAGTACTGTGTACAGTTTTGGTCTCCAAATTTGAGGAAGGACATTCTTGCTATTGAGGGAGTGCAGCGTAGGTTCACGATGTTAATTCCCGGGATGGTGAGACTGTCATATGTTGAAAGATTGGAGCGACTGGGCTTGTATACACTGGAATTTAGAAGGATGAGAGGGGATCTGATTGAAACATACAAGATTATTAAGGGATTGGACACGCTAGAGGCCGGAAACATGTTCCCGATGTTGGGGGAATCCAGAACCAGAGGCCACGGTTTAAGAATAAGGGGTAGGCCATTTAGAACGGAGTTGAGGAAAAACTTTTTCACACAGAGAGTTGTGGATCTGTGGAATGCTCTGCCCCAGAAGGCAGTGGAGGCCAATTCTCTGGATTCTTTCAAAAAAAGAGTTAGATAGAGCTCTTAAAGATAACGGAGTGAAGGGATATGGGGAGAAGGCAGGAACAGGGTACTGATTGTGGATGATCAGCCATGATCACAGTGAATGGCGGTGCATGCTCGAAGGGCCGAATGGCCTACTCCTGCACCTATTGTCTATTGTCTATCGTTACAATCAAGCCCCCATCCACCACTTCTGCTGGCTGCTCACTCCACCCTCCCTGACTGAAGAAGTTCCCCTGAACCGTTCCACCTTTCACCTTTAACCCATGACCTCCGGCTCTAGCCTCACCCGACCTCGGTGGGAAGAGCCAGTCGGCATTGTCCCCCTCTCTGAGCCCCTCAGTGAAGACTTTCTTCATTTGTCTGTAGATGTAGGAAACAACCCAGCCGCGTCTCTGTCCGAATTATTTTTAGACAACACAAACAACAGAGGCGTGAAAACTGACCCCCTCGTGTCTGATGCAGAAACCACGGGTGGTGGGGGAGGGATAGGCCTGTGATGTGTTGGACAGAGTCCAGTACTACCGCCGGCTTCTTGTGTTTCTGCGCGTTCGAATAGCCGTCCAGACCGTAATGCGACCGGTCAGTGGCACACCTGCAGAGAGGAGTGTTTGGTTACACGCCAGAGCCCCCTTAATCTTCTGAGGAAGTAAGGACGCAGTTATGCCTTCCCTGTGATTGTATCGGGACAGGTCACCCAAAATGTTAACCCTTGGAATTCCTGCCGGTCCCCTCCACTGCCCGCGGAACTGGATGAAGCTTGGTTCACCAAAGACATGAAATGCCAAAGAGAAAAGAAACCTTAAAAATTATGATCCCTTCTATTTGCCATTTCCGCCCTGGGAAAAAGTCTCTGGCTTTTTATACACCTTATCATCTTGTACACCTCTATCAAGTCACCTCTCATCCTCTTTCACTCCAAAGGGAAAAGCCCTGGTTCATTCAACCTCTCCTCATAAGACACGCTCTCTAATCCAGGCAGCAGAGAGGGCACAGGTTTAAGGTGCTTGGCAATAGGTACAGAGGAGATGTCAGGGGTAAGTTTTTACCGTAGGGAGTGGTGAGTGTGTGGAATGGGCTGCCGGCGACGGTGGTGGAGGCGGAAACGATAGGGTCCTTTAAGAGACCCCTGGATAGGTACATGGAGCTTAGAAAAATAGAGGGCTATGGGTAACCCTAGGTAATTTCTAAGTAAGTACATGTCCAGCACAGCATTGTGGGCAGAAGGGCCTGTATTGTGTTGTAGGTTTTTCTAAGTTTCTAGCATCCAGGTAAGTCTCTTCTGCACCCTCTCTAAAGCTTCCACGGTCTTTCCTATAACAAGACCATAAGATGTAGGAGCAGAATTAGGCCATTTGGCCCATCGAGCCTTTTCACCATGTCTGATCCATTTTCCCCTCTCAGCCGCCGATCTCCTGCCTTCTCCCCATAACTAATCAAGAACCTATCAACCTCTGCCTGAAACAAGGAGGTGACCAGAGATGAACACCGGACTCCAAGCGGGGTTTTATAAACACAAAATACTCAGCAGATGCTGGGGTCAAAGCAACACTCACAACACGCTGGAGGAACTCAGCAGGTCGAGCAGCATCCGAGTGAAATGTCCATACATGGCCTCCTCTACTGCCACGATGAGGCTAAACTCAGGTTGGAAGAGCAACACCTCATATACCGTCTGGGTAGTCTCCAGCCCCTTGGTATGAACATAGAATTCTCCAACTTCCGGTAATTCCCCCCTCCCTTCCTCTATCCCTATGTCACTCTGCCCCCTCCCCCAGCTGCCTATCACCTCCCTCATGGTTCCGCCTCCTTCTACTACCCATTGTGTTTTCCCCTATTCCTTCTTCACCTTTCCTGCCTATCCCCTCCCTGCCTCCCTTCCCCCACCCCTTTATCTTTCCCCTTACTGGTTTTTCACCTGGAACCTACCAGCCTTCTCCTTCCCACCCTCCCCCCACCTTCTTTTTGGGCCTCTGCCCCTTCTCCCTTCAGTCCTGACAAAGGATTCTGGCCCGAAACGTTGACTGATCGTTTCCACGAATGCTGCCCGACCTGCTGAGTTCCTCCAGCGTGTTGTAAGCGTGGTTTTATAGAGCTTCAACATTACCTCAAGGTTCTTGAACTCAATCCTTCAGCTATTGAAGGCCAACAAGCCATACGCCTTCTTAATAACCCCAAGCAACACGCACAAAATGCTGGAGGCAGTCCGCAGGCCAGGCAGCATCTGTGGAAAACTGTGAATGGTCAACGTTTTGGGCCGAGACCCTTCTTCAGGACCAATAACCCTACCAAGTAGCAAACAAGAGAAAATCTGCGGATGCTGGAAATCCAAAGCAAAACACACACACACACACAGACACACACACACACACACACACACACTCTCTCACACACACACAGACACACACAGACACACACACACACTCTCACACACACACACACACACATACACACGCACACGCACACACACACACACACACTCTCTCACACACACACACACACACAGACACACACACATACACACACACACACACACACACACACACACACAGACACACACACACATACACACACACACACACACACAGACACAGACACACACACACACTCTCACACACACACACACACATACACACGCACACACACACACACACACACACACACACACACACACACACACACACACACACACACACACACACACACACACACACGCTGGAGGAACTCAGCAGGCCAGGCAGCATCTGTGGAAAAGAGTGAACCATAGAACCATAGAAACTACAGCACAGAAACAGGCCTTTTGACCCTTCTTGGCTGTGCTGAACCATTTTCTCTCTAGTCCCACTGACCTGCACACGGACCATATCCCTCCATACACCTCCCATCCATGTATCTGTCCAATTTCCATGTATCTGTCCAATTTATTCTTAAATGTTAAAAAAGAACCCGCATTTACCACCTCATCTGGCAGCTCATTCCACACTCCCACCACTCTCTGTGTGAAGAAGCCCCCCCTAATGTTCCCTTTAAACTTTTCCCCCCTCACCCTTAACCCATGTCCTCTGGTTTTTTTCTCCCCTTGCCTCAGTGGAAAAAGCCTGCTTGCATTCACTCTATCTATACCCATCATAATTTTATATACCTCTATCAAATCTCCCCTCATTCTTCTACGCTCCAGGGAATAAATTCCGAACCTATTCAACCTTTCTCTGTAACTGAGTTTCTCAAGTCCCGGCAACGTCCTTGTAAACCGTCTCTGCACTCTTTCAACCTTATTGAACAATTGATGTTCTGGGCCGAGACCCTTCTTCAGGACTAGCAACCCTATCAAGCAGCACTGCGACCTTCAGTGATCAATAGACTTGGACCCTACGATCCTCCTGTTCCTCCACACCACTAAGAATATCTTATTGTGCCCTATTTAAGTATTTATTTTGCCCAAGATTTCTTCAGAAGTAGGTCATAGAGAAAACATGGCTGAACCGATTAAGAGTCAAAGTGGAAAAAGACGTGATAATTTGAATGAACTGGGGCAATTAGTTGGTGACTAACAAGTCGAAAACTTGTCGGGCTGTCCTCTTCGCAAGAATAAGTTCTCAGCAGCGCTGAGATGTGAATTAAAAATACTCTGCTTAGTCTAAATATGTCCAGCGAGTGCTGGACTGTGCGTGCATTGCACACTTCAACATCAAACTGTCTTCTACTGCATCTGTGGGAATACCTCGAAATAGAGCTGTCCCAGATGTTAAACCCATCGCCTCTCAGAAATAGTTGTGGGACGAGGAAGAGATTTTACATTCAGTAATCCTGTGGGGTGTTCGGTTACAATTTTTTTTTATTATTAGTTTTATCCAGACTGTTAAACGTTTCTGTACTTCCGTTTGACCTCCACCCGTGCCCCCGGTCGGGTTGCTCGCGGGTCAGGTCAACTAACTGGCGGCAAAAAAAAAGGAAAAAAAATATATATATATATATGTGCCAGAAATAGCAATGTGATCACTGGAGAGGAAATGGAAAGCGGTAAACTTCAGCTGTGAGAAATAAAGAGAGAGAGAGAGAAAAAAAATGGTCTACTCATTGCTAAAGCAGGGAGGTGATAGAAACATAGAAACATAGAAACATAGAAAATAGGTGCAGGAGTAGGCCATTCGGCCCTTCGAGCCTGCACCGCCATTCAGTATGATCATGGCTGATCATCCAACTCAGAACCCCGCCCCAGCCTTCCCTCCATACCCGCTGATCCCCGTAGCCACAAGGGCCATATCTAACTCCCTCTTAAATATAGCCAATGAACTGGCCTCAACTGTTTCCTGTGGCAGAGAATTCCACAGATTCACCACTCTCTGTGTGAAGATGTTTTTCCTAATCTCGGTCCTAAAAGGCTTCCCCTCTATCCTCAAACTGTGACCCCTCGTTCTGGTCTTCCCCAACATCGGGAACAATCTTCCTGCATCTAGCCTGTCCAATCCTTTTAGGATTTTACACGTTTCAATAAGATCCTCCCTCAATCTTCTAAATTCCAGCGGGTATAAGCCGAGCCGATCCAGTCTTTCATCATATGAAAGTCCTGCCATCCCAGGAATCAATCTGGTGAACCTTCTTTGTACTCCCTCTATGGCAAGGATGTCTTTCCTCAGATTAGGGGACCAAAACTGCACACAATACTCCAGGTGTGGTCTCACCAAGGCCTTGTACAACTGCAGTAGTACCTCCCTGCTCCTGTACTCGAATCCTCTTGCTATGAATGCCAGCATACCATTCGTCTTTTTCACCGCCTGCTGTACCTGCATGCCCACTTTCAATGACTGGTGTAGAATGACACCCAGGTCTCGTTGAGGCTTGATTGGTGAGGCCTCACTTGGTCTGTTGCTGGTGTGTGGGCAGCTCTGGGCCCCTCAGGATGCGCTGGCGTTGTAGACGGTTCAAAGGAGGCTTGCCAAAATGATTCCGGGACCGACGGGTATGAGGAGCGTTGGATGGCTCTGGGCCCGTAGTCGCCAGAACCCAGAAGCACGAGAGGTGGGGGGGATCTCATTGGAACCTATCGACCGTTGGAAGGCCTCGACAGAGAGGGTGTCTCCAGGACCAGAGGGCACAGCCTCAGACCAGACAGACGAGGAGGAATTTATTTAGCCAAAGAGTGGTGAAACTGTGGAATTCATTGCCACAGGCTGCTGTGGAGGCCAGGTCATTGGGTTTATTTAAGGCCAAGGTTGATAGGTTCTTGATTGGTTAGGGCATGAAGGGAAGTGGAAGGAAGGCAGGAGATTGGGGCTGAGAGGGAATTGGATCAGCCATGATGGAATGGTGGAGCAGACTCGATGGGCTGAATGGCCTAATTCTGCTCCTGTGTCTCAAGGTCCTATGGTCTGACGACTTCATATCTTTCACAATTGGACAAGAAATGGGAGAGATTCATGGAACTCGGAAGTGGAAAAGGTGGGCAGTTTCAAGTTCCTGGGTGTCAAGGTCGCTGAGGACCTATCCTAGTGCAAGTCACAAAGAAGACACGACAGCGGCCGTATCTCATTCAGAGTCTGAGGAGAGTTTCCATGTCACCAAAGGCACTCGTAATTATCTACAGACCTACCATGGAGAGCGTTCTAACTGGCTGCTTCGCCGGCTGGTACGGGGGGGGGGGTGGGGTGCGGGGGGTGCCACTGTACGGGATCGAAACGAGCCGCAGAGAGTTATAAACTCAGTCAGCTCCACCATAGGCACCAGCCTCCCCAGTATCCAAGACATCTCAGGGACCGGTGCCTCAGAAAAGGCGGCCCCAGCACCCAGGGCATGCCCTTTTCTCACTGTTACCATCAGCGAGGAGGTACAGGAGCCTGAAGACACACACACAACGATTCAGGAACAGCTTCTTCCCCTCTGCCATCAGGGAGGAGGTACAGGAGCCTGAAGACACACACTCAATGATTCAGGAACAGCTTCTTCCCCTCTGCCATCAGGGAGGAGGTACAGGAGCCTGAAGACACACACTCAACGATTCAGGAACAGCTTCTTCCCCTCTGCCATCAGGGAGGAGGTACAGGAGCCTGAAGACACACACTCAATGATTCAGGAACAGCTTCTTCCCCTCTGCCATCAGGGAGGAGGTACAGGAGCCTGAAGACACACACTCAACGATTCAGGAACAGCTTCTTCCCCTCTGCCATCAGGGAGGAGGTACAGGAGCCTGAAGACACACACTCAACGATTCAGGAACAGCTTCTTCCCCTCTGCCATCAGGGAGGAGGTACAGGAGCCTGAAGACACACACTCAACGATTCAGGAACAGCTTCTTCCCCTCTGCCATCAGGGAGGAGGTACAGGAGTCTGAAGACACACACTCAACGATTCAGGAACAGCTTCTTCCCCTCTGCCATCAGGGAGGAGGTACAGGAGCCTGAAGACACACACTCAACGATTCAGGAACAGCTTCTTCCCCTCTGCCATCAGGGAGGAGGTACAGGAGCCTGAAGACACACACTCAGCGATTCAGGAACAGCTTCTTCCCCTCTGCCATCAGGGAGGAGATACAGGAGTCTGAAGACACACACTCAACGATTCAGGAACAGCTTCTTCCCCTCTGCCATCAGGGAGGAGGTACAGAAGCCTGAAGACACACACTCAACGATTCAGGAACAGCTTCTTCCCCTCTGCCATCAGGGAGGAGGTACAGGAGCCTGAAGACACACACTCAGCGATTCAGGAACAGCTTCTTCCCCTCTGCCATCAGGGAGGAGGTACAGAAGCCTGAAGACACACACTCAGTGATTCAGGAACAGCTTCTTCCCCTCTGCCATCAGGGAGGAGGTACAGAAGCCTGAAGACACACACTCAACGATTCAGGAACAGCTTCTTCCCCTCTGCCATCAGGGAGGAGGTACAGGAGCCTGAAGACACACACTCAGCGATTCAGGAACAGCTTCTTCCCCTCTGCCATCAGGGAGGAGGTACAGAAGCCTGAAGACACACACTCAGTGATTCAGGAACAGCTTCTTCCCCTCTGCCATCAGGGAGGAGGTACAGGAGCCTGAAGACACACACTCAACGATTCAGGAACAGCTTCTTCCCCTCTGCCGTCCGAGTTCTGAATGGACACTGAACCCATGAACACTATCTCACTACTTTTTTTACTGTTTTTGCACTATTTATTTAACGTTTTATGTACAAGTCTTACTGTAAGTTACAGTAATCATTATGCACTGCTGCTGCACAAGCACAAATTTCACGGCATCTGCCGGTGATGTTAAAACCCGACTCTGATCCTGAGAGACATTCGACCCATTGGACCTGATGACATGTGTCCCGCGATGATGGAAAGGCTTGATGCATTGCTCATCATCTCCTGAAATTCCACGGGTCCTGGCAGTCTTCTCACAGACTGGAGCGTCACGAACATAACCAGTTGAGCAATTAGAGAGAAGGAAAACAGGAAATCCACAGATCGGAGAGCCAGATGCGAGGAGGGAGAGCCAAAGTTTCAAAGTACCTCTATTTTTTGAAGTATACAGCTCTGAGACGCGTTCCTCCACGAAACAGAGTAACGCCATGGAACCCCGTTCGAGAAAACAGCCAACGACCAACGTGCGACAAAAAAATCAAATTGTGCAAACGGCAAAAAAAAAGCAAGTGAACAACACATAGAATATCAAACATCAAACCTGGAACAGGTTGTATTTCAGTTTAGTTCAGTTCAGCGTCGCGCTGCTAGCCAATGCAGGCTCCACGAAGAGCCATTCTTCGCTGAAACGCCCCCGACCGCTCAGTAACAGCGGAAAAATAAAGAAGAAGAGTGATCGGAAATCCTCATGAACCTCAAAGTCCCCCACAACGGGTCCTCAGCCTCGCTGGTTAATCGTCATCAAATGTTAAAATCTATTCTGAAGGAAGTGATGGATCAAGTCAAGTCAAGTCACTTTTTATCATCATCTCAACCATAATTGCTGGTACGGAACACAGTAAAAATGAGACAACATTTTCCAGGACCATGGTGCTACATGAAATACAAAAACTACACTGAACTATGTAAAACAACACAAAAACTACACTGAACTACGTAAGAAAAAACACAAAAACTACTTACTTTACTTTATACTTTATTGTTGCCAAACAACTGATACTAGAACGTACAATCATCACAGTGATATTTGACTACACTAGAATACAGTCCTATCCAGGACTGCATAAAGTGCACAAAACAGTGCAGGCATTACAATAAATAATAAACAAGACAATAGGCACAGTAGAGGGCAGTAGGTTGGTGTCAGTCCAGGCTCTGGGTATTGAGGAGTCTGATGGCCTGGGGGAAGAAACTGTTACATAGTCTGGTCGTGAGAGCCCGAATGCTTCAGTGCCTTTTGCCAGATGGCAGGAGGGAGAAGAGTTTGTATGAGGGGTGTGTGGGGTCCTTCACAATGCTGTTTGCTTTGCGGATGCAGCATGTGGTGTAAATGTCTCTAATGGCGGGGAGAGAGACCCCGATGATCTTCTCAGCTGACCTCACTATCCGCTGCAGGCTCTGGCGATCTGAGAACACATCTTGCAGAACAGAAGATACCGGAACTTCAGAAGCCCCAGAGTACGTTTATTACCAACGTCTGAACATGCAGTACACGCCCCTGGGATTGGCCTTCCCCGCAGATGGTCACGAAACGAAGGGACACCACGGAACTGTTCACAGAAAAAAACGTCAAGCACCTAACACGCACGCACAAAAAAAAGAACAAATTGTGCAAACAGCGAAAAAAAAGAGTGAAAATCTCACAGAATGTAAATGATCAAAACCTCCGAGTCCTTGAAATCGGGGAGATAGAGTCGCACAGTACAGAAACAGGCCTTTCAGCCCAACTCATACGTGCTGACCAAGGTGCTGACTTGAGTTAGTCCCGTTTGCCTACATTTGGCCTGTATCCCTCGAAATTGGGGTGTTCCCAACCTTGGAGCCCTTGCTCAATAGTATTGATCCATGGTGGAGAAAAGGCTGGGAACCCCCTGCTCCAGAGTTTACAGTGTGAAAAACAGAAACAAAAAAACATCCACTACTATTCAGGGCCCCAGACAGTCCTTCCAGGTGAGGCGACACTTCACCTGTGAGTTGGCTGGGGTGATATACTGCGTCCGGTGCTCCCGATGTGGCCTTTTATATACTGGCGAGACCCGACGCAGACTGGGAGACCGCTTTGCTGAACACCTACGCTCTGTCCGCCAGAGAAAGCAGGATCTCCCAGTGGTCACACATTTTAATTCCACATCCCATTCCCATTCTGACATGTCTCTACACGGCCTCCTCTACTGTAAAGTTGAAGCCACACTCAGGTTGGAGGAACAACACCTTATATTCCGTCTGGGTAGCCTCCAACCTGATGGCATGAACATTGACTTCTCTAACTTCCGCTAATGCCCCACCTCCCCCTTGTACCCCATCTGTTATTTATTTTTATACACACATTCTTTCTCTCTCTCTCCTTTTTCTCCCTCTGTCCCTCTGACTATACCCCTTGCCCATCCTCTGGGTTCCCCCCCACCCCCTTTTCCTTCTCCCTGGGCCTCCTGTCCCGTGATCCTCTCATATCCCTTTTGCCAATCACCTGTCCAGCTCTTGGCTCCATCCCTCCCCCTCCTGTCTTCTCCTATCATTTTGGATCTCTCCCTCCCCCTCCCACTTTCAAATCCCTTACTCACTCTTCCTTCATTTAGTCCTGACGAAGGGACTCGGCCTGGAACGTCGACTGTACCTCTTCCTAGAGATGCTGCCTGGCCTGCTGCGTTCACCAGCAACTTTGATGTGTGTTGATTGAATTTCCAGCATCTGCAGAATTCCTCGTGTTTGCGTTTTATAAAAAACATCCAGAGAGCGGCAGTTCTGTGGGGGGCCTCGTTGATGAGCGAGGTCAGTAGGGAGAACGGACAGACTGGCTCAGGCTGACGGGGAGGCCACAGTCACTCGCGTAACCACGCGTCGCGACAGCGGTGCGCGGAAGAGCGTCTCCCAACGCAAAAACGCGCCGAACCTTGGGTTCTCGGAGCGGCAGAGCCACACAAGGCGCACCCGACGAAGCTGCCACTCCGACGCCTGCAGATTGCTCCGGGTTCCAGTGGAAACCGGTCCCACAAACCCATCCACCTCTTGGTGGGAAAAACTGGAAATTCCAGTTGTGTTTGCTGCGTCGTCGTCAAAACCTGAAGCCGGCTGAGAACACCCTTTGCCTGCCCGTGAAATTTGCGGCGGCCGAGGATTGTTAAGCAAGGTTGGGCGAGCTGGGACTTCACTGACTGGATCTGGGGTAGGGGTGTGCGGGGTAACACGAGTGTAACGCTCAGCTATATTGGCTCGTATATATCTAGGGGAAATCCCGCCCGGCGCCTGCCTGGACGCCTCCAGTTGGCTCGGTTGCTGTACCACTGTCACCCAGATCATTCCCAAACATCAATCACCAGCCAGCACGCACAGTACGTTTTACCAGGTACACTTTATAGATATTACTAAGTCTATGAAATTAATATATAAGTTCGATACAGAAAAAGAAGGAAGGGGAAAAAAGGCGCCAGACTTATCAATAGTAATAACCATAATAGATAAATAAGCAATAAATACTGAGAACATGAGTTCCAGAGCCTTTAAATGTGACCCCATAGGTTGTGGAAATAGATCAGTGATGGGGCGAGTGAAGTCTTCCCCTCTGGTTCAGGAGCCTGAAGGTTGAGGGGTAATAACTGTTCCTGAACCTGGTGGTGTGGGTCCTGAGGCTCCTGTACCTCCTTCCTGATGGTTGAGGGGTAATAACTGTTCCTGAACCTGGTGGTGTGGGTCCTGAGGCTCCTGTACCTTCTTCCTGATGGTTGAGGGGGTAATAACTGCCCCTGAACCTGGTGGTGTGGGTCCTAAGGCTCCTGTACCTCCTTCCTGATGGTTGAGGGGTAATAACTGTTCCTGAACCTGGTAGTGTGGGACCTGAAGCTCCTGTACCTCCTTCCTGATGGTTGAGGGGTAATAACTGTTCCTGAACCTGGTGGTGTGGGTCCTGAGGCTCCTGTACCTTCTTCCTGATGGTTGAGGGGGTAATAACTGCCCCTGAACCTGGTGGTGTGGGTCCTGAGGCTCCTGTACCTCCTTCCTGATGGTTGAGGGGTAATAACTGTTCCTGAACCTGGTGGTGTGGGTCCTGAGGCTCCTGTACCTCCTTCCTGATGGTTGAGGGGTAATAACTGTTCCTGAACCTGGTGGTGTGGGTCCTGAGGCTCCTGTACCTCCTTCCTGATGGTTGAGGGGTAATAACTGTTCCTGAACCTGGTGGTGTGGGTCCTGAGACTCCTGTACCTCCCTCCTGATGGTTGAGGGGTAATAATTGTTCCTGAACCTGGTGGTGAGGGTCCTGAGGCTCCTGTACCTCCCTCCTGATGGCAGCAGTGAGAAAAGAGCATGCCCTGGGTGTTGGGAGACCCTGATGACGGATACTGCTTTCCTGCAACAGCGTTGTAGATGTGCTCAACGGTGGGTAGTCTTTTCCTGTGGTGGGCAGGGCCACCTTCATTGTTTTTTGTAGGGTTTTCCATTCAAGGGCATTGGTGCTTCCTGTACCAGGCTGTGATGCGACCAGTCAATATACTCTCCTTCGCATATCTATAGAAGTTTGTCAAAGTTTTAGATGTCATGGGCGGGAGGAGAAGATGGCGGCGCGACACAGCACGCATAGCCTCTCTGGTGAAATGATATCGTATTTGTTAAATAGGGGCCATGCATAACTCTGATTTGATGGAGACAGCCGTGGGAAGCACGGAGGAACATCCGGAGAAATTTCTGAAATGCCCGGTTCGCTGCCGCTGTTACTGTGCGATCGAGAATCTTCCGGAAGGAAGGCCCCAAAATCCCCGGCTTTGCCTGCTGCTGGCGGCCGGGGCTGGGGTCGAAGCGTTTGGCAGAGATGGTGCTCGGTACTCGGTGTCGGAGAGCTGATCAGAGCTCAAAGTTTTCGGACGACTCAGAGTCGGACTGTGGTCGGGCATGGCTGGGAGAGTTTTTCTTCCTTCTCCCATCTGCGTGAGACGTGGGACTTTCAAGAGACTTTGAACTTTTTTTTACCGTGTCCATGGTCTGTTCTTCATCAAGTTATGGTACTGTTGCACTGTTGTAACTATATGTTATAACTATGTGGTTTTTGTTAGTTTTTCAGTCTTGGTCTGTCCTGTGTTTCTGTGATATCACACCGGAGGAATATTGTATCATTTCTTAATGCATGCATTACTAAATGACAATAAAAGAGGACTGAGCGTCCTCATAATCTAATAATCTAATCTAAGCTTCGTAAACTTCTGAGAAAGTGGAGGCAGTGCCGTGCTCTCTTTGTAATGGCACATAAGTACCGGGTATAGGCCAGATCCTCTGAGATGATAACTGAGGTATTTAAAGTTGCTGACCCTCTCCACATCTGATCCCCTGACGAGGACTGGCTCAGGGACCTCTGGTTTCCTCCTCCTGAGGTCAATACTCAGCTCCTCGGTCTTGCTGACGTCGAGTGAGAGGTTGTTGTTGTGGCACCGCTCGGCCAGATTTTCAATCCCCCTCCTGTCTGCAGATTCATCTCCACCCCAGAGGGCAGTGGAGGCCAATTCTCTGCGATGCTTTCAAGAAAGGGTTAGGTAGACCTCTTAAAGATAGTGGATATGGGGAGAAGGCAGGAACGGGGTACCGTTTTGGAGGGGGATCGTGGCTGTGATGTGACAGCATTGCCCATCTACCTGGTCGAAAGTCGCGCCACCTGCCAACCAAGGTTTGGCCCCTCCTCGCCCATCAATGCACACCTAACCACTGGCTCCTTTAATTAGCCTTGTACTTGACCTCGGGTGATTGGCCTTTGTAATCAGCTTAACCCTGCTGGCTTCCCTGTGGATCACCTGGGCTGGACTCATCAGCCCTGCTCACTGTAAAGGAAGCCACGTGTGCTTGACACTTTCTCTTTTTTTTGCTACCTCCGAGGGACAACCCTGCTGTCGGTGAGTTGTGCATTGAATAGGGTTCGAGGTGTGGGTATCGTCCCTAATATCATAAGAGCCATGCCCGCACAGAGCCAAGGGGTGTCGGGTATCGTACTGACTTTTCCCTTGGTTGTATGTGTGTGTGTGCGTGTGTGTATGTGTGTGTGTGTGTGTGAGTGTGTGTGTGTGTGTGTGTTTGTATGTGTGGGTGTGTGTGTGTGCGTGTGTGTGTGTTTGTGTGTGTGTGTGTGTGTGTGTGTGTGTGTTTGTATGTGTGTGTGTGTTTGTATGTGTGTGTGTGTGTGTGTGTGTGTGTGTGTGTGTTTGTGTGTGTGTTTGTATGTGTGTGTGTGTGTGTTTGTGTGTGGGTGTGTGTGTGTGTGTGTGTGGGTGTGTGTGTTTGTATGTGTGTGTGTGTTTGTATGTGTGTGTGTGTGTGTGTGTGTGTGTGTGTTTGTATGTGTTTGTGTGTTTGTTTGTATGTGTGTGTGTGTGTGTGTGTGTGCATGTACTTTGTTCCCACGTGATTTTATTGATTGTCCACGTGTGTTTTATTGCTGATCTGACTACTGTGAATTGTGTGCCATTTTTCCACGTTTGCCTTCTGTAGATAAAATCCTTTACGACCAAGACTGTGTGTCCAGAGTCCTTGCCTTTGAGACCTATCAAATCTGTTTCTTCGCTTACAACGGGGTACTGATTGTGGAGGACCAGCCACGATCACAGTGAACGGCAGTGCTGGCTCGAAGGGCCGAATGGCCTGCTCCTGCACCTATTGCCTATTGTCAATTGCCCCCCCTGATTCGGACAAACGACCGCGGTGTGTCGTCAGCAAACTTGAATATGGCGTTGGAGCTGTGCTTAGCCACAAGTAGCTTGGAGGCTTATTGATTATCGATTCCAGAGAATGATGGCATAGAGTGCCGGGCTGTAGTCAATGCAGAGCACCCCGATGTGCACAACTTCACAGTCCAGGTGTTCCAGGGTTCCGAGGAAATGTTATCTGCTGTTGACCTGTTGTGACGGCAGGCAGACTGAAGCGGATTCAAGTCTCAGGCAGGGGTCAATGTGTTTCATCACCGACCTCTCAAAGCACTTCATCGTGGTGGGCGTAAGTGCTACCGGGCGATCGTCATGGGGGCAAGTTGGCAAGTTCTTCTTGGGCGCCGGTATAATTGAACCCTGCTTGAACTGGGCTGTGGGGGGGGGGGTACCTTAGATTGCCAAAGCAGAGGGTTAAACATAGCAATGAAACCACCAGCCTGTTGATTAACACCGGGATGGAGTACTCAAGCAACACGTACAATAAGTATCCTCTAGTCTCGTGAGACCATGGATTTGCACCTTGGAAAGTTTCCAGGGTGCAGGCCTGGGCAAGGTTGTATGGAAGACCGGCAGTTGCCCACGCTGCAAGTCCCCCCTCTCCACGCCACCGATGTTGTCCAAGGGAAGGGCATTCGGACCCATACAGCTTGGCACCAGTGTCGTCGCAGAGCAATGTGTGGTTAAGTGCCTTGCTCAAGGACACAACACGCTGCCTCAGCCGAGGCTCGAACTCACGACCTTCAGATCACTAGACTGACGCCTTAACCACTTGGCCATGTGCCAACACAACAAGTGCTGGAGGAACTCAGCAGGCCGGGCAGCATCTAGGGAAAAGAGTAAACAGTCGAGGTTTCGGGTCGAGACCCTTCGGCAAGATGTCTTATTCAGTGCTCAGCTAGGTACCCTGCTTTCCCCCTGACGGATGCTCTCACATCGGCCTCAGGGACTGAATTCACAGGGTCTTTCGTCGGCTGTGGGAGCTCATCGATGTTTTATCGGTCAATGTGAGCCCTGAGCTCGCCTGGGAGCAAAATCTTCTTGTCACCCACTGCACGTTCTTGTCACCCACTGTACCTTCTTGACACCCACTGTACATTCTTGTCACCCACTGTATGCTTCTGTCACCCACTGTATGGAGCTGAAAGGCTTAGAGAGGCACAAGCCAAATGGGGAGGAGACAAGCAGCACTTGCTTAGTCTGGCTTGAATCAAGGCTGGATTGAAGTGCTTGTTCTGTCTCTACGAAAATGCAGTTCATCCTTCTCCAAGTGCCGCCTAGACTAAGACCCTAAGACTTAGGAACAGACTGAGGCCGTTCAGCCCATTGAGTCTGTTCTGCCGTTCCATCCCGGCTGATTTATTATCCCCCTCAACCCCATTTTAGATTAGATTAGATTATGAAGACACGCAGACCTCTTTTATTGTCATTTAGTGATGCATGCATTAAGAAATGATACAATGTTCCTCCAGAATGATATCACAGAAACACAAGACAAACAAGACTGAAAAACTGACAAAAACCACATAATTATAACATATAGTTACAACAGTGCAAAGCAGTACCATAATTTGATAAGAACAGACCATGGCACGGTAAAGGTCTCAAAGTCTCTCCAAAGTCCCATCATCTCACGCAGACGGTGAACCTCCAGCGTCGCCAACTTGCCGATGCAGCATCCTGGAAGCATCCGACCGCAGTCCGACTCCCAGTCCGTCCAAAAAACTTCAAGCCTCTGACCAGCCCTCTCACACCGAGCAGCGAGCACCATCTCTGCCGAGTACTTCAACCCTGGCCCCAGCAACAGGCAATAGGCAAAGCCGAGGATTTGGGGCCTTCCCCTCCAGAGATTCTCGATCGCACAGTAGCAGCGGCAGCGAAGCGAGGATTTCAGAAGTCTCTCCAGATATTCCTCCGTGCTCTCACGGCTGTCTCCATCAAATCCAGATTGTGCACGGCATCCTAGTTAACACATAATCGTTATCAATTCAGAACAGCCGCGCACGCTGCATCGCGTCGCCATCTTCTCCTCCCTCGACTAGGGAGCCCATTTCCTGGCCTTCTCGGGATCAGAATCAGGTCTAATATCATGAGGAGGAGAAGATGGCGGCTTGACACATCGCGCGCGGCCTCTCCGGTGATGAATATCCATAATCTGTCAAGTCGGATGCCGTGCACAATTCTGATGTGATGGAGGCAGACGTGAGAGCACGGAGGATTATCTTGTGAAACTTCTGAAATGCCTGTTTCGCTGCCGCTGCTACTGTGTGATCTGAAATCTCCAGAGGGGAAGGTCCCGAATCTTTGGCTTTGCCTGTTGCTTGGCGGCCAGGGCCGGGGTCGAAGCACTTGGCAAGGATGGTGCTCGGTGCTCGGTGTCGGTGGCTCGAAGTTTTCGGACGGACTCAGAGTCGGACTGTGGTCGGGTGCTTCCAGGATGCTGCATCGGCAAGTTTGCGGCGCTTGGAGGTTCATGGCAGGGAGAGTTTCTCCCTTCTACCGTCTGCGTGAGATGATGAGTCTATCGGGACTTTGAGACTTTTTTTTTAACCGTGCCCATGGTCTGCTCTTTGTCAAATTACGGTATTGCTTTGCACTGTTGTAACTGTATGTTATACTATTGTGGTTTTGTCAGTTTTAGTCTTGGTCTGTCTTGTGTTTCTGTGATATCATTCTGGAGGAACGTTGTATCATTTTTTTAATGCATGCATTTCTGAATGACAATAAACGAGGACTGAGTGTCCTCATAATTTAATATCAAGCAGGAGGAAATCTGCAGATGCTGGAAATCCAGAGCAACACACACACACACACACACACACACACACACACTCACTCACTCACTCACTCTCTCACTCACACTCACACACACTCGACGTTTCAGGCCGAGGTCCTTCAGCGGTACTGGGAAGATTTAAACTTCTTCAGATCAGGTATCCCAGGAAGAGACTTCACAGAGTAGCAATCCGATCGCAAACGAGAGAAAACCTGCAGATGCTGGAAATCCAATACAACACACAAAAGAAATGCTGGAGGAACCCAGCAGGCCAGGCAGCATCTAAGCAAAAGCGTACAGTCGATGTTTCGGGCCAAGAGCCTTTGCAATGACATTGGTGTGTGTTGCTCAGATCTATTATCACCGGCATTTGTCATGAATTAGTTAACTTTGCAGCAATTGTACAATGCAATACTTGATAAATAAAGAGAAAAAACGGTAAACTGCAGTAAGTATATATAATTTAGTTTTATACATATAAAGGTTAAATTAAATAAGTAGTGCAAAAATAGAAATCAAAAAAAGTAGGTGTACTTTTGGTCCTCAGCTGCCCTGGATGTTTTCCCTGTAACCTTGGATGCCCTAACTCATCAAGAAGCTATCAAACTTTGCTTTAAATATTCCCAATGACGTGGCCTCCCCAGCCGCCTGTGGTAACGAATTCCACAGATTCACCACCTTCTGGCTAAAGAAATGCCTTCTCACCTCTGTTCTAAAGGGACGTACATTTGGTGTTTCGAACATGCAGATTTAGAACTTTCCCAGAGGCACTTTGTCAAGTAAAGTAGAAAATAACTAGGAGCAGATGATTTTTGACCCATTGAATTTCAATAATTACCATAAGACCATTAGATATAGGAGCAGAATTTGGCCATTTGGCCCTTTGAGACTGCACCACCATTTCATCATGACTGATCCATTTTCCCTTTCAGCCCCAATCTCCCTGTAACCCTTCTTGTCGGAATGCTGTTTATTGACTATAGCTCAGCATTTAAAGCCATCATTCTTACAGTCCTGATCGAACCT
Source organism: Mobula hypostoma (assembly GCF_963921235.1). Taxonomy (NCBI): domain Eukaryota; kingdom Metazoa; phylum Chordata; class Chondrichthyes; order Myliobatiformes; family Myliobatidae; genus Mobula; species Mobula hypostoma. The sequence goes on along the minus strand of NC_086128.1, from coordinate 62,844,347 downwards.
GAGCCTCTGTACCTCCCTCTGCAATTGGATCCTTGACTTCCTCACCGGAAGACCACAGTCTGTGCGGATTGGAAATAACATCTCCTCCTCGCTGACAATCAATACTGATTCCCCCGAGGGATGTGTGCTTAGCCCACTGCTCTACTCTCTATATACCCATGACTGTGTGGCTAGGCACAGCTCAAATACCATCTATAAATTTGCTGATGATACAAACCATTGTTGGTAGAATCTCAGATGGAGACGAGAGAGTGTACAGGAGTGAGATATGCCAACTGATGGAATGGTGCCACGGTAACAACCTTGCACTCAACGTCAGTAAGACGGAAGAGCTGATTGTGGACTTCAGGAAGGGTAAGACGAAAGAACACGTACCAATCCTCATAGAGAGATCAGAAGTGGAGAGAGTGAGCAGCTTCCAGGTCCTGGGTGTCAAGATCTCTGAGGATCTAACCTGGTCCTAACATATTGCTGCAGTTATAAAGAAGGCAAGACAGCGGCTATACTTTATTAGGAGTTTGAGGAGATTTGGTTTGTACCTAAAACACTTGCAAATTTCTACAGATGTACAGTGGAGAGCGTTCTAACTGGTTGCATCATCTGTTATGGGGGGGGAGGGGAATGGCTGTTGCACAGGATCGAACTAAGCTGCAGAGAGTTGTAAATTTAGTCAGCTCCATCACGGGTTCTAGCTACCATAGTATCCAGGACATCTTCAAGGAGTGACACCTCAGCAAGGCAGCGTCCATTATCAAGGACCCCCCATCACCCAGGACGTGCCCTCTTCTCATTGCTACCCTCAGGGAGGAGGTACAGGAGCCTGAAGGCACACACTCAATGATTTAGGAACAGCTTCTTCCCCTCTGCCATCAGGGAGGAGGTACAGGAGCCTGAAGACACACACTCAACGATTCAGGAACAGCTTCTTCCCCTCTGCCATCAGGGAGGAGGTACAGGAGCCTGAAGACACACACTCAGTGATTCAGGAACAGCTTCTTCCCCTCTGCCATCAGGGAGGAGGTACAGGAGCCTGAAGACACACACTCAACGATTCAGGAACAGCTTCTTCCCCTCTGCCATCAGGGAGGAGGTACAGGAGCCTGAAGACACACACTCAACGATTCAGGAACAGCTTCTTCCCCTCTGCCATCAGGGAGGAGGTACAGGAGCCTGAAGACACACACTCAACGATTCAGGAACAGCTTCTTCCCCTCTGCCATCAGGGAGGAGGTACAGGAGCCTGAAGACACACACTCAGTGATTCAGGAACAGCTTCTTCCCCTCTGCCATCAGGGAGGAGGTACAGGAGCCTGAAGACACACACTCAACGATTCAGGAACAGCTTCTTCCCCTCTGCCATCAGGGAGGAGGTACAGGAGCCTGAAGACACACACTCAACGATTCAGGAACAGCTTCTTCCCCTCTGCCATCAGGGAGGAGGTACAGGAGCCTGAAGACACACACTCAACGATTCAGGAACAGCTTCTTCCCCTCTGCCATCAGGGAGGAGGTACAGGAGCCTGAAGACACACACTCAGTGATTCAGGAACAGCTTCTTCCCGTCCGCCATCAGGGAGGAGGTACAGGAGCCTGAAGACACACACTCAGTGATTCAGGAACAGCTTCTTCCCCTCTGCCATCAGATTCCCGAATGGACATTGAACCTGTGAACACTACCTCACTACTTTTTTATTTCTGTTTTTGCAATACTTATTTAATTTAACTATTGTATATACTTACTGTAATTCACAGTTTTTAAATATATTATCACACATCGCAATGTCCTGCAGCTGTAAAGTTAACAAATTTCACAACATACGCCAGTGATATTAAACCTGATTCTGATGCCCCGACTAATCAAAAATCTATCTTCCTCTGCCACAAGTAGACCCCATGAACTAAATGATTAAATATTGTCTGGCTAAAACTAAGAGGTATTAACAACTTTTAAATCATGGATTTAAAAAAAACCAACAAGATCAGCTAACCCAATAGAAACGGAATGGGGTCATCACTTGGACATAATCAGGTCGAGCCGAGTCATGAGGGGGCCATCAGCACTGGAGGCAGCAGGACTTCGGAAAAATTAGAAATCGTTATCGAGGAAGGTTAAAAATAAAGGAAGAACAAGAGTGTTTAACCTACTTAACAAAACACTGAATAGGCAGACAGTTTTAGAAATCGTTCTGAGAGTTAAGTGTGGAAGAACTTCAGCGTAGTTGACACATCATCAGATGGGAACTTAAGGAAAAGGTTCTGTCTTTTGTTCAACTCATCTGACTAGATTTATATACAGCCAAACGTAACAATGTTCCTCCAGAGCACACACGAGATGGATGTGGCAAAGTTCTTTCCCATGGTAGGGGAGTCTAGTACGAGAGGGCATGACTTAAGGATTGAAGGGCGCCCATTCAGAACAGAGATGCAAAGAAATTTTTTTAGTCAGAGGGTGGTGAATCTGTGGGATTTGTTGCCACAGGCGGCAGTCGAGGCCAAGTCATTGGGTGTATTTAAGGCAGAGATTGATAGGTATCTGAGTAGCCAGGGCATCAAAGGTTATGGTGAGAAGGCGGGGGAGCGGGACTAAATGGGAGAATGGATCAGCTCATGATAAAATGGCGGAGCGGACTCGATGGGCCAAATGGCCGACTTCTGCTCCTTTGCCTTATGGTCTTATTCTAAAGAGATAGAGATACTATGTTGTGTCCAAACCCGTTCATATTTCCCTGAAATATTAAGTATATTTTTTTTCTTTTACAGATGCTGCCTGACCAAAGGTCTGAAGCTTCACTTATCTCTTGTACTCTAAAATTAGGGACTGGGTGCCTGTTCGTGGTCTTCTGCTGCTGTAGCCCAGCCAGACCAAAGTTCAAGGTGGTGCACGCTGAGAGACGCCAAAGCACTGCTGTGACGTGTGGTTGTTTGAGTTACTGTCACCCTCCTGTCATCTTGAACCAGTTCGACCATTCTCCTCTGACCTCTCTCATTAACAAGGCGTTTTCACCCACAGAACGGCCAATCACTAGGCATTCTTTTTGTTTTCATTTTATTCCACTTGAAAACTTTGAAATGGACATTAAACCTATGAACTTTGGTTCTTTGCGGAAATGGGACCCGCTCTCGGGGCCTCACGACCGGTCGCTTTTCGATAGGCCAAGGACGCAGCCTGGAAGTGGGAGTCCATGGAAGATCGCAAGCAGCGAGCTGGCAGCTGGCTGTGTGCCTAGAGACCCGAGATCTTTGGGCACAGAGTTCGGAAAAAGCGACGCAACAGACTTTTAACACCGTTGTTTTGTTATGTCTCCCCTCTCGCTGTGAAACGGTGACACCTCTTTTTCCCTTATTAAGGAGAGAGAGAGCCTGTGGTATGTGGAATACCAGGTGAACGAGTAGTCTACGGCGTACTGCAAGTCTGTGTCTTTATTGATGCTTTGCTGCACGCTTCAGTGCTCCGTTGGGCGTGCAGATACTCTTTTGCTGGTGAGGGAGGTGTGGGGTAGTCGCTTTGCTGCTGCTTGTGCGTGGGAGGGGGGAATTGGGGGGGCTTTGGGGTTCTAACATATAACTGTTATTCATTTTTAGGGCACTTCTCTGTTTTTCTGGATGTTTGTGAAGAACAAGAATTTCAGGATCCATATTGAATACATTTCTCTGACATTAAAAATACCTATTGAAACCTGATGAACACCACCTCACTACTTTTTAAAGTTTCTGTTTTTACACTAATTATGTTAACTTAACCATTTAATACACATTTACTGTATGTACATATTTACTGTAAACTTTTAATATACATTTTATCATGTTTTGCATGGTACATGCCGCAAAGTTAGCAAATTTCACGACAAATGCCGGTGATAATAAACCTGATTCTGATTCTCCATAAAACTCTGGAGACTGTTGTAGGTGAAAGTCCCAGGAGATCAGCAGTTTCTGAGATACTCATACCACCCCATCTGGCACCAATGGTCAAGGTCCCTCAGATCACATTCCTTACCCCATTCTGATGTTTGGTCCGAACAACAACTGAGTCTCTTGACCGTGTCTGCAAGCTCTTGTGCATTGAGTTGCTGCCTCTCGATTGGCCGATTCTATATTTGCTGTAATGGGTAGGTGCACCTAATGAAGTGGCCAGTGAGTGTAAATGTGGGACTCACAAATTAATCTAGTGGGGAAGGTGGAATACCTTTCCCAAGAGCATAGGGAAAAGGTTGAGGAGAGTGGCGTTGTTAGATTGATAGAGGACATGAATGCACAGAGAGCGGAGAAGGGGATTGGAGGATGTGGGGACCACAGGGGAGAGGGATGGGAAGAGATGGGTGGGAGCAGAAGAACTAACATAGCCAATGTCATCGCGGATAAAGCCCTCCCAGCAACTGAGCACACCTACATGAAATGTTCTGGTAGGAATTCAGCATCCATCATCAAGGACCTCCGCCACCCAGGCCATGCTCCTTCCGCGCTGCTGCCATCAGGAAGGAGGTACAGGAGCCTCAGGACACAGACCACAGGTTCAGGAACAGTTATTATCCCCTCAACCATCAGGATGGAGGTACAGGAGCCTCAGGACCCACACCACCAGGTTCAGGAACAGTTATTACCCCTCAACCATCAAGAAGGAGGTACAGGAGCCTCAGGATCCACACCACCAGGTTCAGGGGCAGTTATTACCCCCTCAACCATCAGGAAGGAGGTACAGGAGACTCAGGACCCACACCACCAGGTTCAGGAACAGTTATTACCCCTCAACCAGCAGGAAGGAGGTACAGGAGCCTCAGGGCCCACACCACCAGGTTTTAAGAACAGTTATTACCCCTCAACCAGCAGGAAGGAGGTACAGGAGCCTCAGGGCCCACACCACCAGGTTTCAAGAACAGTTATTACCCCTCAACCATCGGGAAGGAGGTACAGGAGCCTCAGGTCCCACACCACCAGGTTCAGGAACAGTTATTACCCCTCAACCAGCAGGAAGGAGGCACAGGAGCCTCAGGGCCCACACCACCAGGTTTCAAGAACAGTTATTACCCCTCAACCATCGGGAAGGAGGTACAGGAGCCTCAGGTCCCAGACCACCAGGTTCAGGAACAGTTATTACCCCCTCAACCATCAGGATGGAGGTACAGGAGCCTCAGGTCCCACACCACCAGGTTCAGGAACAGTTATTACCCCCTCAACCATCAGGCCCATGAACAAAAGGAATAGCTATGTTGAAATGTTCCCAGAACCAATCAGCTCAATGATCTCTTTATCTCATGCTCTCATTATTTATGGCTGCTTATTTATATTTTCATTTGCACACTTTGCTGTCTTCTGCACTCATGTTGATCTTTCACTGATCCTGGTATAGTTACTATTCTCTAGATTTGCTGTATTTGGTGACGTACATATGTACTTTGATAATAAAGTCTACTTTGAACTTTGATGCCCTCTGAGTTGATGCATTTCACTATCCCGATCAGGTTTAATATCACTGGCATCCGCCTGTTTTGTAGCAGCAGTACACTGTAATACGTAAAATATGTTATAATTTACAAT